>NC_053493.1:158416714-158759214 GCF_905171775.1 Rana temporaria | reverse complement strand
TACAGATGTTACATTACTTGAATGCCTCCAGGCTATTAACCACTTTCGTTGGTTCTGTTACCCTGACTGGACGTCATATGACATCTTTCAGGATAACAGCCAGCACGCGGCGATCATTGGTGCGGCGTGTTAGTCTGACACACCGCAACACCGATCTCGGTAAAGAGCCTCTGACGTCATCAGCTGTGTCCAATCACAGCTAACCACGATGTAATAAGGAAAAGCCGTGCACTGGCTTTTCCACATTCGCTTCTATCAGACGTGAGTAGAGGAGAACCGATCAGCTGCTCCTCTGACACCCCCTGTCTGCGCTGATTAATTATCCCCCCCGCAGCTCCCCCCCTCGAGGATGCCCACTTTAGACCACCAGGGATGCCAACAGGACCACCAGGGATTGCCACCACTGATGACCACTAGGTATGCCACCCATGGCCACCAGGGATGCCAATCTGTGCCCAAAATCGATGCCAATCAATGCCCACAAATAGTGCCAGTCGGTTCCCAGTAATAATACCTGCCAGTGCCCCCTTATCAGTGATGCCCATCAGTGGCATCTATCATTGTCCATCAGTGCCACCTATCAGTGGCCCTCAGTGCCCAACAGGGCCACCTATCTGTGCCCATAAGCACCCATTAGTGCAGCCTTTCAGTGCCCATCAGTGCCGCCTATCAATGCCCATCAGTGCTGCATACCAGTGCCACCTGTCAGTGCCCATCAGTGCAACCTATCAGTGCCCATCAGTGCTGCATATTAGTGCCCATCACCAGTGCCACCTCATCAGTGCAGCCTTATAAGTACCTGTCAGTGCTGCCTCATCAGTGCCCATCAGTGAAGGAGAAAACATACTTATTTACAAAATTTTATAACAGAAACAAAGAAAAGCAATTTTTTTTTTCAAAAATGTCTGTCTTTTTTTATTTGTTGCGCAAAAAAAACCCAGCAGTGATCAAATACTGCCAAAAGAAAGCTCTATCTGTGGGAACAAAATGATAAAAAATGTGTTTGGGTACAGTGTAGCATGACCGCGTAATTTTCATTCAAAATGCGACAGCGCTGAAAGCTGAAAATTGGTTTGGGCAGGAGAGGGGGGGATTGTCTGGTACAGAAGTGGTTAAAGGGATGTCATGGAAAATATTGGCGGCTGCCATTGAAAAAAAAACACCTGTTGATATTGCTAGATCCTTTGCTGTCATGCTGATGGTTTTGGGGTTGATTTTACTAATGGCAAAAAGGTTCAATTTGCAAGGAAAATTTCCCCAGAGCTTAACCACTTGCACACACCCACCCAAAAAGTATATACTGAGGCCCTGGAGAATAAGGAATGAGGAACAAATACACTGAAATGTATTTTAGTGCAGACAAATACAATATTATACTGTACTCATTTTTGGTAAAATATAAAAGATGGGGTTGCACCAAGTAAATAGATATCAAACATGTCAAGTTTAAAATTGCACACTCCGTGAAATCCCTAAAAACTATAGTACGAACAATTCTCTATAAGCAACGGGGGGTTTCCTTTGAGAGCCCCATAAAAGGACCACAAAAGCACTTTTATCATAAAGCCCTTCACCAGCTCTTAATGCCAGTATCAGCAGCTGTGAGCTTGATTTAACCACTTGTCTACCATACCTTTTTATAAGGGTACCTTGGTGGACAAGTGGTTAATGAATGAGGTGAGTATCTGCTGACTTCTATCATCCAATTATGTGCTAGCAAAAAAACTGTTGTATTTTTCTTAAAGTGATTGTAAATCTTTATTTATTTTTTAATGAAAAAAAAACATGTCATACTTACCTGCTCTGTATAATGGTTTCTCACAGAGCAACCCCGATTCCTCTCTTCTATGGTCCCCCACTGGTTCACCTGGTTTCACCTCTTCGGTGAGTGCCCCCATAGAAAGCCCCTTTCTGTGGGGACACTCATGTGGGCTTACTCCTGAGCTGCCCTATTGGCATCAATTGACACAGACAGCGCAGCTCAGTCCACCTCCCCCCATATGTCACAGAATTTGATTGACAGCAGGGGGTGCCAATGGCTGCTGCTCTCATGTACAGTGCAGGATCGAGAATGGGCTCAGGTAAGTATAAGGGGGTGGAGGGGTTTCTTTGGCACAGAAGGTTTTTTACCCTAACACAGAGGTAGGCAACCTGTGGCACTCCAGCTGTTGCAGAACTACAATTGTAATTGTCAAACTGCCAACCCCATCATGACTCTGGGAGTAATTGTAACTGCCAACCTTGCAATGCCTCATGGGAAATAGAGTTCCACAACAGCTGGAGCACCAAAGGTTACCTACCCCTGCCCTAATGCATAAAATGCAAAGGTAAAACACCATTAGGCTTTAGAACCACTTTAAATGTGAATTGGATATTCTTTGCAAAGTGAAACTTCGCCGCATTAAAGATCTGGGGCCAATTCCCTTGCAAACTGAACAGCCTATTTTCATTTAGTAAACCAACCCCACTGCCTTCAGTTTGACCAGTTTTTTTTTTCAGTACACTGACCTAAATAAGGTATAGAAATAAGGATTTCTACTACTTTTCAGACACTTACCGTATATACTCGAGTATTAGCAGATTTTTTCAGTCCATTTATTTAGGCTTGAAAAGGCCCCCCTCGGCTTATATATCAGTGTCCCCACCTTCTGTTCTCTGGTGTCTCCGGGGCCGCTCCGGTGTGTACGGGTGTTCTCGGGGCCGCTCCCGTGTGTGCGGGTGTTAATTAAATCTCTCCGGGACCACTGTGTGCTGTTACTGCAACCGCCTATTCTGTTTAACGTGACGATCCACCTCTAGAGGTCGAACAGAAGCCTGCATTGTTTACGAGTCGCTGCCATTTTGTTGTAGCCATGGCTCACACCTGGCAGTTTCTGTGACTGTGGACTGTGACTGTGGCGCAGAATGGCCAAATCATAAGAGCAGCTCTCACGTATGACAACAATGTTGTCAGAAAGTACTGTGCAAAATAAAACCATGGGCAAATCAGTGTATAAATGTGCAATTTATAAAAGGTATTGATTATTATTATTTGAATATTTGGTAGTAAGCACCACATTTTGTATCTCTCTCAATCAGTTATTATTGTGTGAACACCATTTTTTGTTGGCAGCTACTGATTAGTTTATTCTTTTTATATGGTTTGCACATCAGTACACTTAAATTTTTTTTAATTAATGTACTGTATTTATCGGCGTATAACACGCACAGGCGTATAGCACGCACCTTAACTTTAAGAGGGAAGTCTCAGGAAAAAAACTTTCCACAGCCCCCTGCGTATAACACACAGGCACAGTTTACCCTCTATTTTCAGGGTAAAAAAGTGAGTGTTATACACCAGAAAATACACCAGAAAATACAGTAATTTTATTGGTATATATTTTTATTTTAAAATTTATCATGTCAGTAGCTGCTGCATTTCCCACCCTAGGCTTATACTCAAGTCAATACATTTTCCCATTTTTTTGTGGTAAAATTAGGTGCCTCGGCTTATACTCGGGTCGGCTTATACTCAAGTATATACGATATTTACTGCATGCTTACTCCAGGTCTGTGACTAAAGTACTTTAGTTGGACATACCAAAAATGGCTTAGAGTCACTAAATTCTTCCACTCCCGGATATTATATGTTGCATATAAGTTATAAAGCTATATAAACACTGAACTCTAGTAAAATATAATGGGCCAGATTCAGGTAGACTTACGATGGGCGTATCAGTAGATACGCCGTCGTAAGTCCGAATCCCCGCCGTCGTATATTTAAGCATATTCTCAAACTGAGATACGCTTAAATATTGCTAAGATACGACCGGCGAAAGTCTCCTACGCCGTCGCATCTTAACTGCATAGGCTGGCCGCTAGGGGCGTGTATGCTGATTTACGCCTAGAATATGTAAATCAGCTAGATACGCCTATTCACAAACGTACGCCCGGCCGTCGCAGTAAAGATACGCCATTTACGTAAGGGGTTTTCAGGCGTAAAGATAAACCACCAAAAAGATGGCACAGCCAATGTTAAGTATGGACATCGGAACTGCGTCAAATTTTTCAAGTTTTACGTCGTTTGCGTAACTCGTCCGTGAATGGGGCTGGCCGTAAGTTACGTTCACGTCGAAAGCATTGACGATTTGCCGACGTCATTTGGGATACGTCCACGGACGGCACATGCGCCGTTCGATCAAAACATCATTTACGTGGGGTCACACTTAATATACATAAAACACACCCACAGCTTCAACATTTGAATTAGGCGGGCTTACGCCGGCCCTAATACGCTAACTTCGGGCGCAAAATCTTTGAGAATACCATACTCACCTCTCAAAGTTACGGCGGCGTAGCGTATAGGAGATACGCTACACCCGCCTAAAGGTATGTGATTTCTAGCCCATTATCTACAATAGAATTAACAAATCATGAAAAGTTTTTTTTTGTGTGTAGCCAGTATAATTACCGGTACCTGAATTTGTCTTAAAATCAGCTTCCTGTAATTCTCTGTAAAGCTTGGGAACTAAGTCAGTTACACAGATGACCAACGGAAGAACAAACTACAAATACATTCATTTATTATTTGGCATTGTGTAAATGTAAATCAAATGTTTTTTTTTGCTTTATTGGGGTTGATTCACTAAAACTGCAAAACTACAAAATCTGGTGCAGCTCTGCGTAGAAATCAATCAGCTTCCAGGTTACTTTGTCAAAACGTAATTAAACAAGCTGAAGTTAGAAACTGATTGGCTATCATGCACTCACTGGTTTTAGTAAATCAACTCTATCACAGCAGAGCATATAAATCCTAAAACATCAACATGCCAGCCTCCTATGAATTTCAATGTGACTTTTCATATGTCTAAAGCTAGTGTTTAAGTACTCTTCTGCTCTGCAGTTATTTGCAGCCCAAGTGAGATATTTTTCATGCCTGAGTGAAAAGTACAAAAATCCTAAGCTGAGGAAATAATTAGCTGCAAAGTGAAACATACTTTACCATTACTTATGTGCTGGGAACATCTGGGCTTATATACTTTTATACTTTGCAGTGCCTGTTTTTTTTTGAGTCCATGTAATATAAACCTTACTTCTATTAAAAAAATAAAAATTTTTGAAATTTTGGCCATTTAGAAGAGTGCAAATAGTTATGGTGCAAACAAATAGCACATTGATTTTTACAGTCACTTTAACCACTTTGCCTACTGGCCACTTTCTCTCCTATCCTGCCCAGACCAATTTTCAGATTTCAGTGCTGTCACACTTTGAATGACAATTGCACAGTCATGCAACATTGTAGCCAAACGAAATAAAAAAAAAAAAAAACAATTGTGAAAAAAAAAAAAGTTTCATAGTTTGTTATAACATTTTGAAAACAGGTAGTTTGTCTCCTATATTGATGTGCGCTGATGATGCTGCACTGGTGGGCACTGATATGCTGCACTGATTGTCACTGATGGGCACTGATATGCTGCACTCATTGTCACTGATGGACACTGATAGGTGGCACTGATAGGCTGCACTAATAGGCACTGATAAGGCAGCGCTAATGGGCCCTGATAGGTGGTCCTAATAAGC
This sequence comes from Rana temporaria, assembly GCF_905171775.1. Taxonomy (NCBI): domain Eukaryota; kingdom Metazoa; phylum Chordata; class Amphibia; order Anura; family Ranidae; genus Rana; species Rana temporaria. Next base: position 158,753,655 of record NC_053493.1, on the reverse strand, counting down.
ACTGATGAGGTGGCACCGATGGGCACTGATGGGCGGCATTGAAGGGCACTGATAGGTGGCACTGATGGGCACTAATAGGTGGCACTGATGGGCATTGAGTAGTGGCACTGATGACGAGGCACCAAGCTCAAAGAGGGACCAATGGTAAACTACCATTAGCCCAAGCTGTCCAATAAAAATGCTGCAGTGGAGGCACGTCTCTCACTGCAGCGTCATAGAAGGGGGAATGTGTCTAAAAGACAAATGCTACCTTCCAGGCCAGCCCTCTTATCTACAAGGAAAAAACACGTGTTTATGGGTATAAGATTTACCCACAATCCCATGTTTTTCTCACACAGTTAGGAGGGAGAATGAGAATCCGCTGCTGCTGAAAAGGTACAAGGTAAATCATATATTCTATATTGTAAGCTCTAATGAGCAGGGCCCTATGATCCCTCCTGTATTGAATTGTATTGTAACTGTACTGTCTTCCCTGATGTTGTAAAGCGCTGCACAAAATGCTGGCGCTATATAAATCCTGTATAATAATAATAATAATAATAATATATTATGCTATATGTTATAACATAATAATTTATTATTTATCTATTTACTAAGAAATTACTGGTTTGAAGCTATAACTTCAAACTTCAGTCATTTGTCCATTAAGCCGCCTGCTTGAGTACAGTTTTTGAAAATATAGTAATATTAAAAACAATATATAATAATTATTTGTATATTACTAACTTATGGTAATTAACCCCTTGCCACCCAGGCCAATTCTCTCCTACATGTAAAAATCATATTTTTCTTGCTAGAATATTACTCAGAACCCCCAACCAATTTAAGAAGACACCCTAGATAATAAAATGGTGGTTGTTGCAACTTTTTGTGTTGCACGGCATTTGTGCAGCAATTTTTCAAACGCATTTTTTGGGGGAAAAAACTTCCATGAATAAAAAAAATAAAAATAAAGTTAGCCCGATTTTTTAGTATTCTATGAAAGATGACGTTACGCCAAGTAAATAGATACCTAACAAGTCATGCTTTTAAATTGCACACACTTATGGAATGGCGCCAAACTTTAGTACAGTAGAATTATTGCTCTCGTTCTAACGATCGCGGTGTATGTAACCTGTGTGTATCTGGCTCTGATACTAGCCAGTGCCTCACCAGTCACTGACCTCACTGCACGTCCCTGATCCAGAGCAGCTAAATCTATATCTGTAGGTTACCTTAATACCATAAATAATAACATACCGGTATTCTACTTTTTTACTCATGAGTATATAATAAATTTGGAAAATCTAGAGAAATGCTTAAATAATGAATTACAATTTAACTAAACCCATTCGATTTTAATCGACAAATTATTTTAGTCTACTAGGGCATTTTAGCCAACTAAAATGTACTGATGATTTAGTCGACTAAATTTGACTAAAACTATAACAATTGCAGATTACTAAAATGGGACTAAAACTAAAATGGCATTTTAGTCAAGAGACTAAAACTAAATCAAAATTTGCTGTCAAAATGAACACTAGTGAGGAAGTGCAGAGGCTGTCATTGGTAAGCTCTCCTTCTAAAAATATGAGCTGTCTGGCTGCAATGTGTAACAGATGGCTTCAGTACGTTCTGGGTCACTGACATTTAACAAGTTGGCAGATATAGGGTAGGATAAAGGAGAGCGGATGTCAATTTCTATTCTTCAAATAACACTGCTATGTTTACTCATTCATAATTTTCATGACATGTGAAGGCCTGATCCTAGTGACTATTAACCACCATATACCATAACCACCTCTGTGTACCTACCCCACAAGCCCAATAATACCAGGGACCACGCTGTGGAGTAAAATTGGCCTTCAGGCCTCTTTATTTAAATATAAAATTAAGAGTCGGTTCACACTGGGGCGACGCGTCAGGCGGCTTAGCCTTCCTGACGAGTCGCTTCCCATGCAGTGCAATGGGAGCGTTCTAATCGGAGCGACGCAAGTCGCTCCGACTTAGAAATTTACTCCCTGTACGACTTTGGGGGCGGCTCAGGGTGCCTTGCATTGACTTCTATACAGAAGTCGTCTTGCAAATCGCCTCTGGAGTCGTCCTCAGGACGACTTGCAGAGCCGCCCCCGGAGTCGTGCCGCCTTAGTGTGAACCAACTCTTAAACATAAATAACTTTAAATAACTTGAAATAACTATATACACATTTTAACTCCTAGTGGTCTGAAGACCACACCTCTCACATTGTACACTGGGACAACAAATTATTAACTAGGCCTCAGTCGCGAGACGCCGACTCAGAGGCAGCATAACCATCCTCAGTGACATAACACTTTTAACCCCTTCCCGTCAACAGCAAGGTACTCAAATAACCCCCATACTACGTATGGGTACAACCTTTTTCACACCCACCTTCCAGACTTCTCCTGTCTTACAGGGACCCAAAACCGCCTCACCAAAGCCTAACACCAGGGAGGGTGGGTGAGCAGCTTCTTCCCTCGTGTGTAATGGAGGATTGAAAAAAAACGTCACTTCCTCCCCAGTAGCCACTCCTACAGCCCTTTGCCCCATGCAACTTCCTGTCTGCATCCTAGCCTATCACCTACGGCCAGCCCACCCTGTCATGCCGGCCCTCCCCCAACTCTGTTTGCTCCGTGCCTCTCTGGCTGTGGGGAGTCTGGGTTGTCCCATGTAGCTTTGATGTCCTGGGGGGGGGGGGGTGGTTGCCACCCCCTCAAAAGACAAAACCACCAGCGGCCACTGGTTGCAGAGAACACTTTGTAATTAGAGGAGAACCTGGCCACATGACTTTGACGACTTTATACGACTTTATCCTCTCCCCGCCTGTTCTTTTTTTTTAAAAGCAGCAGTATGCCCACAGTAAGTTCATTTTAAGTTTCCTGATTTGCATGTTTAGCTAAAATATTGCTACTAGATACATAAGGGTTGATTTACCAAAATTGGAGGGTGCAGAATTTGGTGCAATCATCTTTCATTTTTTTTTTGTCAAAGTTTAAATTAAAAGTTGAAGTCAGAAGCTGATTGGCTGCCTTGCAGAGCTGCACCCGTTTTGCACTCTCCAGTTGTAGTAAATCAAACACAATAACTAGAATTTTCAGAAGGGAATCAGCAATGGTATCCTCCATATTTTTCTAACTATGAGCTTAGAGTGGAGCACCAAGTTAATGGCTAAACACAAGGTAAAAACTAGGGTTGTCCCGATACCGATACCAGTATCGGTATCGGGACCGATACCGAGTATTTGCGGGAGTACTTGTACTCCCACAAATGCCCCCGATGCCTGAATAGAATACTTGAACAACCCCTCCCCCCCACCGCCGCCGCATACCGCAAAGCCGCCGCTGCCGCGTTAATCAGCGTGCGGGGAACATTACTGGCAGCTTTCGTTTGAATAGCTGTATTCTCCGCCGCGCCGTGTATAGACACACCCCCTTGCTCGGGATTGAACAGATCCGTCCAATCCTGAGCAAGGGGGAGTATCTATACACGGCGCGGCAAGGAATGGACAGCTATTCAAACGAAAGTTGCCTGTAATGTTTGCCGCATGCTGATTAATGCGGCAGCGGTGGCATCATCATCTACTAGGTATGGGGGACATGGCTGCAATATATGGGGGGACATGGCTGGATATATGTGGGGGGACATGGCTGCAATATGTGGGGGGGCATGGCTGCAATATGTGGGGGGCATGGCTGCAATATATGGGGGGACATGGCTGGATATATGTGGGGGGACATGACTTCAATATGTGGGGGGACATGGCTGCAAATGTGGGGGGACATGGCTGCATATGTGGGTGGACATGGCTGCATATGTGGGGGGACATGGCTGCATATATGTGGGGGGACATGGCTGCATATATGTGGGGGGACATGGCTGCAATATATGGGGGGACATGGCTGCAATATGTGGGGGGACATGGCTGGATATATGTGGGGGACATGGCTGGATATATGTGGGGGGACATGGCTGGATATATGTGGGGGGACATGGCTGGATATATGTGGGGGGACATGGCTGCAATATATGGGGGGGACATGGCTGCAATATATGGGGGGACATGGCTGGATACATGTGGGGGGATATGGCTGGATATATGTGGGGGGACATGGCTGGATATATGTGGGGGGACATGGCTGGATATATGTGGGGGGACATGGCTGGATATATGTGGGGGGACATGGCTGGATATATGTGGGGGGACATGGCTAGATATATGTAGGGGGACATGGCTGCAATATGTGGGGGGACATGGCTGCAATATGTGGGGGGGGACATGGCTGCAATATATGGGGGGACATGGCTGCATTTGGGGACACATTTAAAGAAAGTATTGGTATTCGGTATCGGCGAGTACATGAAAAAAAGTATTGGTACTTGTACTCGGTCCTAAAAAAGTGGTATCGGGACAACCCTAGTAAAAACGTATATTTCTGCTGTTTTGCCTGCCAAAGGTTTTGTGTTTTTGACCAGCTATTCTTGTACTACACACATCTACTAGTCAGTAAGGTCACTCTTGGTTTGGAATTTCTGCTCTTTGTTGCTGAACAAATGATGCTGTACCACTGTCTAATGAGGACAATGGAGGCAAGGAGGTCACCTAGAAAGCTGCATCGCTGAACCAGAAATATAAATTGCTTAATTAAGTCAGCCCCACCACCCCCATAGAATAATATAATATATTTATTTAAACTAATACTGTTAATATAAAATACTAACATTCTTGGACTGCTTCCCTAGTCTCCATGGTCTGTACAGTTTCCCACATAGGTAAGAATTTGAGGCACGTGACATCATGCTTCTCATCCCAAGCATGTGTTGCACAACATTATACTTACCTCCTGAAAAAGAGGCCTTTTATCCTCCAAGATCTCATGAGCTCTCACTGTAGTCTTAGATCCCCTAGGTACTGGTGACATAGCCTTCCAAGGGTGTATTTGTGAGGCCCTGACTACTTCACCAGTGCCTCACTTTACTAGGAAGTAATGGGGGAGGTAAGTTAAAGTAGAAATCCAAGCTAACACTAAGGCCCCCTTTACACTGGGGCGGGAGGTGCGGTGGCGGTAAAGCGCTGCTATTTTTAGCTGCGCTTTACCGTCGGAATTGCGGCAGTATTCCGTCGCTAGCAGTATGGTTTTACCCCCGCTAGCGGCCGAAAAAGGGTTAATACCGCCGGCAATGCGCCTCTGCAGAGGCGCATTACCGGCGGTATAACCGCGGTTTCCCATTGCTTTCAATGGGAAGGAACGGTAAACACACCGCTCCTTCACCGCTCCAAAGATGCGGCTAGCAGGACTTTTGGAGCGGTCCTGCTAGCACAGTGTGAAAGCCCTCGGGCTTTCACACTGGAGAAACAGCAGCCGCTGTTTCAGGTTGGTTTGCAGGCGCTATTTTTAGCGCAATAGTGCTTGCAAACTGCCCCAGTGTAAAAGTGGTCTTACTAATCTTTAAAATGTTCCCGCCCCCTCCTGCTACCTATACTGCCTAATTTAAAAAAAATCTGCTTATGTACTTATTTTAAGTCCATTCTAGCCCAGTCACTTAATCCCTGTGTAAGGGAGCGTCGGCTGCAGGGGAGAATGCCCTTCATAAAATTCCTTGCCCCAGCCATTGTCAGCGCTCCCTCCCTGTCCCATGCAGCTGATGCTAACTGACACAGGGGAACCAGAGCCTAAAAATAGGTAAGTATGCAGATCTTTTTTACACAGGATAGGTTGCAGGAGGGGAGAGGGAACATTTTTAAGCATAGTTAGTGTTAGTCTGGAATTCTACTTGAGGCCTGGGTTACACTATTGTGGGTGCCAAAATTGCAGCAATTCTCAGACCCACAACCACTTGCAGTCAAAACGGACTGCTGTTTAAAAATGCACTGGGCTGCCAATTCACTCATTCGCGTGCATCTCAAACCGCGACACGTGTGCGGGAACCGGAGGCATTGTGCAAAAGTAACACGCAATTTCCTGGTACATGCATTTTAAGGTACCTTTTTTTCTGCGGGAAACGCAGACACCGCAGCCTACTATAATGGGCTGCAGTGCCTGCGCAAACATGGGCCGCAAACCCGCAATAGTGTGAACCAGAAGTAACCAGATGTTTGATTTTGGTAGCAAATCAAGATGATTTGGGATCGGCATGTAGAGTTACATGCTGTGACGATTTTTATGTTTGGGGGAGAAAGGTCTGCTTTAAGAACTATATGTGTCATCAATCTACCTGTGCAGTGCAGAAAATGTTTGTAAACCAAAAGACTGGTTATACAAAACTACAAATTGTTTGGCAGCTAAACATCAGTGTTTGTTACACCAACATTTCATATTTCTGATATGTGTCTGCTGTACCATGTACTTGTATGAGAAAATATCCTGTTCTCTTTGTATCGCCTTATGTGAAATCCCTGCTGTTCCTGCTAATCCCCTTGCTTTCCTATTAAAAACTAACCGCACTAAGCAGGAGAGCACACTGTGCTGTGCTGGGTACCCGGTGTACTCTCTTCAAACTATCAGGCCCTGTACACACGATCAGTCCAAACTGATGAAAACGGACTGAAGTTTAGTTTCAGCAGTCCAAACCGACCGTGTGTGGGCCCCATCAGTCAGTTATCCTTCGGTCCAGAAATGTAGAACTTGCTTTAAAATTGAATCGATGGACTGATAACCGATAGGTCAAAACCGATGGTTAGTACGTAAAAGCATCGGTTCAAAACCTGCGCATGCTCAGAATCAAGTCGACGCATGCTTGGAAGCATTGAACTTCGTTTTTTTTTAGCACGTCGTTGTGTTTTACGTCACCGCGTTGGACTCGATCGTTTTTTTTACTGATGGTGTGTACGCACATCAGACCATCAGTCAGCTTCATCGGTTAACCGATGAAACAGGCCTTCAGTCCGTTTTCATCAGTTTGGTCTGATCGTGTGTACAGGGCCTCAGACTTTTCCCGACACGTCCCCGCTGCACAGCCATTTACTGGGAAGCTCAGCGTGCTGCTGCTTCTCCTTCCCCCAAATCTTATGCAGTACATAGGGAATGTGATCATTTATAAAAAAAAAAAAGGAAAAAATGTATTTATAATGTTTTTTTTTTATATCTACACAACAAAATGTTTTGCCTTTCATTTCTATTTTAAACTGAATGGGGTGTTTTACAAGGTGATTATTTACAATCATTTTAAGCACATGTATTTTATCTATGCATTTAGCTATTTCCTGGACAATTCACTTGGAAACTACTCTGTGGCTATTCAAATATAATTCTGATAAGGAAATTGTCTTTAAATGTATGCTAGATAGCTAGATTTAGGTAGGGGCGCGTATCTTTAAGGCGGCGTAGCGTATCGTATTTATGCTACGCAGCCTTAAGTCAGAGAGGCAAGTACTGTATTCACAAAGCACTTGCCTCCTAACTTACGGCAGTGTAAGCGTAAATGGGGCCGGCGTAAGCGCGCCTAATTCAAATGAGGATGGGGGGCGTGTTTTATGTTAATGTTTGGTGACCCGACGTGATTGACGTTTTTTACGAACGGCGCATGTGCCGTCCGTGTACATATCCCAGTGTGCATTGCTCCAAAGTACGCCGCAAGGACGTTTTGTTTTAGACGTGAACGTAAATTACGTCCAGCCCCATTCACGGACGACTTACGCAAACGACGTAAAATTTTCAAATTTCGATGCGGGTACGACGGCCATACTTAACACTGGCTAGGCCAGCTATTTGTTGGAATAACTTTACACCGGAAAAAGCCATACGTAAGCGACGTAAAAAAAATGCGCCGGGCGCACGTACGTTCGTGAATCGGCGTATCTAGTCATTTACATATTCTACGTCGAACTCAACGGAAGCGCCACCTAGCGGCCAGCGGGAAAATTGCACCCTAAGATACGACGGCGTAGGAGACTTACACCGCTCGTATCTTAGCCTAATTTAAGCGTATCTGGTTTCCAGAATACGCTTAAATTAACGCCGGCGTAGATTCAGAGTTACGACGGCGTATCTACTGATACGCCGGCGTAAACGTACCTGAATCTGGCTAATAGAGTTCAAACCATACGAGCAATCAAGGTTCTGAATTTAAAATGTATTGACAGATTGCTTCTTTTATATGGTGAAGGCATTTTTCCTTTTTTTTTTTCTTTTTTTTTAAAGAGCTTTATAAGCTTTTTAGGAAAGATTTTTACCAGTAAAACTAGTTGTTCCAACAGGAAAGAAATGATACAGCAGCTTTAAATGTTTTAGTATATGTTGAAGGATTGGTCAAAGTCTACAAACACTGATTTCTCCACTGTGCAGTTTGTTTTGCACAGAGTAAACCCGATGAAAGGAGGGTGAATGGCAAGTGTATGCTTGTGCCACATCCAGTAAATATGAGAAAAGAAAAAGGGGGGTTCCCATGGGTGGACTTTTAAGGCACTAATAATATTTCAAAATATACAGGATATTGAGAGTAAAAAAGGTTTTATTCACAATCGTACATATTCATCAAAAAATGTTTAAATATTAAATTAAAATACAGAGTTCCAAAGATTGTCACCATATAGGTAAATACAAGAAGAAGAACCTTCTTAACACCCGACGCGTTTCGAGATAACCTTCTTCAGGGGTGTGTAGAGAAGGACAATTAGTTCATGTATTATAAAGGATGGTGAATATTTCATTGGATACATTTTAAAAGAATTGAAAATATACAGCACACTGGGTTCAAGCAATAGGGTTGCCAGTCAAATAAGGTATCAAGATGCATTCTTTGCTGGGTTGGCAAGTGGTGATGTTGCTCCTGTCAATAATTCAGTGTACTCTTTGACAGCGGACATTATTAGGTTTGCTGCGGATCTCATATAATCAGGGACCTCCAATCCAGTCCCAGTATATGCCTTCTGGCTGATCCACCGGCATCTTGATCTTTGGAATAATTTCTCCCTAATGGGATGAACATCCAAAACTTGCATTAATTGTACATCCTGATACCTTTTTTGACTGGCAACCCCATTGCTTGAACCCAGTGTGCTGTATATTTTCAAATCTTTTAAAACGGATCCAATGAAATATTCACCATCCTTTATAATACATGAACTAATTGTCCTTCTCGGAGCTCAGGCTAGGCACGTCCTCACATCCCGGTCGTTGGCAACGCCCCCCCAACCTCTTCACTTTTGATATGAGACAAGCATGCAACAAATAACTGACGAAAATTAGTCCAATAATCTGATCGTTTGTACATTTACATTTACGTTTTGTATTTGTAAGTGTGTTGAGCTGGATTGAACAGCATTGATCAACGCATGCTCATGCTATGTTTACATCATACAGGTGTAAAACCATCTGCTTACCTAATCGCTTGGTTCTACAGGCTCCTGTAGACAACATTGTAGACAACAAGCTCCTGTGACTGTTCTCCATGATTCTCTGGTGATTGCAGGTACTCTGACATCATCAAGTATAATGAAGGTCCAATAGTCTTACATTGTATGAGCGGATGCAGAGGGACCGACCAGAAGTTGCAGTGCCACCTGCAGCTGGTGGGGGTGCATGGGATAAAGTAAGCAAAAGCTTTTTTCACTGGTATCCTAGGCATAAGCAAGCATTTAACTCTTGCAGTGTGTGTGTGGGGGGGGGGGGGTTTGATAACACTGCTCTTTCATAGATAAAGTACAGTGTATGAATGTTGCCACTTCAAGTGTGTTACTGGCAGGTTCACCAGGTGAAAAAAAAGAGAAAACAACTGCATGGCCCCAGTAAACGACCACAATAAATTATAATAGTTGTTCTCTGAAACTTTAGGAAGATGTCTAATAAAACTAACAATTTTAGGGTGCTGGGACCAATCCTGTTTAATTTGTTCATAATCGAGCTGAAGGATCGGGTAAGCAGTGCAATCTCTGTATTTGCAGATGATACTAAGCTAAGCAGGGCAATAACTTATCCGCAGGATGTGGACACCTTGCAAAAAGATCTGTACAAATTAATGGGGTGGGCAACTACATGGCAAATGAGGTTCAATGTAGAAAAATTGTAATTAATGCATTTGGGTGGCAAAAATATGAATGTGATTTATACACTGGGGGGAGAACCTCTGAGGGAATCTAGGATGGAAAAGGACCTGGGGGTCCTAGTAGATGATAGGCTCAGAATGGCATGCAATGCCAACCTGCTGCTAACAAAGCAAACAGAATATTGGCATGCATTAAAAAGGGATTAACTCCAGAGATAAAACAATAATTCTTCCGCTCTACAAGACTCTGGTCCGGCTGCACCTAGAGTATGCTGTCCAGTTCTGGGCACCAGTCCTCAGGAAGAATGTACTGGAAATGGAGAGAGTACAAAGAAGGACAACAAAGCTAATAAAGGGTCTGGAGGATGTTAGTTATGAAGAAAGGTTGCAAGCACTGAATTTATTCTCTCTGGAGAAGAGACGCTTGAGAGGGGATATGATTTCGATTTACAAATACCATACTGGTGACCCCACAATAGGGATAAAACTTTTTCGCAGAAGGGAGTTTAACCCCCCTGGCGGTATTCCAGAGTCTGACTCGGGGTTAGATTTTCATGCTGCGAGCGGTAACCCCGAGTCAGACTCTGGCTTGCCTCGCTAGATCCACAGGAAGTGTTTACTTACCTTGTCCCTGGATCCAGCCATGCCACCGCTCTGTGTGAGCGAGCGGGACCTCGCTTGATTCACACAGCGTCCTCCTGTGCCGCCGATCTCCGTTCCCTGCGACGTTATGACGCACGGGAGAGGAGATCGGTGCCAAATTCAAAAAAGTAAACAAACACCTTACATACAGTATACTGTAATCTTATAGATTACAGTACTGTATGTAAAAAATACACACCCCCCCCTTGTCCCTTGTGGTCTGCCCAGTGCCCTACATGTTCTTTTATATAATAAAAACTGTTCTTTCTGCCTGCAAACTGTAGATTGTCCATAGCAACCAAAAGTGTCTTTTATGTCAAAAATAGTTTTAGAGCAGCTAGAAAACAGCGATAATAAATTATAATCACTTGCAGAATTGTGCGATAGCGATTTGTGGGGAAATTCGTCATAAAAAAATAAAAGTAATGACAGTGACAATTCTGCAACTGAGCAAATTTCAGTGATTTTGAGTTGATTACATTATTGAATAATTTTTATTAGAATTATATTATTATTTGTTATAATTATTTATAATTATTTATTATATTATAATTTATAATTTTGTTTTTAAAAAAATGTCATACCCGGGATCCCTACAATACTCTTCTTTGGTCAGATTTAAGTGAGTTATTCCTAAGAATTACAGACCTACAATGTAAAACGCCAAATTTCCTTGCAAATAATGGTACCGCTTTCAGCACCTTTTTTCTGAAAGAATCATACCGCCAGAGAGGTTAACGAGACAAATGGCCCCTCATTAAAATGAGAAGAAAATAGGTTTAACCTTAAACTATGTAGAGGATTCTTCACTGTAAGAGCAAAGATGTGGAATTCCCTTCCACAGGTGGTGGCCTCAGCGAGGGGGGGGAGTTATCGATAGTTTCAAGAAACTATTAGATAAGCACCTGAACTACCACAACATACAGGGATATACCGACATATAATAACACACATAGGTTGGACTTGATGGGCTTGTGTCCTTTTCCAACCTCACCTACTATGTAACTATGTAATATCCTTTACTATGGCAGTTGTCTTTGGGTGGTATAGAATGTTACATTTGGCGTACTGTTGATGGATGCGTAAGTGCTACATTATAATAACTTATATGGCTCTACTGAGAGGGGGCTGTAATTTATGATCTTACTAGTAGCAGCATGATTTTTTCTTGGTTGACATCTAGTCCCAGATGTTCTGGAAATACAGCTTTTGCATTTTTTACTTTTAAAAAATGTAATCAAATGCTAGATGACAACGCACTGTTGTCAGTATATGGATGCTTTATATCGACTGTATTTTGGAAAAATGGAAGTGAACATAGATTTTAATGATTTAATATGCTTTCCATTTAAACTTACCACTTCTAAAGGAGCCTGGTTAGTGTCATCTTATGTGCTCTGCAGTGTTAGCTAACTTTGGTACGCATTGTCCAAGGCACTATTATGACAATTACGCATACTAACCTTTTCCGTTAAACAAATTATCCCCTCTAGTTGTTTCTGATATCTATCTTGTACTTTTATTTTTAAAGCTACCTGCGTAGTATCTTTAAGAGATCATTTAGGAACACTGCCTAGTTCCTTCTCTAGCAAATGTAAATGTATATGCTAAGATAATTTAAACATACAGTATTCGTTTGTAATTGACTTCAGTTAATAAAAATTTTGTAAAAAAATCCCTTGATTCACTGTTTGACAATTGTTTGGAATTTTGCAGGTAGAGGTAAAATAATAATAAGATGAAAGATTCACTGACTTTTTTTTTCTCTTGATTCCAGTGGTGACATCTCTGAGCTAACGATATGTTTTTGCTGTTGCTTTTTCTGTAAGAGCCGGTTCACACAGGGGCAACACGACTCTGGGCGCGACTTTGTGAGGCGACTTCAGCGCCACTTGGGGCGACTTACAAGGCGACTCCAAGTCGCCTCCAGGACAGGCGACTTTGCCAGTGGCCAATCAAACAATAATCAGCTCTGTGGGAGGGAGGGGTTTGCCTGAGAAAACTAGTTTATTGTCCTGTAAAGTTGCTTCAGATAGGACAGGGGATCCGACTTGGAGGCGACTTCCATTGAAATCAATAGGTACAAGTCGCCTAGAAGTCGCCTTGAAGTAGTACAAGAACCTTTTCTGAAGTCAGAGCGACTTCAGTAGTGTACATTAAGATGGCTCTCATTCACTTTCTGATGTCGCGCGACTTGGGGCGTAACTCTTAACATAAAAAAACAAACAAACAGTACATAAAAAAACAAACAAACAGTAAAAGTTGGATTATTATTGAATAAAAAATACTGACTTGCCCTACTCCTTCATGACATAACTGTTTCTCACTGACCACCCCCCCCCCCCCCCCGTACTATACCCAGAAACTTTTATAAATCATAACTCTTAAGATTTGGGATGGAGTGATGGGCAGAGCTAATAGAATTTGAGGTGTACACAAATAGCACTGAAATAATATGGTCTGATCTCCACAGTAAAATACAAATGTAGAAACCACAATACTGTTTTATGGGCTACAACAGACCTCCTCTACTAATGGGACTATGGAGTTCATTTACTAAAACTGGAAAGTGCAAAATATGGTGCAGCTCTGCATTAAAACCATTGAGCTTCCAGTTTGTTTTTTTTTTGGCAAAGCTTAATTGAACAAGCTTAAAGTGTTACTAAACCCAGGACCCTGCATTTACTATATCTGATCTCCCACAGTACACAGAACATGGAAATGAAATAGTTTTAGTAAATATAAACTGCTAAACACCTTTTCTCATCAGCAGTATTTAGCAGTCTTGTCTTGTGACTTCTATCAGTGTCTGATTAAAGCTTGTAGGAGACATTTTCATTCTCCTCTGACTGTCCTATGAGGCTACAGGACCCCTGACCCTCTGTCTGGACAGTGCTTATTGACCATGTGCTGATCATGTGCACTTTCCCAAGAAAAAAAACCTCTAGCAATACACACCAAACTGAGCATGTTGCTCGCCCCCAAGGCTCTGTACTATAAGGAGATGGTTTGGGGACAATTGAAGAAGGGGAGGATCAGAGAAGGAATGATCAAACAGCCTTTTTACACAATGCAGAGGATTAATTCCCTAGGCTCCACACTGAGTATAACAAGCATGCTTAACTGCAAATACAATATAAAAATAAAGTATTCAGCTCAGACTGATGACCCTACAATAACCTCTAAAAATTGCAAGCTGACACTAAGGTTAATTCAAATAATACCTCATATAAACAGAAAAAAAGGAAACAGTGTAGCGCAAAAACGAAGGGCCTGATCCACAAAAGGGATACGCCGGCGTATCTACTGATACGCCTTGTCATCCCTGTTTCTATCTATGGAACTGATCCACAGAATCAGTTTCACATAGATAGGCAGAAGATCCGACATGTGTAAGGGACTTACACTGTCGGATCTTAGGATGCAGTACCGCAGCCGCCTCTGGGGGCATTTCTCGTCGAAATTCAGTGTCGGGTATGCAAATTAGCACTTACGGAGATCCACGAAGCTTTTACGCTTCGTTTTTTCTCCGTAAGTATTAGTTTGCTGTCACAAAATTAGGGCTGCTTTTACAAGGTCTAAACCTTGTAAAAGTATACCCTTCTATCCCGCGTCACTGTCATTTTATTTTATTTTTTTCCCGCCGCAACTCTTTTTTTTTTTTTTTTACGCCCGTCGCGATTCTCAAAACCCAGCGCAACGTAAAACCGCGCAAAGCACGTCGGGAAAATAACATCGGGAGCATGCGCAGTACGTTCGCAGTACGGGAGCGCGCCTAATTTAAATGGGACTCGCCCCATTAGATTAGGAACGCCTTGCGCCGGACGGATTTAAGTTACACCGCTCAAAATTTCTAGGTAAGTGCTTTGTGGAACGGGCACTTAGGTAGAAATTGTGCGGCCGTGTAACTTAAACGGGAAAAATTAAGTTACGCCGGGTTTTTGTGGATCAGGCCCTAAAATATCTATCTAAAAAGTCTATAAAAGAAGTGATAATGAATCATAATAGTCCGTGTGGAATCATCCAAAAGTGATACTTTATGGAAGTAAATCCTCTCCTCGTGATCTTGCAAACAGGACAAATATCAGGTGAGTGTGATCCCTCCACCACAGATAAATCTAGCCTCTCACCTCAAATAACCGACCTAAATAGGTCACAAAGCCTTTAACCCACTCCTCGGGTGAGGATATGCAAATCGATGGAGCCGTGAATCTCACACCACACATGGAGGAAAGAGCAAAAAAGGACAATATAGTGCTCTCAGTTTAAACGATTTATTAAATTATTATTATTAAACGATTTATTGATCCCAAAGAATAACATTTTTGTGCTCACAAAATTAGCACTCAAAGAACGAGTGCAAGTTACATTAATGTGCAGGTTGTTTCAAACCCAAAAGATGGGCGAGGGCGACATCCAACGTGACTCCTCCCCCCGTACGTGTTAAATCCTGTAGGCGGGGACTTATTCAACGTGAGGTACATTGGCGGCCCGCAGACTTGTTTATATTGCTAAGGCTACCACCCATCAGCCAATCGCGCTAGGAACAGGTCGGAACTGAACGCAAACATATTACTCTGTAATCAAGCTAATACAGAAAAAAGGCTTATAACTGAAAGGCAGATCAACCTAGCAAATGTCAAAAATATTCAAATAAAACCCCTGACTTAGTGTAAATAAAGTCTGATTTTAATGTTGTTGATTTAGCAACACTTTACGTTAGAAGCAGATTGGCTACCATGCACAGCTTCACCAGATTTAGCATTTTTCAGTTTTAGTAAATCAACTCTTCTGTATATATGAACCAAAAACAAACAATAGAAAATGGAGAAAATGTTTTCCTACCCTGCTTGTACCGAACGGTGCTTTGCTCCCCCAGCTACTAGCCAGGCACTAAAGTAACCAACCACCACCAAGACCAATGTTCCCTTAAATCTCAAGTCACACGCATGTATGGCCCCTGGGTTCCACAGCAGCCAGCACAGCCAGTATAGTAGCCACCCACACCCACTGCCACCATGCAAGTTGCTTTGTCCATAAAAATGCACATTACAAACTTCAGGATCCATATACTGAACAGGTGTAATGTGTCCCCCTTATTGCCTATAAATAATATAAAGTCAAAAATGCTCCTGTCAAACAAAGATGTAATTGGTTAGTGAAAAATCTAATCCTGCTCATAAATGGACACTTATTTTTGTCCCAGCATTTCCAGCCAGAAGTCACAACATTAATAACCAGAGTATAAACTGGGGAGACACAAAGGACTGTCTATATAGCCCTGTTACAGACAATGCAGAAAGTCACTATAGTAAGCACAGTTATTATAATGCAGACATGGAGCCTGAAACATCTCACAGTGGGGTACAAGCCCCTTCTTACCAATCCTACTGGAGTGTTGCTGCGCATCTCAAAGACATCTCTTCATATGGGCAGTAAGCAGTGGGTTCTGAGTTCAGGGGTTAGCTAATCTTTTAACAAAAAATTAGTTGGGCATTTTCTGGCACACAACACAAAGGTTTATAAATACATTCTGCCTATGTAGCTTTTATATACATCCAACAGATTTCTTAAAACCCGGTCCACCTTTTCAAGAGTGCATATGCAGATATGCATATCCTAAATGCAAAGCTATAAAAATACATATTTGTAAAAATATAAAAGGTACATAGGAATATGACTACACCACCTGGACAGAGGATAGAGGATAATCATTCTAACGTATTGGCTCATATATGGAAAATGGCAGCAGACCTCATGTTAAAATATGTTTTTCCTACACACAAGACAGAATCCATGTGTTTGTCTTTTAGGTCATTTAGGCGGGGCTTCATATTCCAGAAGAAACAACTGTAGTGGTCATTGATGTGACAGCCCTATGTTCAAGCATCATCCATAATAAAGGAATAGCAATAATATTTTTTTAATGAATTGACTCATTTGGACCATCATGCCCTTACTGTTCAGTTAAATCTAACTTATTCTGAAACATAACACCTTTTTGGATATAATGCTATACATTGACTGTCTGGTCAGTAACTGAGACTTCAGTATCTGAAGCTTTGTTGTAATTGTTGAAAAGAACAAGACGTCAAGCATGAAGCCGATATGCTATTTAAAAGACTCAGACAGAGAGGGTTTGACAAAAAAAATTCTCAAAAAAGGCAACAGAAAAAGATAGGGAGGATCTGATCTTCAAACTTAAGAATACTAATAAGGAAGAGCTTACAACTTAATTGACTGTTAGATTTACAGTAACCATCAGGGCGTGAAGCAAAAAGTGTAGCAGCGTTAGCTATACCACATAGGCTGCCACATAGTTCTGATATGCTTACAAGTAAACAATGTCAGTCCAATAGCTCTTCCATAAGCTGGATTTCATTGATTTTACTAAGCCAAAGGCTAAGCGGTGGGGCCTTTGTGGCATTTAAAAGATGGATTAAAATAAATTTCCTGTAGCGCTTGGTCGAGAGTGGGGCAAGAGGTACACGGAAGAACATCACCTGAATGTCAGATATTGTTTTCTCTGATGTAGATGAAAAAAAATATTGTAAGCGGCACTTACCCCTGGTAAGCATTGGTTTAGTCCGGTCAATTTGTCCTTATTGGAACTGTGGATTACCTGTGATGAGGGTCCTAAATGTGGATGTGTCATCCATCCCTGAAAAACATATGTCTGATCCAAAAATCAATATATTGGCCAAAATTACAGGATGAGAAGATATAGAATGGGGAAGAACTCCCATGTACGGAGGTTTAACCAGCAAGGGAATTCCAACAATTACCTGTTCTAACTGAATCTATCCTTTATTATTATTCTGGGTGCACCACTCCAAGATCTGTGATAGACATCCTCTTGTGGTGTGATTTATTTGATGCTATGATCATGCAATGCATTTTATACGGGTAAAACCAAAAATTTCATAGAAGGATCAATGATTAAATTCAAAATAGAAAAGTTTGAGATTTATGTTCTCTAATTGCACATCATTTTACCCACAATCACAGATATGATCCATCCAGGTCCACATTTTTGGCAAGGGATCAAAATAAAATGCCACAAAGAAGTGGTTATCTAAAAAATATTTTATAAAAGTCAGAATGCAAATGAATTTATAAACTAAAAGCAACAACACATCCTGGTTTAAATGATGAACTTTTAATTAATGTTGAAGACATTTCATCACAAATCCATGAAAGACATTGATAAGTTTTCCAATAAGTAGGTGTAGGAGTTAATGATCAAATGTGTACCAGCCTTGATAATGGCTGTGGTAATATCATTATGCCCTTTCTTTTTCCATGCAAAACTATTTCTAGTAGAAGCAACCAGAGTACTGATGTCAATAACTAAAGACAGCACAGTTTACTTTTGTATTTTACCTAGTAACATGGTTCTAAACCATCTACAATATAGTGTATCTATTGAAATAATTTAATTAACTTTCAATCATGATTTTAAACAGGTATGACTTTGTTTTATGGAACACAAGTGGGGTGATCACTGCACTTGTAGTCCTTTAACACTTTCTCTAGGTCCCTATGTGAAAGTACAGCAGTATAAACATAGAAGAGTCTGCAGGAGTACGACTTTGCATCTGCAATCTACTGATCTTAGTTGCAATTCTTTGCAGGCTCTTTTGGAAAAAAAAAAGGAATAAATGCATATTTTTTTCTGCAAATATTTATTATTTGTATTTACTTATGGCCTTTAAGCCGTGAAAGACAAACACATACAGTATGCTGCATTTAGCTGTATAAAAACAGCCTTCAGAAAACATTGTTTTAATTTATCATTTATGAATGCCTAAATTTACTGAACAATACCCAAGGAACTGCTGCAGCGTTGAAGATATAAATAACTATGCAATACTTTATACCTATGGAGCAAGTTACTTTAAAGTTTGAATTAGAAAAGCATTTAAGTCTGCAGAAAACAATTGCTGCCATTTTAGTGTTTTTAATCCCCTCTATGCCAATTATATAGGATTCCAGTGTTTCAGCACACTTTTATTTGGATTTATACCCGATTCTGTTTAGATATTGAGATAGGCCATGCCAGTGCACATAATGGGACCATACTTAATCAGTGCTAAGTGAGAGGACCTACAGTACATTCACGATAATCACATGATCAGCCCTTTCAATTATATCTGCAAAGCATTTATGTCTTTTGTTCTTAAGCCAAGAAAGGCACATGCGTAGGCTGCGTTTCTTTGAACAAACCAGCCTTCAGAAAACATAGTTTTATTATATCATTTGTAAATGTCTAATACTGAGCAATAGTCAAAGAACTGCTTCAGCGTGGGAGAAATAAATAACTATAATACATTGTATCTATAGGTAAAATTACATAAAAGTCAAAATTAGAAAAGCATTTAGGTCTACGGAAAAAAAACTGACACAATTTTAGTATGAGAATTCAAAGTACAGATATGTGGAATAAAAAAATACTATCCTGGACAATTACCTGCATTTGAAGGATTTAAACCAACATTTTTCAGATTATTTCCTGATTCTGTTCTGTAGATACTGAGTTAGGTCATGCCAGTGCACTTGGCTAAGTAGGAGGCTTTGTTTTTCACTATATTCACATATAGAAACCCTGATCTCCAGCAGCCTCACTTTAGAGATACAGCACACTTTGCCTGTAGTCCTCCAAAATAGTTATCTTATGCTTCAACTGCTCCTCATCCTCAGGTCTGTACAATGCATCTGCCTAAAATTGAGACAAATAGAAGTAATTGTCTCCACTATTGCGTCCTTGCATTTATAGAAAAGCATTCCGATTTGTCCTGTGCACACATTTGCTATTTTCTGTAATGTCACATTTTCTAATTGCCTTTTTAAAAGTAGAAATAAGGGGGCAGATTTACATAGAAATACATTGGCGCAGCGTATCAGAGATACGCTACGCCGCTGTAACTTACTTTTGGCTGGTTCGAATCCTGGAAGAATTTGCGCCGTAAGTTACATCGGCGTAGTGTATCTCTGGCGGGGGGATTTAAATCAGCGATTAGGGGGCGTGTTTCATTTAAATGAAGCGCGTCCCTGCGCCGAATGAACTGCGCATGCTCCGTTTCTAAATTTCACCCCGTGCATTGCGCGAAATGACGTCGCAAGGACGTCATTTTTTAAACTTAGACGTGACTTACGTCCATCCCGATTCACGGACGAGTTACGCAAAAAAAATAAAAAATTAAAATTTCGACGCGGGAACGACGGCCATACTTAACATGGCAAATCTAACTAACTAAAAGCAGCTTTAACTATACGCCGGAAAAAGCCGACTAGAGACGACATAAGAGAATGCGACAGCCGCGCGTATGTTCGTGGATCGTCGGAAATTTGCATACCCGACGCGGAAAACGACATGAACGCCACCCATCGGACGCCGAAGTATTGCATCTTAGATCCGAAAGGCGTACGAGGACGTATACCTGTCGGATCTAACCCAGATGCCGTCGTATCTTGGTTTGAGGATTCAAACCAAAGATACGACGCGGGTAATTTGAAAGTACGCCGGCGTATCAGTAGATACGCCGGCGTACTCTGTCTCTGGATCTGCCCCAAGGACTTTATGTACATGGGTTGTTTTTTAAAGGGTACCAAATACAGCTTCGCAAATAATTAATATGAAAAAATACTCTTCATGATGGACTTTAAAGGAACCCACTCATCACAACATATAAGATAAATATTTTATTAATATCACATAAAACAATATACTATATTTAAAAATTCTCTTGGCTCACAACAACATTTTTGTGGTCATAAGTCCCTGTATTTTTATAAATCCCTTTCCAGCACCGATTAGTAATCTCAACAATATTAAAGTTGTTTTTGGCATATTGGGCCAGATTCAGGTACAAATGCGGCGGCGTAACGTATCGTCTTTACGTTACACTGCCGCAAGTTTTTCTCGTAAGTGCTTGATTCACAAAGCACTTGAGTATAAACTTGTGGTGGAATAACGTAAAGACGTCCGGCGCAAGCCCGCCGAACGTTCTGCGCATGCTCCGTTAGTAAATTTCCCGACGTGTTTTGTGCGAAATTACGGTGCCCCGACGTGTTTGTGAATGGCGACGTGCGTAACGTACTTATTGCGAAAAAAATAATTTAAAATTCGATGCGGGAACGACGGCCATACTTTAACATGGCTGGTGTAAAGTTAAGCCATGAAAAAGATTGCTTAACTTTGCGACGGAAAAAAACGACGTAACGCACGCGAGTAGCTTCGTGGATCGCCGTAAAAGCTAATTTGCATACCCGACGCTGGAAAACTACGCAAACTCCACCCAGCGGCGGCCGAAGTATTGCAGCCTAAGATCCGAAGGCGTACGAAGCCGTAAGCCTGTCGGATCTTAGCCAAATGCCGTCGTATCTTGTTTGTGAATCACAAATTAAGATACGACGCTGCAAATTTGAAAATACGTCGGAGTATCAGTAGATACTCTGGCATATTTCTTCTGTGAATCTGGCCCATTGTGTCATATGATATTAGAAAAATTTATATTTTAATCTCATATGTTTTGATGAGACCTTAAAAGTCTGCAATAAAGTAGAAATAAGAACAAACATTTGATGTTGTTCTTTATAAACCTGGAACTTGGTTCTTTCACCGTTTATTTAACCAATGTTCCTGGCAGATATGGTTTTAGGTAGTTGTGAGCTAAAAATGTAAATCCAATTACATAGATAGTTATAGCTTTTATAACAGGGCTTGACAAATTTGCTTGGAATCTAGGAGCCATTTAAAAAAGTTAGGAGCCAGGAACGTGCCCCGTCCCGCCAAGCTCACACGCAGAAGCGAACACATATGTGAGTAGCGCCCTCATATGAAAGCGGTGTTCAAACTAGACATGTGAGGTATCGCCGCGATTGTTAGAGCGAGAACAATAATTCTAGACCTCTTCTGTAACTCAAAACATGCAACCTGTAGAATTTTTTAAACGTTGCCTATGGAGATTTGAAAGGCTAAACGTTTGTCGCCATTCCACGAGTGGACGCAATTTTGAACGGTGATATGTTGGGTATCAATTTACTCGGCATAACATTACCTTTCACAATATAAAAAAATTGGGCTAACTTTACTGGTGTCTTATTTTTTAAATAAAAAAGTGTATTTTTTCCCAAAAAAAGTGCGCTTGGAAGCCTGCTGCGCAAATACGGTGTGACAGAAAGTATTGCAACGACCGCCATTTTATTCTCTAGGGTGTTAGAATAAAAAATATTCTAATTAGAGGGAAGGAGATGGCAGTGAAAACAGACAGGGGAAGCTCCATTAGCATTGCTGGTTGTTTTGTCATACCAACAGCCACCACAAGATGGCAAAAAACAACTGTCACTGCCCCTACCTATGACTGGTCTTCACAGCAAGGAGCACTGGAAGCTCAACTTACCAACCAATCAGCAACCAACCAAATTCACCTGTCTATCAGTGCATTAAAAACAGGGGTTTAGTTGCACGCATTTGCAAATATATGCGTAAGCTGCAGGCCCCATCAAGGCTCCCTGTGTACTCCAGCTTATGCATGTATTTGCAAATGCATGCAACTAAACCTCTGTTTTTAACGCACTGTTAGACAGTTGAATTCGGTTGGTTGCTGATTGGTTGGTAAGTTGAGCTTGGATATTCTGTGTGCACCACAAGATGTCGCCAGATCACAGAAGGAAGCATAGGCCTGCAGAAGGCTGCAAAGCCTTAATTACTGGTCGGCGCGGCCCGACGCGATTGCACGGCGGGGGAGGTGAGGAGCACGGAGACACAGGATACTCCAGTTGTGCCGCCCCAGGCACCAGGTCGCTAATTGTAGTCGCAATTACGACCTGGCGCCCGGGGTTTGTCGAACCCTGTTTTATAATACAATAGCTAATAGCAGTTAGTCATATGCATTTGAACTTTTAATTCATGTTGAAGACATTTTATCACAAATCCATGCTGGAAACATGCCCTAGCATTTATAGCCACAGGAGGTACTAGGTCACCTTAATTCAAACACTGGTTCAGGGTTTTTGGGTTCAAGTTGTTCAGTTTCTACATGATCAGGTGGGCTGACCAGTGACACTCGACCCTAGACAGTGCTTATTGGGTTTATTTCCTGACTCTGATATGGATAAACATACCCTTATGTTTGTGCATGAACCGCTGTTTAGTACTAGAAAGGTGGTAGCTCTGGGCTAGATACAAGCCTTGGATTAAAGATATTAATATTACCTTACCTTATAAAAAGATCATATATATATATATATATATATATATATATATATATATATATATATATATATATATATATACCAACAGAGGCAGCCCGGGCAAATATGATAAAATCTGGGATAAGTGGTTACAGTCCCCATTGACGTGTACCTCTTAGGCCACGTACACACGACCAAACATGTCTGCTGAAACCGGTCCGCAGACCAGTTTCAGCAGACATGTTCGGTCGTCTGTACGTCCGACCGGACAATTTTCCGGCGGATCGGACAGGTTTCCAGCGGACAAATGTTTCTTAGCATGCTAAGAAACATGTCCGCTGGAAGCCTGTCCGTCGGACATGTTCGGTCATCTGTACAGACTCACCGGACATGTCCGCTTGGCCGAAAGCCCTCGCATGCGTCGAAGTGATTCGACGCATGCGTGGAAGCATTGACCTTCCAGGGCTGCGCACGTCGCCGCGTCATCGTCGCGACGACGGCGCAGCCACGTCACCGCGTATCGTGTCTGCACGGATTTCTGTTTGATGGTGTGTACAACCATCAGACAGAAATCTCCGAGCGGACATGTCCGATGAAAACGGTCCGGCGGACCGTTTTAATCGGACAGTCCATCCGTGTGTACGAGGCCTTAGAGGAGACATAGGGGGTTATTTATGAAAGGCAAATCCACTTTTCAGTAGGTTGGTAGTGCAGTAGCTGTAGCACCGAGGGGGACATGCAAGAGATATAAAAAACAGCATTTAGCTTACACTTGATTGGGTGATAAAATCAGCTTCCCCTCATTTCAGATCTTCCCCTCCGATTTACAGCAACTGCACTTTCAAGTGCACTTTCATGTGCACTTGTAGTGCAAAGTAGATTTGCATTTCGTAAATAACCCCCATAGTCTGTTGTACACCTACTGGGAGATCCCTCAGTTTGGGTTGCCTTTAATATGTCTTCAGAAGTAAATCCATTCATATGCTTAGGCTAGTAGTAATGTTCTTTACTTGATAGCGTATACTGTTTATTATGATCCTACCTCTCATCCCAGAGGATTACTTGTATGTCAATATTGTTCCTTGTTCTATAGTGTATTGGTGTTGCCATGTACAAAATGTCACCATTCCTTTTTCTTTTCTTTTTTTATTGATTAGTTTATACTAAATATATGCCATACTATACTGACTTTCTGCATTGTCTGTAACAGAGCTTTATTGATGACAGTTCTTTGTGTTTTCCCAGTTCAAACTCTGGCTGTTATTAATATTGTGACTTCTGGCTGGAAATGCTGGGACAATAATAAGTGTCCATTTATGAGCAGGATTTGATTTTTCACTAACCAATTATATCTTTGTTTGGCAGGAGCATTTTTTACTTTATATCATTTATAGGCAATAAGGGGGACACGTTACTTCTGTTCAGTATATGGATCCTGAAGTTTGTAATGTGCATTTGTATATACAGAGCAACTTGCATGGTGGCAGTGGGTGTGGGTGTCTACTATACTGGCTGTGCTGGCTGCTGTGGAACCCAGGAGCCATAAATGTGTGTGACTTGAGACTTAGGGGAACATTGGTGGTGATAGTTGGTTACTTTAGTGCCTGGCTAGTAGCTGGGGGAGCAAAGTGCCATTACAAGCAGGACGGGAAGACAATTTCTTAATTTTTCTATTGTTTGTTTCTTGTTCATATGGGTTGATTTACTAAAACGGAAGAATGCAAAATCTGGTACAGCTGTGCATGGTAGCCAATCAGCTTCTAACGTAAAGTGTTGCTAAATCAGTAGCAGTAAAGTCAGTCTGTATATGCAGTAAAGCAGGGGTCGACAATATCCGGGCACCAGGTCGCAATTGCGACAAGAAATTGTGACCTGGCGCCCGCAACCGCCGGTAATTGAGGCCCCAATTGAGGTGCCTCCCCCGCCGCGCTTTCGCGGCAGGCCCGCGACAGCCGGTAATTGAGGCCCCGGCTTTGCGGCTTGTGAAGTCCCAAGCTCTCCCTTCTGTGAGCTGGCGCCATCTGGTGGTGGCCGTTGGCATTACATGTTAAACAGCAATTCTGAGTGAAAAATTACATTTTTCACTGCCATCTCCTTTCCTCACATTTGAACCCCACAAACATTATATATAAATTATTGATTCTAACACCCTAGAGAATAAAATGACAATCGTTGCAAAACTTTCTGTCACGCCGTATTTGCGCAGCGGTCTTACAAGCGCACTTTTTTGGGAAAAAAATAAGATAAAAATAAGACAACAGTAAAGTTATCCCACATTTTTTTTATATTGTGAAAGATAATGTTACGCCGAGTAAATTGATACCCAATATGTCACGCTTCACAATTGCGCCCGCTCGTGGAATGGCGACAAACTTTTACCCTTTACCCTTTTTTTTTACCCTTTTTTTAACCTTTAAAAAAAATACAGGTTGCATGTTTTGAGTTACAGAGGTCTAGGGCTAGAATTATTGCTGTCGCTCTAACGATCGCGGTGATACCTCACGTGTGGTTTGAATACCGTTTACATATGTGGGTGCTACTCACGTATGTGTTCGCTTCTGCACGCGAGCTCGTCGGGACGGGGTGCGTTTTCTGGCTCCTAACTTTTTTAGCTGGCTCCTAGATTCCAAGCAAATTTGTCAAACCCTGCAGTAAAGCATGCTTGTTATACTCAGTGTGCAACCTAAGGGGTTAATCCTCTGCATTGGGTAAAAAGGCTGTTTGATCCTGTCTTCTCTGATCCTCCCATTTTTCCACTGTCCCAAAACCATCTCCTTATAGTACAGAGCATTGGGGGTAAGCAACATGTTCAGTTTGGTGTGTATTGCTAGAGTTTTTTTTTTCTTGGGAGAGTGCATGTGATCAGCACAGGGCCAATCAGCACTGTCCAGACAGAGGGTCAGGGGTCTTGCAGCCTCATGGGACAATCAGGGGAATTGTCCCATGAGGAGAGAACACATTAGCTGTATTAAAAGAGGGGTCAGAACACATAGTGTGTCTAAACACTTCAGACAGCATCATGACCGTAACCCCAAAGGTTTAAAATTCTGGGGAATAGAAAAAGTGTCCAAACACTGGAGGGGTGGTCACTTCATTCGCCAATTAAGCCGTCGCGAATCGTATTGGATCTATGAGCTCAAGGTTGCCTCCCCTAGGGGCCTTAACGTGGAGTTTGACTTAAACTGTTTTATTTCCAATCGGTAAATTATCAGGGGTAACAGTGTATTGATTTTAAAATTTTTAAATTATCAGTTTTTATGTTACTAGTTTTTAATATATGACAAATTTTGTTTTTAATATGTGTTTTTAATATGTCACTTGCATAGATATTAGTTTATATTTTTTAATGTAATTTTAATGCTGCTGTGGCTAGTGTTAAGTGACTTGAATAGGTCCTTTTCAGTTTATAATGTAATGTAATTATAGTGCTATAAATAGCCATTGTAAAGTGATGATGATCGTGGATGACGTCTGCCTTTTTATAAATGTTTTTTAATTATCTATTATGTGCGAGAACTAGCTATTATAAGCTACTGGACCCGTTTGAATGAGGTTTTGGCTTTAATTCCTTTTTGCCATTAAGCCTGGTGGGGTCCCGTTTGCTTTATTATTATCATAGCTATCTACTTCCGCTTTTTCCTGTGACTCTACTAGCCTGCCCCGGATGTTGTTGCTCAATGTTAATTCACTATTGGCCGCATCCATGAGTGTCATGACCCGGATGTCTTTGTTTTGTGAGTCTCTGATTGGCCGCATCAACGAGGGCTCTGATTGGCTGCTGGGCGCACAGGACTACTATATATATTTGGCCATTGGGGACGTCGAGTGTACTCGCTCCACCTGACGCTGATGAAGTCCCGCCCCCGGGACGTAACGCGTACGTAAGGTGAGGAGCTACGCAAGACGTCACCCCGATCATCGTTGCTGAGATCTCTACTGTTACAGCATACACTCGGCTCTGCAAGTGTTTTTAAATGTGAGTGCCATTCCTTTTTACCTTTCCTTCAATAAAACTAGTATACAGAGAGCACTAGATTTTCTTTTGTGTATCTTTTATACATGGTGGCCTGCTGATATCCCTGTGGTATGGTGGTTCCGTATGGAGGCTGGATCTGACTGAGGGTTTTGCTGATATGCTTTGTGACTCTTTTGGGTCGAAGCAATGAGGTGAGAGTCCATCTTATCTGCGGTGGTGGATTTCCTTGGTGTTTCCTCTTCACTCTCACTCAGTTAGATTTCAGTGTGTGTTTCACACTTATTTAAGGATTGTTTGGACACTTGGACATTTATTTCACTGGCCAATTATTATTGTTTTATATATTTTTCATTTTATTATTGTTTATTTTAATTTATTTATTTTTTGCGCTGCACTTATTCACTACTATATGCTTTGGGAATTTTTTTGAATTTATCCTCAGTGCTGGCTTGCATACTTGTATTTTAGTTTAATCTTTATATCCCAGCGCTGAATTTTTCACTTTATGAAAATAAAACTCCTCCTACAAGCTTTAACCAGACACTGATAGAAGTCACAAGACTGCTCTAACTTCTGATG
This sequence comes from Rana temporaria, assembly GCF_905171775.1. Lineage (NCBI taxonomy): Eukaryota > Metazoa > Chordata > Amphibia > Anura > Ranidae > Rana > Rana temporaria. Next base: position 158,726,281 of record NC_053493.1, on the reverse strand, counting down.
AAAATAGGTATTTAGCAGTTTATATTTACAAAAAATATTGCATTTCCATGTTCTGTGTACTGTGGGAGATCAGATATAGTGAATGCAGGGTCCTGGGTTTAGTAACACTTCAAGTGCTCATCCACTCTTCTTGCTTTCAACAAGTGATTGTACCGATTTTTTTTTTACTAATTAATCATTCCATTCATCATCATTTTGAATATTGGTCACGGGGCAGCAGGGCAGGCAGGCCTTTGCAGTTTTTGTGATGGTTTTCCTGAATCAAAATCTGGGCATCTAGCCACCTTTTTAATAGAACAAAATTCGAATGAATCCCCCATAAACTCTATTTCAGAGGGTGTGATTTCAGCTTCACCCGAAAATTGGAAATCAGGTATGAATACTCTCAGGTAGAAAAGCAGCAATCAGGTACTAAGTAATTCTTGTGATGTTTAATGTGCCATACCGTGTAACAATCTATGTATGTGAGTGACTGGTAATTAACGTAATTCTCTCATAAAATTGCTTTTTATTATATTGCTTTGTGCATCAGTTAATAGCTAAGTGACATAGTAACTGATATTATAAAGATCAGTAATACACATTGAAAACACATTTTTAGGCGTTATTAACACCTGCTACACTACGTGATAAAACCATTTAATTCATCAGAGTAAGTAACATTTCAGGCATCGGTAACACCTGAAATGTGTCTCTTTTGAAGCTAACACAGAAATCAGAAAGAAAAAAAATCACTGTGAGCAAAAAAAAAAACACAAAACAAAGCAGTTAAACAGTAAAAATGTAGTGGCGCTACAAGGATGTATTACAAACATATGGTCTCATGCATCAGAAAACATTGTGATATAGTAGATAAGTCCATTGCTAGAGTACATAGGATTATTAAATAACCAGCAGCACCTGGTGGCAGCACCCTTAGATTCAAGCAGGCAGCTCTGTATAGTGGAAGAGAAGAACAAAGAGGCACCAGACTAAATGCAGTATTAAAATCAACAGTTTAATTACAGGTAAGACAAGTGGCAACTCACAAATAGATGGATAATACAGACACACATCATGGTAGCAGTCATTCTCTGGACCTCTCCGGAACATCCCAGTAGTGTGGCAGCATCAAGCAGTGGCTGTATAAACAGATAATAGTAGGAAGCGACCGATCGCCGCTATAACCAGCGTGGAATTGAAGATGGCGCTGGACTGGACATGATGTCATTATAGACAGCGTGCTGACATGCAAGTGGATGGTAACTAGGGATGAGCTTCGTATTCGAGTCAAACTCATGTTCGACTCGAACATCGTATGTTCGATCGTTCGTCGAAATACGAACAAAACGGGTCGTTCGCGCCAAATTCGAGTTACGTTTCACAGACCATAATTCACTGCGGCATCGCTGGCTGATGATTGGCCAAGCATGCACTATGACCTGCATGCTTGGCCAATCACAGCTTGCAAAAAACGGAGAGCCATAATTGGCCAAAGCCAGAGTGGCTTTGGCCAATTATGGCTCAGGGGGTTTAGTACACGCCCCACACTAAAGAAGGCCGCCTGCAGGTCGGCCTTGTGTAGTGTGTTGCGGTAGTTAAGAGAGGACAGAGAGAGTGTCATTTTTTGCAGGTAGATAGAGCAGGCAGGCAGGCAGGCAGGCTAGTCAATTAATGTTACAGTGTGTAGAGGATATATATACATCCCAGGTGTTGTACATATATTTATACACTGTATAGTTTAGCTAGATCAGTTCTTCCTAATTTACTGGCAGGCAGGTGATTGTGCTAGCTGCAGTATTCTTACGTTGTTTTTTTGCCTGTGTCCTCTGTAGTTTGCACCTAAAGCTACTTGGTGTGTACTGGCCGTGTGCTCTGTAGTTTGCACCTAAAGCTACTTGATGTGTACTGGCCGTGTGCTCTGTAGTTTGCACCTAAAGCTACTTGGTGTGTACTGGCCGTGTGCTCTGTAGTTTGCACCTAAAGATTCAGGAGCAGTGATTTTAATGATGCTTAAATAAAAAATAAATAAAAAAAAAAATTCCTTTAAATATTGTACCTGCTGGGTGTCTATAGTATGCCTGTGAAAACGTCTTTGAGAACCCGGGTCTTGCCCGAGGGAACATGTATCAATGGAGTCCTGAAAAAAAAACGACCGTTTTTAAAACTTTTTTTCCATTGATACATGTTCCCTGGGGCAAGACCTGGGTTCTCAAAGACGTTTTACGACAATAACTTGCATATTAGGCTTTATTTTTCATTTTCAGTTACAGATGATAAATTACCACTTCTTATTATAAAGCCAGGTGACCTGTGAGTGCTTAGTGTGTGGGTTGCTGCGCTCCAGATTTAAATTTTGAATGTTACCAATTTCAAACCTTTAGCTTAAATTTTACCGATTGCAAACTCTTAGTTGTCATGCTAATGTTATGTAAACCTGACTTAATCCTAATGTTACAATTTACTCAAACATTACTTTGTCATTTAGCCAATCAGGAAAGGTGCTAAAAGGGGAACTTCCTCAAAAATTTGCATTCTAGAAGAGGGTTGGTTTGTTCGAAATCTAGAAAGCTAGAAGTCATTTATTTTTTAATAGCATAATATTACCATCATAAATAATAATAGTAGATTCACACAAACTAAACTATTGTGTGGTTCTCTGGGCATGTTGAAGACTGCACTTGAGGCTACCTATGTTGACTATTACTGACCAACCTCATATTGCTGCAAGTTGTGGCACTGCACCATTTATGATAAGTAACTCTTGTGGTAACCAAGGGTGTAATCCAGGAGCGGACTGAAAATTCGGGCACTGCCCGAGGGCCCCATGCCACTAGGGGGCTCCATTAGGGTTGCCAACCTCAGTAAAACCAGGGACAGTATGTAAAAATCTGTGTTTTTAAAAAAAATCTCAAGATTATAGCTGCCCCGCCTCTCCAGTACCTTTTCAGTGTGTGTATGTGTATTCTGTGTGTGTGTGTGTGTGTGTGTGTGTATACTGTGTGTGTTTATTGTGTGTCTGTGTATGTATACTGTATGTGTGTGTATACTGTGTGGCCCCATAATCTAGTGCCTGGGGGCCCCATTATCTCCTATTGCCCGGGGGCCCCATAATCTCCTATTGCCCGGGGGCCCCATAATCTCCTATTGCCAGGGGGCCCCATGAGTTGTCAGTCCGCCCCTGGTGTAACCTGTCATCTTACATAAAGCCAACATGGGAGATTTCTGACTTCTATCAACAAAATAATACAGCAATATATGGGTCTAAATTATCTGAAGCTTAAAGGGGTTGTAAACCCTCATGGTTTTTCACCTTAATGCATTCTATGCATTAACCACTTAAGGGCCTCTTCACGCCGATATTGCAGAAGGGCATGGCTGGGCACAAGCACGTACCTGTACGTCCTCTTTAAGAGTCCAGCCGTGGGGTCGCGAGTGCGCCGCCGGCTGTGCGTCGCGAACCGGTCCGAAGCTCCGTGACCGTGCCCACAGACCCGATCGTCGCCGGTGTCCCGCAAACGGTCTCAGGAGCTGAAGAACGGGGGGAGGTGTGTGTCTGTTCCCTGATATAGGGAAAGACGATCACTGACGTCACACATCCAGCCCCACCCCCCTACAGTTAGAAACACATATGAGGTCACACTTGACCCCTTCAGCGCCCCCTAGTGGTTAACTCCTAAACTGCAATTGTCATTTTCACAGTAATCAGTGCATTTTTATAGCACTTTTCGCTGTGAAAATGACAATGGTCCCAAAAATGTGTGAAAATTGGCCGATGTGTCCGCCATAATGTCGCAGTCACGAAAAAAAACGCTGATCGCTGCCATTAGTAGTAATAAAAAATAATTAATAAAAATGCCATAAAACTATCCCTTATTTTGTAAACTCTATAAATTTTGCGCAAACCAATCGATAAACGCTTATTGCGATTTTTTTTACCAAAAATAGGTAGAAGAATACGTATCGGCCTAAACTGAGGAAAAAAAATAAATGTTATATCTTTTTTGGGGATATTTATTATAGCAAAAAGTAAAAAATATTGATTTTTTTTTCTAAATTGTCGCTCTATTTTTGTTTATAGTTTCCCCTCCCCTATTGATTTTTTTTTTTGTAAAGATTTGGCTTTTGCTTTATTCTGTTCCTCACTACTACTATGTGTTTGTAAAATGACAAAAGCTTGACAATAAAAATGTATCTGATTAAAAGAGGTTTTTTTTGGTTACAATTAGGGTTGTCCAGATACCGATACCAGTATCGGTATCGGGACCGATACCGAGTATTTGCGGGAGTACTCGTACTCGCGCAAATACCCCCGATACCTAAATAGAATACTTTCCCCCCCCTTTCCCCCCCCGCCGCTGCCGCCGCCGCATCGAGGGACATGGCTAGAGGGACATTGCTGCATATGTGAGGGACATGGCTAGAGGGACATTGCTGCATATGTGAGGGACATGGCTGCATATGTGAGGGACATGGCTAGAGGGACATGGCTGCATATGTGAGGGACATGGCTAGAGGGACATTGCTGCATATGTGAGGGACATGGCTAGAGGGACATTGCTGCATATGTGAGGGACATGGCTAGAGGGACATTGCTGCATATGTGAGGGACATGGCTAGAGGGACATGGCTGCATATGTGAGGGACATGGCTAGAGGGACATTGCTGCATATGTGAGGGACATGGCTGCATATGTGAGGGACATGGCTAGAGGGACATGGCTGCATATGTGAGGGACATGGCTAGAGGGACATTGCTGCATATGTGAGGAACATGGCTGCATATGTGAGGGACATGGCTAGAGGGACATGGCTGCATATGTGAGGGACATGGCTAGAGGGACATGGCTGCATATGTGGGGGACATGGCTGCATATGGGGGGGACATGGCTGCATTTGGGGACACATTTAAAAAAAGTATCGGTATTCGGTATCGGCGACTACTTGAAAAAAAGTATCGGTACTTGTACTCGGTCCTAAAAAAGTGGTATCGGGACAACCCTAGTTACAATAAAGATGAGCATTTGATGAGTACTTTAGGTGCTAGCTGCTGTATTATTTTACTACCAACATACTTGCGTAATAGATATCTTCTGGATAGTATCAATTGCATTCCTTTGTGAGTCACACAGCATGTGTTTGTATTAGGAAACAGGAGCTTGCAAGGTACATTACAGCATTCAAAAGCTGCCAGTTAATATGAAACTGTATGGTAGCCCAACATGAGAGACTATTGCCAGCAAACAACAACAACAGATATTTTGAAAGTTCAGGGTTCAGTAAGAGGGCACCTCATTCTTCTTCCCGTGAAAAAGAGAAAGCTGATGAATAGCTGACAAAGAAACTATTTGCTGCCTTAATAAGAAAGGATGTTAGTGCTTTAGCTCAAATAACCTTTCTGCCCAATAGGGACTGTCTGGTTCAGTAGAGAAATAAGCCTTCTATCACCACAATTTAAAAAGCCAGGAAAATACATTGTTTCACAGTGTGTTCCCAATTTGAAAAGAGCAATTTTGTTTTGTCTCGCTATAATACCAGCTTAAAATCGATCACTTATTCTGCCACTTTAGCGTCTAACTGCTATGATACATCATTTCACAGATCATGCATAAAGTAAACCTTGCTGCAAACCGTACTTAAAAAGATAGAAACACAAAATAATTATCATAATTTGAATGAATTTGAATATTTAAAATGGTGTATTTGGGATGTATGCAAGGTTCACAGAACATGGACAATATCAAGGCTTTAAAGAGCATTAAAAAAAGTGAATTCTGTATCTTTTAATTTCTCTCAGGGGATCAGCAAGGAATTGTTCCCCTGCTGTAGAAAATTGGATCATGCTTTGCTGGGGTTTTTTCGTCTCCCTCTGAATCAACTGTAGGTATAGGCAACGCTGTATCCTGGCCTAGGCCAACAAGGCCCAGGCCTAGGGCAGCACTTTGCAGGGGGGCAGCACGGTAAGAGTCCCCACTGGCTTGCGCTACACTGTTAGTGTTGCGCCAGTCTTATGGGGCGAACTGGGCTGAGAGGCAAATTAGTCTAGCACCCCCATAAAGCGGCTGCACTACTTCCGGTATGCTGACAGCCAGCATTCCGCAACTGTCGGGGGAGGGGCGCTGCTTCCAATTTTGACTGTCCTATCATCCTGGACCACAAACCTGTTATATGTTTTCTGCTGCACCATTGGCATGGTTATATGTTCTTTGTCCTCGCCATAAAATTATCAGAAATGTGTGTTTCAAGTAGAACTATAGGCAACACCTTTTCTTTTCATTTTGGATAGAGAAATGCATGCATGCTAGTTGTACTAAAGGCTATCCATCGCAGTAATCATTGTGTTCTGTCGGCAGGGACAGCTCCCCACCGGAAGAACACAATAGAGCTGTAGGAAGGATTCTCCCATCAACACATGTTTGCCAACTTTCAGTAAATTTACAAACAGTTTGTAAAATCCGTACTTTTTGCATCTGTCCTTGAATGTCTATTACGGACATGTAGGCTGCATGTCAGTAACTGACATTCGTGGACAGATGCAACGATTATGGATTTTACAAACTGTTAAATTTACTGAAAGTTGGCAACCCTTCATCAACACTGTGTGGAGAATGAATGGAGGAATAAAGTGATTTTCTTTCCTGCAACCTGTGGCTGCAGGAAAGAAAATTGCATCATCTATGGCTTGCTTTAGACAAAAGCAGCTTCACCTTTGTTAAATTTGATCACAGTTCAGCATAAAAAGCAATTGTACAATGTTTACAAAGAGGCATGGATAGTCACAGATAAAATAGGATGTAACCTTTCACTTAAAAAGAGGCCCATTACTCCAGGGCAAATGGCAGTGTCCATGACCACCCTCCCCCTTAACCCACCGATGCATACTTTCTTAGCAACCCCACTACTTTTTCATCTACCACCAAAATACCCAGTATCTGCTGGTTAGGGATGAGCTTCGAGTTGGAGTCAAACTCATGCTCGACTCGAACATTGCCTGTTCCGCGAACAACGAACAATTGGGGCGTTCGCGGCAAATTCGAAAAGCCGCGGAACACCCTGTTAAAGTCTATGGGAGAAATCTAAAGTGCTAATTTTTAAGGCTAATATGCAATTTATTGTCCTAAAAATTGTTTGGGGACCTGGGTCCTGTCCCAGGGGACATGTATCAATGCAAAAAAAAGTTTTAAAAACGGCTGTTTTTTCGGGAGCAGTGAATTTAATAATGCTAAAAGTGAAACAGTAAAAGTGAAATATTCCTTTAAATTTCGTACCTGGGGGGGTGTAAAGTTAGCATGTGAAATAGCGCATGTTTCCCATACTTAGAACTGTCTCTGCACAAAGTGTCATTTCTGAAAGAAAAAAAGACATTTAAAACTGACTTGCGGCTATAATGAATTGTCGGCTCTGGCAATTCAAAGCAAATTCATTCATAAAAAAAAAAAAATAGCTTGGGGGTCCCCCCAAATTCAATTACCAGGCCCTTCAGGTCTGGAATGGATATTAAGGGGAACCCCGCCATCAATTAAAAAAAAAATGACGTGAGGTTCCCCCCAAATATCCATTCCAGACCCTTCAGGTCTGGTGTGTATTTTAAGGGGAACTCCACCCCAAATTTAAAAAAAAATGGCGTGGAGTTCCCCCAAAAATCCACACCAGACCCCTTATCTGGTGAACGTTAACCTGGCCAGTCGCAGAAAAGAGGGGGGACAGAGCGCGCCCCCCCCTCTCCTGAACCGTATGTTGATGGGGACAAGGGCCTCATCCCCACAACCCTTGCCCGGTGGTTGTGGGGGTCTACGGGCAGGGGGCTTATCAGAATCTGGAAGATCCAGATCCTAGCCCCCCCCTATGTGAATTGGTAATGGGGTACATTATACCCCTACCATTTCACAAAGGAAGTGTAAATAGTTGGAAAAAACACACACACACACATCGTAGAAAAAAGTCCTTTATTAATAAAAATAAAATAAAATAAATCCAGCGGTGGTAATCCAGTCTCGGTCCGGCTTCCTGCTCCAACATTGTCTGTATCCAGCGACAAGTGATCTCCTCTCCGGTCCAGCGATGAGAAGATCTTCCGGCATCCAGAGCACATCATCGGAGGCCGCCTCTCTCCGCTGGACACAGCCCAGCGGAATGACGCGGCTGGAGCTTTTGACATTTCTTATATAGGGGATGCGGCGCCACCCATCACGTGGCCCCGCCCCCTCTGACGCAAGGGGGAAGACTGGGCTTCCCCAGTGACATAGCAGAGGGTGCGTCAGAGGGTGCGGGGTCACGTGACAGGTGGCCCCGCCTCCCCTATATAAGAAATGTCAAAGCTCCAGCCGCGTCATTCCGCTGGGCTGTGTCTGGCGGAGAGAGGAGGCCGGCGATGCTGCGCTCTGGATCCCGGAAGATATTCTCATCGCTGGACCTGAGAGGAGATCACCCGTCGCTGGATACAGACAACGTTGGAGCAGGAAGCCGGGACCGAGTGGATTACCACCGCTGGATTTTTATTTATTTTTTTAAATTAATAAAGGACTTTTTTCTACGGTGTGTGTGTGTGTGTTTTTTTAACTATTTACACTTCCTTCGTGAAATGGTAGGGGTACAATGTACCCCATTACCAATTCACATAGGGGTCTTCCAGATTCTGATAAGCCCCCCGCCCGCAGACCCCCACAACCACCGGGCAAGGGTTTTGGGGATGAGGCCCTTGTCCCCATCAACATGGGGACATCCTCCCCATGTTGAGGGCATGTGGCCTGGTATGGTTCAGGAGAGGGGGGGCGCACTCTGTCCCCCCCTCTTTTCTGCGGCCAGCCAGGTTAACGTGCTCAGATAAGGGGTCTGGTGTGGATTTTTGGGGGAACTCCACGCCATTTTTTTTTTAAATTTGGGGTGGAGTTCCCCTTAAAATCCACACCAGACCTGAAGGGTCTGGAATGGATATTTGGGGGGAACCCCATGGCATTTTTTTTTTAAATTGACGGCAGGGTTCCCCTTAATATCCATTCCAGACCTGATGGGCCTGGTAATTGAATTTGGGGGGACCCCCACGCTATTTTTTTTTTATGAATGAATTCGCTCTGAATTGCCAGAGCCGACAATTCATTATAGCCGCAAGTGAGTTTTAAATGTCTTTTTTACTTTCAGAAATTACACTTTGTGCAGAGACAGTTCTAAGTACGGGAAACATGCGCTATTTCACATGCTAACTTTACACCCCCCCAGGTACGAAATTTAAAGGAATATTTCACTTTTATTGTTTCACTTTTAGCATTATTAAATTCACTGCTCCCGAAAAAACAGCCGTTTTTTAAAACTTTTTTTTTGCATTGATACATGTTTCCTGGGACAGGACCCAGGTCCCCAAACACTTTTTAGGAAAATAACTTGCATATTAGCCTTTAAAATTAGCACTTTAGATTTCAAACGTTCGAGTCCCATAGACTTTAACCACTTAAGGACCACCTCCTGCACATATACGTCAGCAGAATGGCACGGCTGGGCACATGTACGTACAGGTACGTCCTGTACATGTATCCAGCCGTGAGTCGAGGGCGCGCTCCCGTGACCCGGTACGAAACTCTGGGACCGTGGGACCCGTGGACCCGATCGCCACTGGGGTCCCGCGATCGGTCCCAGGAGCTGAAGAACGGGGAGAGTCGCATGTAAACACGGCTTCCCCGTTCTTCACTGTGGTGGCTGCATCGATCGTGTCATCCCTTTTATAGGGAGACACAATCGATGACGTCACTCCTACAGTTGTAAACACACACTGGGTAAAACATAACTCCTTCAGCGCCCCCTGTGGTTAACTCCCAAACTACAACTGTCATTTCCACAGTAAACAATGCATTTAAAAAAAAATTAATGCATTTTTTGCTGTGAAAATGACAATGGTCCCAAAAATGTGTCAAAATTGTCCGAAGTGTCCGCCATAATGTTGCAGTCACGAAAAAAATCGCTGATCGCCGCCATTAGTAGTAAAAAAAATAATTAATAAAAATGCAATAAAACTATCCCCTATTTTGTAAACGGTATAAATTTTCCGCAAACCAATCGATAAACGCTCATTGCGATTTTGTTTACCAAAAATATGTAGAAGAATACGTATCGGCCTAAACTGAGGAAAAACATTTTTTTATATATATTTTTGGGGGATATTTATTATAGCAAAAAGTAAAAAATATTGAATTTTTTTCAAAATTGTGGCTCTATTTTTGTTTATAGCGCAAAAAATAAAAACCGCAGAGGTGATCAAATACCACCAAAAGAAAGCTCTATTTGTGGGGAAAAAAAGGACGCCAATTTTGTTTGGGAGCCACGTCGCACGATCGCGCAATTGTCAGTTAAAGCGACGCAGTGCCGAATCGCAAAAAGGGGCAAGGTCCTTTAGTTGCATTTTGGTCCGGGTCTTAAGTGGTTAATAGGGTTCTAAAGTTCACACAAACATTTGGTGTGTTCGCAAATTCTGGTGCGAACCGAACAGGGGGGTGTTCGGCTCATCCCTACTGCTGGTATTGAAGTCCAGTGGAAGCAGTGACATCACTCATTCTATGTGATAGAGCACATAAGGAGCAGGGCCCTCTGATTCCTCCTGTACTGAATTATATTGTAACTGTACTGTTTGCCCTCATGCTGTAAAGTGTTGTGCAAACTATTGGTACTGTACGAATCCTGTATTATAATAATACTAATAATAATAATATTCCCAATGTTCTTCCATGTCTGAGGTCACCTGAGCTTTTGCACCAGCTGAGGTTGAATGTGTATATGCAGGGGATCGCTGGAGAAATTAATACTGGATGTGTTGGGGGAAGGAGCTTTTCACAGACACTGTTGCATTTGCCTGAATAGGCAAAATAACAGTAAGATTGATTAACTAAATTAATATAACATATACACTTGTTCTATGTGTATGTTCATTTTGTAATGTGATTGTTCATTTAGCTTAGGGAATGTAGTGCATTAAAGGAGAAGTATAGCCAAAGCTCATTTTGGTTGTACTTCTCCTCTGGGTCACAGGAGTGCAATTTGTTTTGCACTCCTGTGACCTGTTTTCAGCAGAGAAGTCGGTCCAGGGTCTGCATCATCACGACAATGGAAGTCGTAATCCGCCAGGCCCCTGGACAAAGGCACTCAGCGAGCCGGCTGCTCCACCCCCTCCAAAGCTGGAGCTGTCAGAACTGAACGATCGAAAGTGTTTGATCACTCAGTTCTCAGTGTAGAGGTGCCAGGGGACAGATGCAGCATTCACCCAGGTATGTATAATTCAAGAAAAAACCCAACCCCATACTTCTCTTTTAACTCCAATCATCTAATTATGTACAAGTATACTTCCTATTTCTTTTTTACATCCCTTTACACATGACTGGGCACTAAGCTAAGTTAACATACACTATGTGAAGTGAACATAACTAAGCTAAATAAACAGCCTCTGCTGCTTTAGTACATAAACTGTTTATTGTGTATTCAATAGAGTGGTCTTCTTGGAATATAGTTACTTAAATCGTCTGCTGATAAATTAAAATGAGGTCAAATGGCCTGTATCCCAAATAATCCTAACCTATTTGTACCTTTGTTATGGTCTATAGTGATATGCCCCGGGCACTTTGTTTGGGGTAACATTTTCAAAATGTCTACAATGTTCACCAAATCTTTTCCTCATTGCTCTTCCTTGCAATACTAAGGCCTTGTACACATGGGCAAACATGTACGATGAAAACGGTCCGCCGGACCGTTTTCAGCGTACATGTCTGTCCGGGGATTTCTGTATGATGGCTGTACACACCATCATACAGAAATCCGCGCGTACTCGATACGCGGCGACGTGCGCGGCCCTGCCAGTTCAATGCTTCCACGCATGCGCCGAAGTCAATCGACGCATGCGAGGGATGGTGGCCGCTCGGACATGTACGGTAGGTCTGTACAGACGACCGAACATGTCCAACGGACAGGATTCCAGCGGGCTGTTTCTAAACAAGTTTGGAAATATTTGCCCGCTGGAAAAAGGCCCGGCGGGCAAATGTACACTGGAATCCTGTCCGCTCGGCTGTACAGACGACCGAACATGTCTGCTGAAACTGGTCCGCGGACCTGTTTCAGCAGACATGTTCGGTCGTCTGTACGGGGCCTTATACCAAAAGTGTATGTGCCAAGCATCCTCTTTGGTTCATGTTGCAAGTTTTTTTCAGCACCTCGGCTATTTTTGTTTTCTTGACAATTATTATCTTCTTAACTTTCATGGGGATACATTTTGCCAGTTTGCCACCAGTTAGGAAAAAAATCTTCCTGGGGTGTTGGGAGGATCTACGCATCTGGGATAACAATCCTTATGACAGACACATGGTATGTTATGGTCATTATGTTCACAAAGTTATTATTATCTGGCAGAGTAGTGAAGACTCTGTAAATAAGTTTGTACTGTATTGTAACAGCAATCAGTTTGGATTTTGTAAAAGACACGAGAAGTTTAATCTTCTTAGATCTGCTGTTAACTCACATCTGCTGGAGTGAGTAACACCTGACCTCCATTTTCACACAATTTATTAATTGGCATTGTGCTATTTGTAACATCATAGATTTGAATGCATATTATTGAAAGATCTGAATCTACATCAAGAGTTACCTAAAAAGCCCAGAGTGATGTCCTGAAGGCGAGATGTTTAAAATATATTTTGGAAAAAATATTGTGGCATTGAGCAGACAGAAGAAAATGTTTTCAGCTCTGCCTTGTAGTATCTCCTTGTGTTTACTTTTGGCAAGTGCTTATCATTGCAGGAAGAAAAAAAAGGTATGTCTTGTTCTAAGATTCAACATGGCCCAAAAATGTATTAGATGTTACTGGAAGGTCCTATGAGATAACTGACTTTAACACAAGTTTGACGTCAGTTGTGGTGCATTGTCTCACTCTCACCTGCCCCCTGTTTCTTTTAATGTAGCTAGAACAATTGAGCATTGGGGCATCAGAGCATTGAGGACAAGATCCTGAGAACACTGTAGAAATTTTGAAAAAGGTTCCCTCATACACAGTGTGGTTGATTTACTAAAGATAAAATAGCTGTTTACTTTGCAAGTGAAGTTGTTCTTTGAAATGTAATTTGTCCCAGAGCTTAGTGAATGTAGTGAAGTTTCCCAATCACGTACAGGCAAAAAAAAGAAGCATGGAATTTTTGCTTGCATGTGATTAGATGATAGGAAGTCAGCATAGCATCACCTTATTCAAGCCCAACCACACCTGAGACAGATGTCTTGAAACATCTCAGGGTGCTGAGACCATTCTCCAGAGTCCAGACAAATGAGGAAGTCTACCTGACAACTTTCCACTCCTGGTATGTGCCTAGACTTGGTATGTGGACAGGACTGGAATAGGTGTTCTGTCAAAGCAAGAACCTAATCCCCCTCTCTGTAAGCTACACGACTTTTGGTTCCTCACTGATGGTTAATGTATGTGAAGGTTTGGAAGGCTTCTGGGCTGTATAGTATAAGTAAAGTTCCAGTGTGTGAGCAGAGAGTTGTCCTGTGGGAGGAAAACCTTTTGACAGTTCTAGCATCAACTTTTGAAAATTTAGGATCCACCTAACTTCTGAAAAGCCCAAAGATCCTGCAACAGTACTTTTTTTCAGAAGAAGGCCATCCAGATATCCCTCTATACTACAACGGCGGATCCAGGGGGGGGGGCAACAGGGCAATTGCCCCCCCCCCCCCGAGACAATCATGTCACATTGGCTTTAAAAAAAAAAATTAAAAATTAAAACTGCTTTGCGGTGCCTGCAGCTGCCGCTGCCGAGTCTCTCACTCTCATCACCAGGGCCGGACTGGCCCAGCCCGGTAGGCTGCCTGTCCTGAGGCTGCTTTGAGCTGTAGCTGACTGCAGCGCTCCCCCTCTCTATGGGATAGATTTATGGCATTTATTTTTAAATATTTTTTACTAGTAATGGCGGCAATCATTGATTTTTTAGCGGTACTGCAACATTGCAGCGGACACACCGGACACCTAATTGAGTTCTGTAAGCAACACCTTATTTTCTGGCAGTGCCCCTCCCAAGACTAGACTCTGGATCCGCCCTTGCTATACTAGAGCAGCCTTGAGAGAAAAGCAAGGCACGAACAAAGGCTAGCACCTTGGTGAATACCCAACGTACAATGGACAGTTCAAAGGGAAAGTTAACAAATGACTAATATTGAGTGCCCACGCAGGCTCCAATAAGATGGGGACAATGCAAATAGGTGTCAATGGAGGCAATGGTGTTATCTAACATGACTGACATTTTTCACAAAAACTCAGACATAGTCACCAAAAGATCCTCCCTGAATAAGGATGAGAGAGCCATCCCCGAAGGCGTTAAAGTCACATTCTGAGAAGTATTTTGACTCAGAATGTGAGTTCAGCGTTCCAGGCTATATTTCTTGTTGCATTCTTTATAAAGTCTGAAAGCTGATGATGATCCCTCAACCTTGTATTTTTTGAAGGCCTTCTCCTTTGCTTTTATATGCATTTTTACATTGGCGTTAAGCCATCTAGGACTTTTTTACACTCTTTTAAATGTATCACCCAATAGGATGCATTGGCTAATGCCCTTATTTAAAATTTTCTTAAAGCAAACCCATCTCTCCTCCGTGTTCTTTGTTCCTACAATTTTATCCCAATTTATGCCTTCTAGCAAGATTCGTAGTTTAGGGAAGTTAGCTCTTTTGAAATTCAGTGTCTTTGTATTCCACTTATGTTTAGACCTTTAACTAACGAACAAATCATGACAAATTTCTTTGTTATTTTTGCTATAATTTCTTTCATATTAGTTGAAATTTGTAATTTTTTTCTTGCAAAATTTGGCCGAATTTCGATTTGTTACGAAACAAATTGCACGTGTCTAGGTGATACCAGGTTGAAAGTATGTGAATTTCCTCCAGGACATGTAGGTTTTCAACTGCATCTTCCCTGCACTACTCTGCATTGAAAAAAACTTTTGTACTCTCCATATACCCCAGCCCTCCTGACACCTCAGCCCTTCTAATGCCCCAGCCCTCCTGACACCCACCCCCCTGATGTCCTCCTGACACCCCCCCTGATGCTCTCCTGATACCCAGCCCTCCTGACACCCATCCCCCTGATGCCCTCCTGCACACCCGCCCCCCTGATGCCCTCCTGATGCCCCAGCACTATGCCCTCCTGACACTCCAGCCCTTCTAATGCCCCAGCACCATGCCCAGCTGTCCTGATTCCACTGTGCCCTCCTGACCTTTCAGTACTGAGCTCTCCTGACCCCCCTGGACAGTGCCCCCTACTACAGACCTCTGTACACTTCCCTACCTCTGTATTCTGACCTCTGTGCGCTGCCCTACATCCTACTGACCTGTGTACTCTGCCATACATACTACTAACCTCTGTACAATGCCCTACCTACTAATGACCTCTGTACACTACCCTACATACTACTGACCTCTGTACACTGCCCTACACACTATTGACCTCTCTACATTGCCCTACATACTACTGACCTCTGTACACTGCCCTACCTCTGTACACTGAACTCTGTACACTGCCCTACATCCTACTGACCTCTGTACACTGCCCCACCTACTAATGACCTCTGTACACTGCCCTACATACTACTGGCCTCTGTACACTGCCCTACCTACTACTGACCTCTGTACACTACCCTACATACTACTGACCTATGTATGCTCCCCTACATGCTACTGAATTTAAAGTGACATTAGTTTTAGTAGATTTTTCTAGGTTTTCTTCATTCTGTCTTTCTTTTAATTGGGTTGTTTACTAGGAAACTTCTTTAAAAAAAGGGGGGGGGGCTTTGCAACCCTGGAGATCTTTGATCTCTTTAATGTTGTCCAGGTAGATCTCCATCTCTCCATTTTTCAAAGCTTGCCTCCCCCTGATATACTTTGTATTTTCTAATACATTTTAAACATTTTCTTTTCTCATATCTTACATACCTGTCTGGGAGCTAACATAATTTTTTTTTACTAGAGTATAACTATCTTTAATATATGTATATATATTTTTTACATCAGCACACACTTGACCACACCAGTATTTTGTACTACGTGTTGCAAGGAAAATACATTTTAAAAGATTCTCAAAGATACCCAATTTCCTTTTACCTGTTAAAAAAGATTAAGTACTATTATAGGTTTTATTTTAAATCCATCATATTTCACCTTGGGTGTTAAATAAAATATGATTTGTAGTGAAGCTGGCTGCCCAGGTATTTTACAGCTACAGAGATTTTGTGCTGTGTCTTTGAAATGCAGACCCACATTGTTCAGCTGGCAGGCATTTCTCAACATTTGTCTCTATTTTTAGCTGGATAGAAAATAGATAAATACTGTGTATCATAGCAAAATATTTGTAAGTAAATATGATTTTCATCTATTTGCAATATTTATATTAGTAAATATTGTGATGCAGACAAAATTGGAAACCTTAAGCTACTTGGCTTTTATATAAGCTTATAAATTGTAGGTGCTCATAGCACTTTTTGACATTTTCTCAATAACCACCTCACCTTACGCCCACCAGCCATTGCGGGAACCTAGCTGCTGGGTGAAGCCATTATTCTGACAGGAAGTTTAAAAAAGCCTTTTATTTTACCTTGGTGTGTGTGCCTAGGGCCACTTCTCCTGCTGTCATTAGACAAAAGACTGGTTTGCCAATCACAGCAGTCACAAATGTAAACAATAGTACTGTTTACATTTGAGAGCCCGCCCATTCCTCCCACAATGGAGGAAGGAAAGGAAGGAAGGAAGATTTAATCAATTAATCCCTTAATTAAATCCTTCAGGCTGCAGCAAAGAAGGCTGCAATTTAAGGAAAGTGCGGTGGTGGTGGTGGGGCTTGTTACGTTCAGGGGGATCGAAATAGTTTTTTTTTGTTTTTTTTTATGTCGCTGACCATCAATGTTGTGTGTTTGTTTTAGGGGTTTTACATTGCCACTAATTGCTAATGATAGGTGGGGTTCTATAATGGCACTAGCCACTAGCTTTAAAACCTCTAATTCTTGTGAAGAAAAGACATAGGGAGTTAGATTAATTATGTCTAAATCTAAACTAGGTTCTACGTGGGGAGTGAGGTATTCGAAGGTAGCTGAAAATTTGATAAAGACGTTGTAACTTGGGAGATATGTCAGTCCAAAGTACCCTGGCGTGTATATTGCTGCAATTGGGATATTGTTTGTGAGTTCTCCAAAGGTGTAGTACCCCTCGGGGCAGGAGTACTAGGTTCACTAATTGTAGAACCAGAGGTAGTAATCATTGAAGGGGTTTGCATTTGTGTTTGGGAATGCAATAATTGAATGTCTTGTAATGCCGTGGCACCCATATAGCTAGTCTGTGAGCAACCACCATCACCACTAGATAAAGAGTTGGTATATGTGGGATTATGTTGAATTAGAGCAGTATCTCTAGTCGGAGGGCGTTTCTTAGCGAAAGTTGTGTAAGACCCACTACCAAAGTCCTGCTTACATGCTCCTGTGTTGGATGTTGGAAATGTCGGATTGCCTCGTCTAGAAGATGACTGTGGAGGAAACAGAGAAGAGTCATATTCTGTATCATCATCGGTTGTAAACTGATTACTATCTCGATTTTTTGGCATACGAAAATTCGTCCTGGAACCTCTATGTTGGGTTGATGCCTGCCAGCGCTGATATTTTCTCTAACATATTTGTTTAGGAATTCTATGTGCCAGTGTAAATTTGATTTATTTTTTAAGAGTCGTTTGATTTTGGCCATATATTGATTGATACCAATCTCTTGTTCATTATCGACATTACAATTTGTCTGAATTTCTGACATGTTACCTGTCCATGCTGAACCCACAAAGTCCATTATTCATATAAAATATTCACAATACATGAATTGATAAATAAATGAAGATTGAGAAAAATGTATTAATACAGGTTTGGTATGGATTTTAAGGGGAACTCCGCACCCAAAAAAAAAAAAAATAGTGTGGAGTTCCCCCCAAAAAATCCATACCAGACCCGCAACCTGGCAGGCCGCAAGAAAAGAGGGGGGGACGAGAGAGTGCCCCCCCTCCTGAACCGTACCAGGCCACATGCCCTCAACATGGGGAGGATGCTTTGGGGGTCTGTGACCCCTCAAAGCAGCATGTCCCCATGTTGATGGGGACAAGGGCCTCATCCTCACAACCCTTGCTCGGTGGTTGTGGGGGTCTGTGGGCGGGGTGCTTATCGGAATCTGGAAGATCCCTTTAACAAAAGGGACCTCCAGATCCCACCCCCCCTCCTATGTGAATTGGTAATGGGTACATTGTATCCCTACCATTTCACAAAGAAAGTGTAAACATTTTAAAAAAAACACACAGACAGTTGGTATAAGTCCTTTATTAAAAATAAAAAAATAAAAATACAAAAAAGATTCCAGCGGTGGTAATCCACTCTTGATCCCCACCCCAGCGATGTCGATATCCTGCGATGGATGATCTCCTCTCCAGGCTCCAGCAATGAAGTCCAGTGCAGTGAGAAACACCATCCTGTCTCCACCGGAGACACCCTGGGAATGATGGTGCGGCCGCCTGACAGGTCTTATGTAGCTGAAGGCGGGGCCACCCATCATGTAACCCCGTCCCCCTCTGATGCAAGGGGCAACCCAGGCTTTCCCAGTGACGTGACAGGTGACCCCCTCCCTCTGATGTAACGCAGGTTTCCTGTTGCATCAGAGGGAGCGGGGTCACTGGGAAAGCCCGGGTTTCCCCTTGCGTCAGAGGGGGGTTGGGTCACGTGACAGGTGGCCCCATCCTCGGCTACATAAGACCATCAGGACCTGTTTTCAGAATTTGTTTTGTTTATTAGTTTTCAAATTGATTCAAAAAGTTTTCTAATTGAATTCGAAAAGTTTTCGAATTCGAATAGTTTTCCAATTTCCAAAAAGAAAAAAAATAGAATAGAAAATAAAGCAATAGAATAGAAAAATATATATATATAATAATTGCAAAACTATTCGAATTTGAAAAGTTTTCGAATTTGAAAACTATTCAAATTTCGAAAATGATTCAAATTTGATTTTTTTTTTCATTATTTTGGATTCTTTTAAATTCGGTACTATTCTAATTTGGAAATTCGGATGCATCCGGATTTCCAAATAACGGAAATTTGTCTGAATTTTTATTTGAAAAGAACCGCACATGTCTACTCTATTCCATCAGCATGATTAGATTGTTAGGTATGAACCCTGGACTCAAGCAAGAGACAGGGTAGCCTACAAGTCTCTTACAACCTGACAGTGGGCTAATATTTCAGCTCTGAAAAAGACAAAATAAAAGTGAACAACAACACACACACATCTCTGAAAGGTAAGACTGCACTAAACATTCTTACAAATTCTAATTCACTGATTAACCCTACATTGAACAAGTACTGTATTTATTGGCGTATAACACTCACTTTTTTACCCTGAAAATAGAGGGTAAACTGTGCCTGCGTGTTATACGCAGGGGGATGTGGAAAGTTTTTTATTTTAAACTTCCCCCTTAAAGTTAGGGTGCGTGTTATACGCCTGTGCGTGTTATAGGCCGATAAATACGGTTTTCATTGTACTGAAAATTTTGATTTTAAACTTTCCTTTTAACCACTGGAAATCTATAAAACCTAAAAAAATATGAACGTGAATTTATGTTGACTAGGAAAATAAAACAAGAAAAGTAGTTAATTATTCTGATTTATAATAAAAATTAAATAAAATAAAGGATTCAGGATTTTATATCCATCAATACTGTATTACAGCAAAGTCTGAATTTGCATGTTACCCTGTGCCTGATCACCAGTCTGTTTTGTGCCAGGACTCACTGGTTCATAATTGCATACATTTCTTCAGCACTCACAAGCAACACAGTCTAAATAAATGTAACAAAGAATACAAGGTACCAATGGAAAAAAAAGAAACTGTTTGATCTGAGGTTCAAAGAGTTTGTTAACAACCAGACAGTTAAAGCCATGCTGTCATGTGATGTACAACAGTAGCCCTGGCAAGCAGAATTATGAGCAAATATGACAAGAGTATAAAAAAATATGTGCTACTTAATTTATTAAGATGTTTTATTAAGCTGTCTTGAAGCTGTCCAGTGTTGGCAGATTTAAAAAAAGCACTTGTCTGTGTTTTAAACTCAGAATATATACCATTGTTTAAACAACATTACTGTGAAATAGTAATCAGTAAGTAAAAGATATGCTATTTGGTATTTAAACAGAGTCTGGGATATAATTGGAAATACAAGTTGGACTAATTAGAATGGTCAGTTTATACTTTTATCATGGTGAACACAGGCTACTTACATTTTCAGGATAAATGCAGTGTAAATAGAGATATCATTATTTATATTTATGTGTAATATTTTTCTCTTTGTTATAAATTGTGTCCAATCGCTCCATTCTTTGATGGGCTCATTATTGGTTGACTTTCTTACCTATATACAGATATGCCTATCAATTAGAGCTGGGCAGTTTTGGCCCCCAAAAAAATCAGCGATTTAAAAAAAAAAAAAACTTGATTCACGATTAGAATCTGTTTTTTTTTTCTGATGGACACCGCGCCGGTCCTAAGGAGCTGCGGGCAGGAGTTTTTAGGCAAGGCCTCGGCTTCGGCCTAGTCAGCGGAGCGCCGGTCCTATTTGTCAAAATCTGAATCGATTTGACCTCGCAACTCAATTCAAGATTCAAATCGATTTTTTCCCCAGCCCTACTATAAATAGCTTTTACTCTCTAGAGAATAAGTAATGTAACTTTTTTTCTCCTTCCCCTTTCCCTATTCTAGACATACACAACTTTTTTCAGTTACAGTACAGAAAATCACATTACAATTACTAAACCATGCAATATGTGACACGATGACATAAATAAACTGTTAACAAAGGTAGAAGAACCAAAGTATGCAACACCTCTTATGAGAAAGATGAAAGGATCTTAAATTTACTTTATTTATATTCCTGCATTTCATGGGACACAGATGCTGCATTTCATGGGCACAGAGGCTGCAATTGATGGGGCACAGAGGCTGCAATTCATGGGCACAGTGGCTGCAGATGATGGGCACAGAGGCTGCATTTCATTGGCACAAAGGCTGCATAAGATGGGCACAGTGGCTGCATTTCAAGGGCATAGTGGCTGCATATGATAGGCACAGAGGCTGCATTTCATGGGCACAGAGGCTGCATATGATGGGCATAGTGGCTGCAATTCATGGGCACAGTGGCTGCATTTGATGGGCACAGTGGCTGCATATGATAGGCACAGTGGCTGCATATGATGTTTTTGTTCAGTATTTTTCAGAATTTTTCAGTTTGTTTGCACCTCCCCAAAAATTTTGAGCACCAGCCACCACTGTCGGTTATCTAATAATTCTTTAAAGTTTAACTAAAAGCAAAACTTTTTTTTAGTTTTGGAAAGAGTGGAGATGGATTAGAACACCTGTTAGTTTTTATTGCCGCCTGTATCTCTATTAGGCCATTAGGGAGAAACACTTGTTCTGTTTACCATTATCATTGTTGTTCTGGTGACATAGGGTCCCCAAGAGATTACCTTTATTTGCAGGTATTTTCCTATTTTAGCTAGGGGAAAGGAAGTGAAGGTAAATATCCCCAATGGGATACAGATGGAAAAAATAAACCTTACAATGGTTGTAACCCTCCCTTAAGCCTCGTACACACGCTACGAAAATCAGACGACCGATCATCCGATTTTTTTGAAAGAGCATGTCCATAATGTTGGAATATGGAATTGAGTTGTCTGAAAATGTTCAGCCGACAAAGGCTAATGTAGCTACGTGCTATTGTAGTGTAAATCGGAAGTGATTTAGTGTGCCTGACCCCTCTGGACCTCTTCGGCTAATTTAGTTAACGGTCATTTTGTGACCGAAAGTTTGCTAAAAAGTCTGATATTTAGTTTAAGAAACAACCATGATGGCAGATGACACTACTATTGCTGCAGTTGGGCTTGAAGTAATTGCTCAAACCTGAGTGCTTAGGAAGAAAAAGCAGAAGAGAAGCTCCTGGTCCAAGAATTGGTTGCTCAACCATGAGCAATTTTCCCATATGTGCCTGCTGCGGGAGCTCAGGAAATTTTTCCGGATGACTTCAGGAATCATCTCAGAATGACAGATCCCTTCTTTAACCAGCTTTTAGCCTTGGTGGCTCCCTATATTCGAAAACAGGATACATGTATGCAGGCTTCAATAACTCCTGAGCAAAGGCTAATAGCAACATTACGTTATCTAGCAACAGGGAGAATCCTTCAGGATCTAAATTTCACGACTGGGATCTCCGTTCAAGCTCTGGAAGTCATCATACTTGAGATCTGCCCTGCCATAATTAAAGCTGCAGAAGGACTAGATCAAGGTAGGTTACATTTTTTTAAATCTTACATTCTATGTGTTTGTCATGGAAACAGTAAATGTGTTCTTTTTATAATTTTTTTTTGTCCTTTTAGGCCTCATGCACCCTGGAAGTTTTTAATTCTGTTTTTTTTTCTTCAGTTTTTTTTTCCTACATCCAGTAAACTCCCCAGCATGTTATCCTATGTGTCCATGCACACATAGGGCTCTATGCACACTATTGTTTTTTTAAGCTCCTATAAGCTATTAGCATTTTTTTTGCTGCTCCTAGAAGCTAAATCATGTTCTCCTATGTGTCCATGCACACTACTTTAGGCTATTAGCATTTTTTGAGCTTCAGAGTCTAGAAGCAAAAAAAATAATTATTTCTAGAGTTTTATGGAGCATTTTTCCTGCAGACAAAAAAATGCTCTTAAATGCTTCTAACTGCTGCAAATGTGCGAGTGAAATGATAATGCTCCTAAAAGCTTCTAAATGCTTTTAAAAACTACTAAAAACTACTAAAATGCTACTAGAAACTGGCACAAATATGCTATTATCAGCATTTTTTCTAGCTTTTTTTTTAGCTTATAAAAAATGCTAATGTGCATGGAGCCATAGGCTGTTGTCAACATTTTTTTGGGCAGGGGCGTTTTCTGGCTGGAAAATCAACCCAGAACTAGTGGGTTTAAAGAGGAGTTTTTCAGCTGAAAAAAATGTCCAGTGTGCATAAGGCCTTATTATTAGGTTAAGCTTCTCCTTATGTTGCATAAACATTTGTGTGCCAAATATGTTAGCAATGTTATGTGTCCAAGCACATTTTTTTTTGTATTTGGTTTTTCTACAGTTTCCATCAAACCCTGAGCAGTGGCAAGAAGTCACTGGCCAGTTTATGTAGCAATGGGATTTGCCAATTATGTGTTTTTAGATCTTGACATTGGCAAGAATGGCCGGAACTCTGATGAAGGAGTCATAGATCAAACAGAGTGGCTCACTAAACTTGCCTTCCTGTTACCAAAATGTAGAAGGGTTTAATTTTGTTTTTGTTACTGATGAGGCGTTTGCTCTTAGGGATCATCTTCTAAAACCCTTTCCTCTACATAACCTCACTCCGGAGCAAATAGTTGTATTTTTTTTTAACAAAAGAGAAAATAATCCTAAATTATAGGCTCTCTTGTGCCAAAAGAATCATTGAAAATGCTTTTGTCATTTTGGCAACAAGTTTAGACTCTTTTTTGACATTGATACATATGGCTTTGTATAAGATCAATCATATTGTCCTCTGCTGCTGCATCCTTCACAACTATTTATGCATGAAGACAGGTATGTCAGCTGTCTGCCAATTGACAGGGACCCTGCCATTCCAGGGCCTAGTTAGAGGCAAAAGGATGTGAGGCTGTTAATGGGCTGACGCCCATTGGAATTGCCATTCTGGCTTGCCTCATAGTATGGACTATTTTGTGGGGAGAGGGGCAGTTTATTGGCAGAAATTCTTGCTAGATACTTAGATTTACTAGATTTAAAATATGTTTTTTTTTTAGATGGCTTAGTGAACCAAATTTCTGTCGTTTTTGTTTTTCTTTAGTTATTTTGTTTTGGATTTTTGTCAAATGCTAACTGCTACATGTTTTGTTTACATCATGTGTTACTACATGTACTTTTTTTGTGCTTTTCAAATAAATTGTTAAGTGCATTTCTCTACTGTTGTCTCACCCTCTCTGTGTAATATATATCTACAAAAATGTGTGTTTTGTTTGACACTTGCTATAATAGGAAAATTCTACCTTAAGATGTCACTATATCCTTTTAAGATTTATCAAAAAATATTTTATTATACATACTCTAACTGTTTTTCTCTATATGTAAAGTTCAATCTTTCTCCTGCCAAATCTGAATTTTGGTTTGCTTGGCTACAATTTGAGGGAGTTGACAACATGTACTACCAATTTGAAAGATTACAGATTATTGAGCAAAGAAATAATAAGGCACACATTGTGTCAACATATTTTTGTAGAACATCTATGTTCATATACATTTCTCATGGTATATTTGTTAAGCAATCATGTAAAACAACATATCAAACAAATAACATTTGTCATAACATTGTGCAAACAGTTTTTGTATTTGTCAGCACTAAGCTATATGGCAAAACAGAATTTGCCACCTTGCTAGTTTCAGTAATTCTAGCGAGTATTGTAGGCCAAACAAATATGACTATACAGAGGTGTTCTGGCAATCATTTTTGGTAATGGTTATGCCATAGAGTAGAGATTATTATAGCCTATAGTTACATAGTAGTTACATAGTGAGGTGAGGTTGAGGTTGAAAAAAGACTCAAGTCCATCAAGTCCAACCTGTGCGTGTGCTTTTATGTCAGTATTACATTGTATATCCTTGCGATTTGCGGTCGTTCGGGTGACTATATAATAGTTTTTTTAAATTATCGATGCTTCCCGCTGAAACTACTGCCTGTGGAAGAGAATTCCACATCCTTACCGCTCTTACAGTAAAGAAGCCTTGACGCAGCTTAAGGTTAAACTGTGGGATGCGACTAAGAAAATGTTAAGAAAGACCTACTAGAACAACTGAACTTTATCTGGGGGTAAATCAGAGGCACTTTAAATAATGGCAGGTTTGTACTGACTCCTATTTAACGTGAGTTTAAAAGTGAATGCTTGATTTGCTTATGCAACCACATTATTTTATTTGTTTTATTTTTACTTCTGCCCCCTAAAAGATTTCATTTAGTTTTTCAACAGTTTTTTCAACAGTTTGTACAGTTTATAGGTCACATTAAAAGGTGGAAAAATGTAAAATTATTTATCTTTCTCTCATTTTTTTCCCAGAGACCTGACATTTTAACAGGGGTGTGTATACTTTTTATATCCAATATATATATATATATATATATATATATATATATATATATATATATATATATATATATATATATATATACTGTATATGGGTTACATAAACATTTGGCAGTGCTTCCCAAATGTAAGTATGTTGCCTAGTGCTTAGAAGCAGCAGACAAGGCAGGTTGAAGGACTCCATTGTCTCATATGGCTGTGTCATTATCCAGACCTTGGTGCTAGATTTAACTTTAAAATCAAAGCAAAATTATGTTGGAATCACATTCAGGCATATGTGCTGAAATAGTAGGGAAAATACCTTGTTTGTATGTCAGAACATTTCAGTCATTTACTTAGCTGAGGCCATTTGCAGGTCACATGCCTATTCCTTCCATATTCTGCACATTACATGAGCAATGGTGAATGTGTCACACATTTGACATACAAACTCCACCTTTTTGAATCTGCATGTTGACGTAGGCAAGCAAGAAAGTAGAAGTGTTGATGTTCCCAAATGAAAGTAATTTGCAGATATATAATGCCCTTCCAGAAGCTACTCACTACCTCCACAGCAGCATGGTACTCCGTGGCAATATACTGCACCTGATCATCACCATCAAGCCTGGTCACAAGACTTCCACTATATACACACTTATAAAGGCACTTAATTTTTGATGTGATTGTTTACGTTTTTAGTTATTGCTTTTTTTTGAGAATTAGACAACGGATTCCACTTTTTGGAACAGCCAGATATGTTTTTATGTCTGAAATATAGGATCTCTAAGTTGATTTATGTTAATTATAATTTTTCAAAATATTAAAATTATTGAGCAATATACTTGCCTATCTTTGTTGGTGAAAAACATATTTGGAGTAGGAGAAGTTGGAGAAAACATTAACAAGAATAAAGGGACCAAAAAATTGTTTTCTATTTTATATTATCAAATCATGGATAATGGTGTTGTGGTAACTCAAAATAACCACCATGCAACATGCATAATAGATAAATCATTCACACAGCAACAGAACACATGCCATTTTAAATAATATTTAAAAAAGACATCAGCATCACCACCAGCAGCTTCATTATTGTCACATTAAACAAGATGCCAATATTCACTGTATTTAGAATTTTCCTTAGCCGTGAGATGAAAAAAATTGAGAATTTTATAGTTAAGAGCAGTGATCCGAATGTGGAATTAACCTCAGCAGGGGTTACAGTAAATTTTTCCTTGTAGAAAAAATAGCACTTTCCAACATTAGCCATTCTTGGCCACCAATGCTGGCCTGCCACTATTACCAGCTCTGACTGCCTCTGCTGGACTGCCTAAATTGCCAGCTCCTTCCATTACTAATTACTACCACTTCTTCTGGCCTGCTACCCTTGCCAGTTCCTTCTCCTGTCCTGCTGCTGCCACCAGTACCAGATCTTGCCCTCTCTGATTGCCTGCCACTATTATCAATCTATGCACCCACTACTGCCCTTCACTATTACCAGCTCCTGCTGGCATGCCACTATTACCAACTCCCACCCCTCTGCTGGTCTGCCATCTTTACCAGCTTCTGCCACCTCTTCTGGCCTGCAACTCTTACCAGTTCCTTACAACATTACCAACTTCTTTCACCCCTGTTGGCTTTCCACCATTATCAGGGCCTGCCACTTTACCTGGCTTGCTGTTTCCACGATTACCAGGGGCTGCCATCTCTCCTGACCTGCCACTATTTACAGTTCTTTTCACCTCTGCTGGTACCATCATCGTTACCAGCTCTTCCACCCTATTCTGGTGCTTGGGCACTGTGAACGATCCATACATATTGTTTCTGCAGCTGGGCTTCAGTTGAAAAATGTGTAGTTTGCTGCAGAATATTTTCCACGTTGCACCACCTCAAAGTTTGAAGCCTATTCCAGTTCTTAGGCGCTGTAAAGGTGGCCACATAATATTTCTGCAGCAGCTCCCCAGGTGCAAAGAAAAGTGAATACCCTGCGCTGCCAATAGTGTGATGATGGTAGCTGCTAACACAGCTTATTCAAAAAAAGCGAAAAGTGACAAAAAGATATATAAGTGTAGCGCTTGTAGTGATATGTTAAATATCAAAATACCATAGTATATGTAATAAAATTACACAGAAACAAATAAATATAAACATAAATAAACGATTTGTACAACCCTTTAGAAAAAGAGAAGTGCCAATAAATATAGTGTGCTTGATGTAATATCCAGTGAAAAACAAAGTCCGACCGAACTTAGTGTTCAAAATAATTGATAATGTTGAAGTTCATATTTTCCACATGTCATTCAAGTGAGTGAATAAGATGAAAAAGATGCGTGACTTCTAAAACGATATAATCCCACCACCGATAAAGTGCAGGCTTACCGGAACTTATTGACCACTAGTGGCATATGCCAAGAGAGGTCAATCAAGGCTTGTTATGACGGATGTCAGAAAACGATCTTTGGCCGGGAATTGTAGACCCAATTGGATGATGTATCCGTGGATGGAATAGGTCCCCAGGGACAGACTGGAAACTGTACTGGTGTAGGACTCTCAAAACCAATTGGTTCAGTGAAATAATGGTGCATGAGAAGGAGAAAAGAGAGGTGGCCACATAGCGTAACTCCGTATGATAAAAAATTGCGTATTTATTCACAGCTGACAAACTTACATTTGGCTGATGTAAAGATTTCTTGCATGCAAAAATGGGGCGACAGTGGAGTCCTCCCGACGCGTTTTGTGGTCAAAAGCACATCATCTGGGGTAACCCTCCACTGCAGCCCACTCCAATATATATACAGTTCATGTATCCATAGCCAATCAAATGGAGATCTGACTCACCCTTAACACTTAGCACTCACAAGCAGCTATTCACCTATCCAAGATGGCGCTGCAGCTTGCACTCCAAGCCTCTATGTGAAACTTGTCAGTGGAAACAGGAAGTTGATGTGATATAAACTATGTTGGCTATTAAATGAAATCATCAGAAAAGGGAACATGTAAAAATGACCACAATAGCAAGGAATGACCAAATTGTTAGAATCTTTAGAATCTTTAGAATCTTTAGAATCTTTATAATGTGTAGTCTAACTGTGGAGATTAGAGTATGCAAAGTACTAAAAAAATGATGATTCTAAAAATTCGGAAATAATCATAAAATCTGTTAAAAAATAGAACACGCTGTAAACAATAATAGCAGCTGCTTAAATAAAATAGTTCATGTAAAAAGACAGAAAAATAAAACCATGCTCGTACAGAGCTTGTATATAGTCCTGCAGCAGCGCTGCAAACCCCTGGATTGCTGTGTGTGCTGTGTATAGTAACCAGATCAGAAGAATCAATGATATGTGCTCCAATCACCACAAAGAAATTCACCGCGTGGGGGGATATGGGGTCCCCTTCGGGGAAAGCACTCACCAGATGGTTAATTAAAAACCGCGTTTCAATATAACATATCTCTGTCAGTTAGTTGATTGGATCAGCATACCGCTCTATCTCCTTGATCACCGTGTATTTTTCACTCTCCAGATAATGGCAGTTACATAAGGGAAGGAAAAATCCACATAGCGCAATATAGTTTTGATAAAATTTAATATCACCCAAAAAACATATAAAAGCGTATCCCCTTAAGACAACATGCGTACCAGATTGGTGAAACAGTCAGGCAAATAAATATAATTGATGTGGATGTTAGTGTCACTCTCACTGTTACTGGTAGGACCCCTGAAGACCGCTTGGATAACCTTCCTGTAGCTTGCTTCCTGGTTTCCTTTACCAAGTGGAGCGCATGACATCACTTCCGGTCGGGATGCTGGATAGCAACGCTCTGACGTTTCGTCCGTTCGGACTTCCTCTAAGAGCGTCTGTGGAGCTAACTGTGGAGATTGTTAAGGAATTATAAAGCGCCGCGATCAGTAACTGAAAAGTGCGCGTGCGCAGTAACCAAGCCTCGTTTCCATAGCACAAGGCAAGAAAAGCAGCCTCTATGTAACGATCATGGCTGATAGTGTGTTTCCGCGCGTGCGCGGCAACCAAGCCTCGCTCTCGCGGTAACCAAGCCTCGCTTAGAAGGCTGTAACGTAGTGTCATCTTGCACGCTCTAAGGTTGGAAAGCGCGCGTGTGCGGGCCAAGCCTCTCTCTGGAGGGGCATGGTCAATGAATACCGAAGGCGCGCGTGCGTGTAGATCGAAACACATTGTGAAAAGGACCGCGCTTGTTTGAACCTGGAAGGGCTCCAATACACAGGAGACAGCTGTCCAATCACAATGCACGTTGTGGCACATATCTGTTCATAATGAACCATGAACTTGCCAGGAAAGCTGCCCATAAAAACGAGTATATTACAATTGCAGAACCAATAAGAAATAAAAAGTGAATGTAAATATCTATATGGCACTGCTTGTAAAACCGATCATAAAAATTAAAAGTAATAATATAAAAGTGTCGATAACGAACCGGAAAAATATTTATTAGCGTTGACACCGGATCAGAAATGATATATATGAATAATATAAGACTCATATATAATATTTTAAAATAGTAATTACTATAAAATAATAAAAAAACGCAAAAATGTCACAGAATGACTAATCTGATGCGATAAAAACCACAAAAATGACATAAATGCAATGTACCTATACGCCCTCATATAATAAAATTACTGCCTCATGTTTGATGTGAGCCAGATCGCCACTTATAATGACCTACATAACATCAATATTAATGGTAATACCAAATGATAAAATAGAGCATTGAGCGCATGTGTGGTCATTAAACGCAATATGTTGAATTTCCAAAGACCCAGAATATATGAAAAAACAATATACAAAAAGAAAAAAGGGGATGAATACTCATGACATATTAATAAAGGAATTTATGTCCCATTCGACATTCATTCCGAACGGGATATATGTCTGGAGTTCATATATCCAGAAAGTCTCCAAGCGTGAAACACCCCTAGTCATGGCTCCACCTCTCCATGGGGGGGTATATTTGTCTATGATAACAAATTGTGTTCCCTTGGGGTTTCTCTGGTGGAATTCTCTGTAATGTCGGGGGACTGGATGTTTAGTGTCCCCACCTATTATGAGTGCAATGTGTTTCACTCACTCTAATGGAAAAGGTGCGGATGGTCCGCCGACATATTGTTTACCGCAAGGACACGTTAATAAATAAACAATGTACTTGGTCGCACATGTACAAAAGGTCTTTATACTGTACTTCTTATTGGTAACATTAGAAGAGAATTCCAAAAAAAAATTCGTGGTTAAAGCATTGTGTTGGCATACCTTACATTTCCTGCAAGGGAAGAACCCCACTAAGTTGTGGAAGAAGGAGCTCTTAACAGGAGGGTTAATTATATTAGGAGCAATTTTGCTCTGTAAAGAGGGTACTCCTCTAAAAACCACTCTTGCCTGTTCGGGTAATAATGGACCTAGAACTCTATCTCCTCTGAGTATATTCCAATGCTTATTAAAAATACTCTTGATTTGTTTATACTGAGTAGAGTAGGTGGTCAACATTGAAAATTTAAAACCCTCGTCTATAGGACGCTTAGTTTTGACCGATATTAATGAATTCCTACTTAATGAAAGGACTCTTTGTAGTTCCGAGTCTACATCGCTGGAGAGGTACCCCTTCTCGAGGAACCTAGTTTTAAGAATCTCTGCTTGAGCAAGATAGGTGTTATCATCTGTGCAATTCCGACGAAGTCTCAGGAATTGACTACGAGGAACCGACCGAAGCCAAGATGGATGATGGCAACTCCCCGTGGGGATATATCCATTACGGTCGGTCGGTTTGAAGTATGTTTGAAAATGAAACTTCTTATCGACTATGGTTATCTCCAGGTCCAAGAAATGAATCTTGGTTGGACTAAACTCATATGTTAAAGTGATACCTCTGTCATTGCTGTTTAGAGAGTCAAAAAATGACTTTAAAGACTCTGGGCTACCATTCCATAAGAGGAGGATATCGTCTATATATCTTGCCCATAAGCCCAACGACGGGACTGTCTGGGCATAGACGACATCCTCCTCCCATTTGGCCATGAAAAGATTCGCAACGCTTGGTGCGAATTTGGCACCCATCGCCACTCCCCTGAGTTGTAGAAAGTAGCGTTGATCGAACCAGAAATAGCTATGTTTAGTGGCGAAGTCCAAAAGTTCAATTAAGTAATCACTTTGAAATGAAGCAAGAGTTACCTCACTGTTTAGAAAATGTTTTACCGCTTGTATGCCTAGATGATGAGGGATGCAAGTATATAATGAGGCGACATCAGCAGTGACCATAATGCAACCTTCTTGTATCTCCAATCCTTCTAAAAGGTATCGCCTGTGTCCTTAACATATGATGGAGTTCGTTTGACCAAGGGCTGGAGGTAGAAATCTATGTACCGGCCTATACGTGAGGTGACAGAATCAATGCCACTCACGATAGGCCGGCCTGGTGGTTGTGTAGGGTGTTTATGGATTTTAGGCAAATAGTATATTGTCGGAATTCTGGGTACTTTGGGAACTAGATACAGTTTCTCTTTTTTGTTGAGAATCTTAAGATCAAATCCTTTATTAACTAGAACTTGTAACTGTTTTTTGTATGTGGCAGTGGGGTTATTGGGAATTTCTTGATAAGTCCCAGGTTCACCAAGAATACGATTCATTTCTTCTTCGTATTGTGACCTATCTAGGACGACTATCCCTCCGCCCTTGTCAGCCGGACGAATAATCAAATCCTTGTTGTCACACAGGGAACGAACGCCTTGGCTAGACAAGGGCTGCGAGAAATGTCGTTTTTCTTTTAATTGAGACAGGTCTTTAAGGACTAGCTCTTTGAAAATTTTAACGGCAGGAGCCACAGCGACGGAGGGATTAAACAGAGACGGGTTTGAAAGCCCTGAATGAACGGTTCCCGAAGTCGCTGCCCTGCTATCTGTTGAAAATGTATTTGAAACCATATAACGCTGGATATTGATTTTGCATATAAATTTCTGCACGTCTATAAACGTGCCAAATTTGTTTAATGGTTTAGAGGGAGCAAACTTGAGGCCTTTGTCTAACACGGACTGTTCTGCCACAGTCAGTGTTTTAGAACTCAAGTTGAATACTCCTTGGCCACTTATGTTCTCCTTCTCTTTTCTCTTCTGTATACGCCTTCCTGCTCTGCATCCTCTCTTTGGTTTGGACCTTTGGAGTACCAAGGACGGTCTCCGCGAAAACCCTGTTCACCATGGGCATTAGTATCGCGGGGACCGTAGTGGTGAGGTGATTCCTCATAGCCACCGGGTGCTTGTTGTTGTGCATAATCTCTATGGTCTCTGAGAGGGGAGAATCTGTTATGAACAGGTACTGCAGGTGAGTTATAATATGATTGATGGGGATGACGGTCATCATATTGTTCTCTATATGGAGCTGGAGATGCCCATCTGGAGTGACCCCTCTGATCTCGAGACGGACGTGATCCAAAGTGATGGGAGTTACCTCTGATATGCCCCTTCCCCCCACGTTTACCCCTGTTGTTAGCCCTTCCTCTAGCGGGGTAATTAAACGTGCGGGGTTTCTGATATTGTGACCTTTGAGGCATTGGAGGTAATACCTGGGTTGGCAAAACATTCAATGGGGGTAATGGATTGGCACCAAATTGGGATGCCAAGCTTGTAGTACCACCTATAGATGTTGGTGGTACCGCTAGACCTGCATTGACAGCTGGAGCGGTATCCATCGGATTGGTGGTTGTGAGTGTCTTCTGCCACCCAAAAACTGTGTTTGATTTGTAATCACCCACGTCTCTGGCATATTTCTTATGTTTTTTTATTCTCTGGTCCTTGTCCTCCTTCTCTAGATGACTCTGTAGATTGGAGGACAGGGAATTATATTCCAGAGAGTTCTTATGTGACATAAGTTTCTCCTTAAGTACCTTGATTTCTTTGTCTAACACAAGTAATCTATTCCTCTTCCTGGAAATAAGAAAGCCCAGAAAGTTAGTACCGGCCTCATTGAAATATTTGTACCATGATTCTAAGTCTGGGTCTCCTTGTTGGGGATGGATCTCCCAACGAAGACTACGTGGGACCATGTGTTCAGAGATGTATTGTTCCAAGAAAATCAAATCCCATTGGAGATGTATCTCTAAAGTCATGACGTTTTTTTAACCGCATGAACAACCCGCCAAGTTCGGTGTCATTACCCGTAACTGTGAAAACACCATCAAAATTCACAGTACGGGATGCTCTATACTCAAATATATCCATATCACTATGGATATTTTGGTAAGAAGGCTGCTGCAGTGTAGATATTGAATAAAAGCAAAACCAAAGAAAAGTGAATACCCTGCGCTGCCAATAGTGTGATGATGGTAGCTGCTAACACAGCTTATTCAAAAAAAAGCGAAAAGTGACAAAAAGATATATAAGTGTAGCGCTTGTAGTGATATGTTAAATATCAAAATACCATAGTATATGTAATAAAATTACACAGAAACAAATAAATATAAAACATAAATAAACGATTTGTACAACCCTTTAGAAAAAGAGAAGTGCCAATAAATATAGTGTGCTTGATGTAATATCCAGTGAAAAACAAAGTCCGACCGAACTTAGTGTTCAAAATAATTGATAATGTTGAAGTTCATATTTTCCACATGTCATTCAAGTGAGTGAATAAGATGAAAAGATGCGTGACTTCTAAAACGATATAATCCCACCACCGATAAAAGTGCAGGCTTACCGGAACTTATTGACCACTAGTGGCATATGCCAAGAGAGGTCAATCAAGGCTTGTTATGACGGATGTCAGAAAACGATCCTTGGCCGGGAATTGTAGACCCAATTGGATGATGTATCCGTGGATGGAATAGGTCCCCAGGGACAGACTGGAAACTGTACTGGTGTAGGACTCTCAAACCAATTGGTTCAGTGAAATAATGGTGCATGAGAAGGAGAAAAGAGAGGTGGCCACATAGCGTAACTCGGTATGATAAAAAAATTGCGTATTTATTCACAGCTGACAAACTTACATTTGGCTGATGTAAAGATTTCTTGCAGGCAAAAATGGGGCGACAGTGGAGTCCTCCCGACGCGTTTCGTGGTCAAAAGCACATCATCTGGGGTAACCCTCCACTGCAGCCCACTCCAATATATATACAGTTCATGTATCCATAGCCAATCAAATGGAGATCTGACTCACCCTTAACACTTAGCACTCACAAGCAGCTATTCACCTATCCAAGATGGCGCTGCAGCTTGCACTCCAAGCCTCTATGTGAAACTTGTCAGTGGAAACAGGAAGTTGATGTGATATAAACTATGTTGGCTATTAAATGAAATCATCAGAAAAGGGAACATGTAAAAATGACCACAATAGCAAGGAATGACCAAATTGTTAGAATCTTTATAATGTGTAGTCTAACTGTGGAGATTGTTAAGGAATTATAAAGTGCCGCGATCAGTAACTGAAAAGTGCGCGTGCGCAGTAACCAAGCCTCGTTTCCATAGCACAAGGCAAGAAAAGCAGCCTCTATGTAACGATCATGGCTGATAGTGTGTTTCCGCGCGTGCGCGGCAACCAAGCCTCGCTCTCGCGGTAACCAAGCCTCGCTTAGAAGGCTGTAACGTAGTGTCATCTTGCACGCTCTAAGGTTGGAAAGCGCGCGTGTGCGGGCCAAGCCTCTCTCTGGAGGGGCATGGTCAATGAATACCGAAGGCGGCGCGTGCGTGTAGATCGAAACACATTGTGAGAAGGACCGCGCTTGTTTGAACCTGGAAGGGCTCCAATACACAGGAGACAGCTGTCCAATCACAATGCACGTTGTGGCACATATCTGTTCATAATGAACCATGAACTTGCCAGGAAAGCTGCCATAAAAACGAGTATATTACAATTGCAGAACCAATAAGAAATAAAAAGTGAATGTAAATATCTATATGGCACTGCTTGTAAAACCGATCATAAAAATTAAAAGTAATAATATAAAAGTGTCGATAACGAACCGGAAAAAATATTTATTAGCGTTGACACCGGATCAGAAATGATATATATGAATAATATAAGACTCATATATAATATTTTAAAATAGTAATTACTATAAAATAATAAAAAAACGCAAAAATGTCACAGAATGACTAATCTGATGCGATAAAAACCACAAAAATGACATAAATGCAATGTACCTATACGCCCTCATATAATAAAATTACTGCCTCATGTTTGATGTGAGCCAGATCGCCACTTATAATGACCTACATAACATCAATATTAATGGTAATACCAAATGATAAAATAGAGCATTGAGCGCATGTGTGGTCATTAAACGCAATATGTTGAATTTCCAAAGACCCAGAATATATGAAAAAACAATATACAAAAAGAAAAAAGGGGATGAATACTCATGACATATTAATAAAGGAATTTATGTCCCATTCGACATTCATTCCGAACGGGATATATGTCTGGAGTTCATATATCCAGAAAGTCTCCAAGCGTGAAACACCCCTAGTCATGGCTCCACCTCTCCATGGGGGGGTATATTTGTCTATGATAACAAATTGTGTTCCCTTGGGGTTTCTCTGTAATGTCGGGGGACTGGATGTTTAGTGTCCCCACCTATTATGAGTGCAATGTGTTCACTCACTCTAATGGAAAAGGTGCGGATGGTCCGGCCGACATATTGTTTACCGCAAGGACACGTTAATAAATAAACAATGTACTTGGTCGCACATGTACAAAAGGTCTTTATACTGTACTTCTTATTGGTAACATTAGAAGAGAATTCCAATTTTTTTTTCGTGGTTAAAGCATTGTGTTGGCATACCTTACATTTCCTGCAAGGGAAGAACCCCACTAAGTTGTGGAAGAAGGAGCTCTTAACAGGAGGGTTAATTATATTAGGAGCAATTTTGCTCTGTAAAGAGGGTACTCCTCTAAAAACCACTCTTGCCTGTTCGGGTAATAATGGACCTAGAACTCTATCTCCTCTGAGTATATTCCAATGCTTATTAAAAATACTCTTGATTTGTTTATACTGAGTAGAGTAGGTGGTCAACATTGAAAATTTAAAACCCTCGTCTATAGGACGCTTAGTTTTGACCGATATTAATGAATTCCTACTTAATGAAAGGACTCTTTGTAGTTCCGAGTCTACATCGCTGGAGAGGTACCCCTTCTCGAGGAACCTAGTTTTAAGAATCTCTGCTTGAGCAAGATAGGTGTTATCATCTGTGCAATTCCGACGAAGTCTCAGGAATTGACTACGAGGAACCGACCGAATCCAAGATGGATGATGGCAACTCCCCGTGGGGATATATCCATTACGGTCGGTCGGTTTGAAGTATGTTTGAAAATGAAACTTCTTATCGACTATGGTTATCTCCAGGTCCAAGAAATGAATCTTGGTTGGACTAAACTCATATGTTAAAGTGATACCTCTGTCATTGCTGTTTAGAGTCAAAAAATGACTTTAAAGACTCTGGGCTACCATTCCATAAGAGGAGGATATCGTCTATATATCTTGCCCATAAGCCCAACGACGGGACTGTCTGGGCATAGACGACATCCTCAGGTGCAAAATTTCTAATGGTGAATTCTGTTCTGTATCTTAGATTTCCCAGCCTATTCCAGTGATCCTGTACCAAAAAATAATTGAGGCTGTTGTCTTTCTTAAATAATATTCCCAAATGCTTATTTTAAATATAAAAACAGACATGTCTCCATTTTTACATTGTGGCCTAATCAAGCTGTTTACATACTTCTCATTAAATATACAATATTTGTGTGTATTGTCTCTGGAATAATACTCTCTAATGCAGCGTACATACGAGCATTTTTCAGGTTCTAAAAAATGAAGTTTTTTTTATGTCATTAAAAACGATCGTGTGTGGGCTCCAGAGCATTTTTCACGATCGAAAAAAAAATTGCCAATTTTTTAGAACATGCTCTATTTTTTCACAACGTTTTTAACGTTGTTGTTTTTAAGGTTGTAAAAAAATGGTTGTGTGTGGGCTTTAACGACGTGAAAAAAAACCGCCCATTGCTCAGAAGCAAGTTATGAGACGGGAGAGCTCGTTCTGGTAAAAACTACCGTTCGTAATGGAGTAAGCACATTCATGAAGCTGTAACAGACTGAAAAGCGCGAATCATCTTTTACTAACACAAAATCAGCTAAAGCAGCCCAAAGGGTGGCGCCATCCGAGTGGAACTTCCCCTTTATAGTGCCGTCGTATGAGTTGTACATCACCGCGCTTTGCTAGAGCATTTTTTTTAGACCCTTAAAAACTTCATTTTTTAGAACCCGAAAAACGGTTGTGTGTACGCGGCACAAACTTTTGTTTCATGATAAAATCTTCCTCATCTCTTATGTTGTAGCCTAATCAAGCTGCTTTTAACATTGTTGTTTTTAAGGTTGTAAAAAATGGTTGTGTGTGGGCTTTAACGACGTGAAAAAAATCGCCCATTGCTCAGAAGCAAGTTATGAGACAGGAGCGCTCGTTCTGGTAAAACTACCGTTCGTAATGGAGGTAAGCACATTCATGAAGCTGTAACAGACTGAAAAGCGCGATCATCTTTCACTAACACAAAATCAGCTAAAGCAGCCCAAAGGGTGGCGCCATCTGAATGGAAACTTCCCCTTTATAGTGCCGTCGTATGAGTTGTACATCACCGCGCTTTGCTAGAGCATTTTTTTTAGACCCTTAAAAACTTCATTTTTTAGAACCCGAAAAACGGTTGTGTCGTACGCGGCAAAACTTTTGTTTCATGATAAAATCTTCCTCATCTCTTAATGTTGTAGCCTAATCAAGCTGCTTACATACTGTAACAATATTTGTTAGAAAAGTCATTAAAAGAGTAAAAATTCCTCTAGACATCCAAACATTTGGCTTTCTAAAGGTACTTTTTTAATGATTTTGCTAAAAGGTTTTCTTTTATGTCTTTTCTTCGATATACCCAATAGCTGCATTGCCTTATGCTTGAGTCCAGTTGATCCAGATCCTGTGGTGCACTGAAGAAAATCTACATTTGTATATTTTACACTCATTTTTATATTGCAGCCTAATCAATTTGCTCTCCAGCTACTAAACTATACGTATGGCTATTGTCTCTGATAAAATATACAACATTTTTTATTTCAGAATAAAACCTGTCTAAAAAAGCTTACTGTACAATATTTGTGGCTATTGTGTACAATTTTCTATTAAGGATAAAGGATCTCTCCTATGTCTTACAATGTGGCCAAAAGCTAGCTACTTCCCAGCCAGACTACTATTTTTGTGGCTATGTCTCTAAAAATGTACACTCTAAATTTTATTTCAGGATGAAGCCTTTTTTGGCTTATGGCTTAATCAAGCTGCTCTTCGGAACCACCGAGATTCCAGCATTAGTGGAAGGCTGAAAGTACTAAGTTGATTGATTGATCAACTTAGGCACAACCAGCCTGCAGGATTTACTTCCGATTACCTCAAGCGGCTGCTATAGCCACTAGCGATAATCACTGTATTCTCCCAGCGTGGACAGCTTTCAGTGGTTGCAGGAAAGAAATTTGCACCGTCTATGGCCTTTCTTACATACTTTCAAGCCATTATACAATATGTGTGGCAATTGTTTCTGAGATAATATATGCTATTGATTCCTTTAAGATAAAACCAGCATTGTTTCTCCATTCTACATTGCGGCACAACTAAATTGTTTGAATACCCTCCACTCATGCAACACAACTTGCAGATATTGTTTCTCAAGATAATTCAATTTTTAGTGCAAAACCTGCCTTGTCACTTTCAATTTGCTGTCTATTCAAATGCTTGTGTGCTGGCCTGGCTCCAGTCACTAGCCAAAATGTATACCAAACAAATACCCAAAGTTAATATTTTGAATATTTTGCCAACAATTGTATATAAAAGGTTGGGAAGGGGGGGGGGGGGGGTTGGAAATGTGATATTGTGGTTTGACATCCCTCTTTTTTTTATGTATCCTCTTTATATTATGTAACTGTTTTGCCCACTGGACAATTGGTACAAAATTTACAGATTTTTTTTTCTTTTTTTTCTGTAGCTTTTGATCTGTTATGTATGTATGGTTGGGGTGAGGTTTTACTGTTGTCTGTGACTCCATGAAGGAAAATGCAATAACAAAAATCTCACAAAGGTTCCAATTTCCAATGCACTACCATGAAATGTATGGTATGTGTTGCAGAGATCTTCCATTATTTTATGGACCTATGACCCCCCCGTCACTGTGACAGGAAGTATTGACGAATGTCCCCCTAGTGAGGATACAGACATCAATAAAGGGTCTAACCCTTTCTCATGTCCAAACAAATCAAAAACAACTGTTTGGCTTGAGCTGAGCTTTAATTCCTAAATGCCATTATGTGGCGTATGAGAATGGTTGGAAAGTAGTTCCTATAAAAAAAAATTAATTTTTTTAGCCAATTTTTACTGAAATTTCTGTCTAAGGCCACGTACACACGTCGAGAAACTCGACGAGCAAAACACATCGTTTTGCTCTTCGAGTTTCCTTGTGAAGCCCGCCGAGGATCTCGGCGAGCCAAGTTTCCTCATTGACTAATGAGGAAATAGAGAACATGTTCTCTATTTGGCTCGGCGAGATCCTCGTCGGTTTCCTCGGCCAAAAGTGTACACACGACGGGTTTCTTGGCGGAATACGGCTCCCGATCGAGTTTCTCGGCTGAATTCTGCCGAGAAACTCGGTCGTGTGTACGGGGCCTCACACTGATCTCATGACATTTCTAGTTTTAGGCACATATAATTCTCAATATACTAATGTTTTTTTTCTTCTTTACCCTTCCCTTAAAATATGAAGATTATTGTTTTAAAATGATTCATACTTTATTTTTTCTGGTTATATTATAGAAACACTACCTATAGTCTATGAACCCAAATATAGTCACATTTTGTACATCAGCTTGTAAAATCTGGCATTATATTGGCCCCTATTACAAATAACACATTTTCCTGGGATTTAAAAAAAAATGGCAAATGATGCCTGAGGCCCCAAATATAAAGAGATTAACAACACTATCTTATATCACATGTACAAACCTGTCAGCTTAATGACAACAGGGTTTGCTTAGGCAGTCAGTACATTGTAACATAATCAGCTCGGGAAAGGTGATAAATGAATGGTTGTGCTTATTCAAGTGATAAATGTACAGGTTGCTAAGTAACACCACAGCAACTGCAAGTGTAATAACGTATATAATACATTACAGAGGTTACATTTTAACTATTTTTAAATCAGATCTATGTAGTATTTTTAGAAAAACGTGCATTTAACAATGCTGGCAATCTAGACAACAAATTAGCATAGTGGCATTTTATAAAGAGGTACTCGTCTGTAACGAGTAATGCGTTGTATATAGTTTCTACAGCTGCACTGAATTAAAGCATATATTAAGTACTGATGTACAACTGCAGGCATAATAGTTATATTACAAATACATTATTTAAGATTAACATTAGGCACGCTTACACTGAAATTCCAGTCATTATTTTACCACTGAAGCATATTATTCCTTCGTGGCATTTGTACTGTCTGCAAATTTCTTTAATGCTGTCAGTCGGCTATGTAACTAATAGTGCAAGAGTTCCCAGGGGATGGACTAACCACATTAAATTGTAATAAATTATTAACTACGGTAATTGTTCTGAAATTGTAAACACTACTAATCAGTAGTTGCTGGAAATTTGAGTTGTTT
Source organism: Rana temporaria (assembly GCF_905171775.1). Taxonomy (NCBI): domain Eukaryota; kingdom Metazoa; phylum Chordata; class Amphibia; order Anura; family Ranidae; genus Rana; species Rana temporaria. The sequence continues at coordinate 158,685,425 of NC_053493.1, read as the reverse complement.
ACATGTTAGGATAGCAGTGGTTTTCCAACACTAGAATGGATTTTCACAATGTCTGGAAGATGTTGTGAGATAAACAACAATGATACTCTCTTTATATCTATATCTCTATATCTATCTCTATACATATATATATATATATATGTATATATATATATACAGTGTATATATATATATACAGTATATATATATATATATATATATATATATACTGTATATATTGTGACAGGAAGTCAGGTAAATCTGTGGGTGTTGTCACAGACGGGGAGATACATTTTCTGCCTTGTTTAGACAATATACCAATTATTATCAGGTGTCGGCTGCAGAAGCAGCCAGAAAGATTTAAGGGCGTTGGAAAACTTCAGCTGTTCAGAATGAGGCAATTAAGGCCTCTATAAGTAATCCAGAGGATTACAACTGATTGCTGCATCCTGAGGCTTTTTCAGTTAAGGAGAGCAGTGAGCTGAAAAGACTTCTGAAGAGGTGAGGTGGTGTTGATTTTTTCTGTGTGATAAAAATCAAAAAGAGGACTATTGTTTTCTGCTGTAGGACCAGCAGTGTCGGCCCAGCCTAGGCTGTGCCAGATCCATAGATAGGTTCCTGTGTGGTGAAGGTAGACGCCCCAAGTGGCCAGGGTTTATTTTATGTTTGATTTTGTTTATGCTGTTTGGATGCTTGCACTTGTTTCCAGCAAGATGGAAAGAATAAACCAAAATCTTTGTTTTCAACCGTCTTCGACTGCCTTTCTGTATAAATTCAGTGTGTAGTAGAACCCATCCAGGGGGTACACACCCGCTACGAGCTAACCCCTTACAATTATATAGATATATATCTATTTATATCTATATATATACATATATATATATATATACATATATATATATATATATATATATATATATATATATATAATATATATATATATATATATATATATATATATATATATATATATATATTCAGGGGGTCAAGTCCTGGGAAAAAAAGTGTGGGAACTTCCACCCAAGATCCACTCCCCCACCAAAAAAAAAAAAAATGATACGCTCATATGCATAATTACTAAACCACATGTTTTTTTTCTTTTTCGATCCACTGTACCTTAGTAATCCTTTATGTTACTGGCCGCTTCCTGTATTTGGATTCATCAGGTAGTGTGCGGGTATTCCGTCACTTCCTCGATGCCGCAATGTCTCCTGGGAGCTTTTGTCATTGTTCCCAGGAGACATTGCGGAGGTCTGCCGCGAGTTATCGCAGAATTAGAAAGAAGTAAGTTCTTTCTAAATCCCGCATTAACTCGCGGCAGACCTCTGCAATGTCTCCTGGGAACAATGACAAAAGCTCCCAGGAGACATTGCGGCAACGAGGAAAGTGACGGAATAACCCGCACACTACCCGATGATATCCAAATACAGGAAGCAGCAGTAACATAAAGGATTACTAAGGTTCGCCCTGCCCCTGACAGTGACTCGAGCTGGGCATCGCCGCTTAGTGAAGGATTGGCTCGGGCGGCTCGGCTGCTCTAGTCCTGCAAAGGGAACTGAGTTCCTGCTGTGAAAAAAGTGCAGGAACTCCGTTCCCACGGGTTCCCGCAGGACTTGAGCCCTGTATATATTGTAATAGTAAGAGTACCGGTCACTATAAAAAGGGAGCAAAAATGGACACAGAGTCTGCATGTCAGCGGACTGCAGAACTACACAGCATAGTTTTAAAACGGAGAAAACTGTTTTGGCAGCTTTCTCCGGGTTTTTCTAAGCTCGGATGGGGCTGTGTATTTTGGAGATCCTGCAGAGACTTGGGCGGGATGGGATCTCCAACCCTGTGTCCAAGTCTTGTGAACAACCAATATAATGAGGGACTGGTGAGAGCAGGTGGAGAGGAAGGTGGAGTTGGTGTGCAGCTGTCTGCTGTTTCAAGACACTGTGTGTGGAAAGCTGTCTGTCTGTGGAAGACTACATCCCTGGTTGTGGGGACTTTGTGCCTGACGGACTGGGAAGGCTGTGTAGACCTGAGGTGGCTAGCGAGTCCAAGGGGGCTGGAGGAAGTCTGGAAGTCTGGGAGACAGTGAGCTGGAGAACCCTGTTGAGGCCAGGAGTGGGCCAGGTTAGCAGGTACGGCAAGGCTAAGTAAGCCTAGGAGCCAGGAGGCTTGGTATTTTTGTTTCTGTGAACTGTTCTGGAGAAGAACCCTTGCGTGGGAATCTTAGGTGTGAACTTTATTTTGTTTCCTTTAATAAAAATGGGCTGCCATGCCTCAAACCTTACAATATATTTTAGGGATAGAATAATTTAGCCATTTATTTAAAGTAATGTTCTATTAGCATATTATATACAGTATACGTGCAGCAAGCAGGTTCTATGTGTAATGCAGTGTCTTATCTTCTTTAATTAACTAAGAGCCTCGGATCTGCAATCTCTTTACTCCTTGACCTTTACCTTACAGTAGTCTTATGAGACTTAGGGCTGCCATAGACTTGACAAGTTAGAATAAACTAGACTGAGTTATTTTGCAGGCAGCTGGATATTTGGCAGTATATGTAAAATCGCTTTTTAGTATTTTTTTAAACTTCTTTAGTCTGCAGCTTTCATTACAATAAGAACTGATGTTCCTGCCTATGAAGGTCCTTGTTCCAGCACTTCCTGTTATAGAGTGACAACAGAGTCTCCCAGCTATCCTTCTTCGTTGTCACCCTGTGACTAAAGGCAGTTCCAAACACATATTGGCCAGACATGATCCAATTATTGTCACTGCTGTGCAGATTATTGCAATTAGGTGCGCTGGCAGCTTCTTGTATACAGCAATATGGCTTTACTTACTGTATATAGAGGATATCTTCACATGGAACAGGAAGAGAACACAACCAAGTATACTGAATATTTGGATATTGTTGAGGCTATTTTGACAATGTTTTTTATGTTTTAAGTTATTTCAATATTTATAAAAAATGTATTATGTTTTTATATTTTGTTGTGTGGTCCCCCATTTTGAGCCTATAGAGTCCGGTCCTTTTTAGGCTGTGCTCTAGATGGCCAGCCCATATTTTTTTTAAAAACCTAGAAGATGATGGTTTTCTATGCATGGTAGCCCCAGTTTTAGTACATTTTCCCCAAAACAAGTTACCGTATATCAGTTGTTTCTGATATACAGTTGAGTGCTTTAGCAAACTAAATGTAATTTATTTAGTGTTTACATCGACATCAGTCATGAAATTCCCCTGATCTGCTTCCTGTTTACAATTTGATGTACTTTTTCTTTCTATGAAAATAATTATAAAAAAAAAGTGTCCTTCACAATTAACATTATTAGCCTATAACTTCAAAGCCACAAAGCATATCGCTGTCAGGGCTGTTGTCTTTTTTGAACCAAAAGAGAACAAAAATATTATTTTTGCTACATCCGCACCCAGAAAAAATTAAAGATGTTGTAAAGGTACAATTTTCCTAAATAGCTCCCTTTACCTTAGTGCAGTCCTCCTTCACTTACCTCATCCTTCGATTTTGCTTTTAAATGTTCTTATTTCTTCTGAGAAATCCTCACTTCCTGTTCTTCTGTCTGTAGCTCCACACAGTAATGCAAGGCTTTCTCCCTGGTGTGGAGTGTCGTGCTCGCTCCCGCCCTTGAACAACAGGAGAGTCAGGACGCTCTCTATGTTGCAGATAGAGAAAGGAGCTGTGTGTTAGTGGGCATCCTGACTCTCCTGTAGTCCAAGGGAGGGGGCGAGCACGACATTCCACACCAGGGAAAAAGCCTTGAATTACTGTGTGGAGTTACAGACAGAAGAACAGGAAGTGAGGATTTCTCAGAGGAAATAAGAACATTTAAAAGCAAAATCGAAGGATGACGAAGAAATCTCTATTTGTGGGGAAAAAAAGGACGCCAATTTTGTTTGGGAGTCACATCGCACGACTGCGCAATTGTCAGTTAAAGTGACGCAGTGCCGAATCGCAAAAACTGGCCAGGTCTTTTACCTGCATAATGGTCCGGGTCTTAAGTGGTTAATTATTGTGCCACAAGCAAGAGTTTAGCCAGACATGTTCAAACCTCAGCATGTGATTCATCAATAGATACAATAATTGATTTACAAGCTGTTGGTTATTCATATATTATTATTTATAAAAAATGTGAGCACCACCCCACAATCTTCAATTTAGTCCTCTAATTCATTCATAACTGAAAATATCGATAAATATAACAGGCATGTTTACGATTCCTTCAGTTTTTTTTGTAGGGACTCAAGAGTACTCATTGAGCATTTCTCTGTTCACTGTTAGTAAATGGGTAGAAGAGAAGAGGGGGGTTGACGATCCCTAATCTTTATCTCTATTTTAAAAGCAAAACATCAAGGGTCTCCAAAGAGGAATGGCTACAGTATCTAATAATAAAAAGTAAATACAAATTGTAAAAAAAAAACACACACACAATTTTACACACTTTGGATGAGACACTTTCAGACAAATCCTAATGCAAGTTCTAACTGAGCATTGACTGCTCGGACATTCCTCTGAACATTGAGGCCCGGATTCACGTAGAATGGCGTATCTTTGTGCGGGCGTAACGTATCCTATTTACGTTATGCCTCCGCAACTTTTACAGGCAAGTGCCGTATTCTCAAACGAAAGTTGCGGCGGCGTAGCGTAAAGCCCACCTAATTCAAATGTGGTAGATGTGGGCGTGTGTTATGTAAATTTTATGTGACCCCGCGTAAATGACGCTTTTTACGAACGGCGCATGCGCCGTCCGTGAAAGTATCCCAGTGCGCATGCTCCAAATTAACCCGCAAGAAGCCAATGCTTTCGACGTGAATGTAAATGACGCCCAGCCCTATTCGCGAACGACTTATGCAAACGACGTTAAATGTTCAAAATTTGCCGCGGGAACGACGTCCATACTTAACATTGGTATGCCGCATCTACACCTCATATAGCAGGGGTAACTTCACGTCGGGAAAAGCCTAACGTAATTGGCGTATCTGTACTGCGTCTGCCGCGCGTACGTTCATGAATTCTCGTATCTAGCTGATTTACATATTTACGTAAATCAACGTACACACCCCTAGCGCCCAGCGTAAATATGCAGTTAAGATACGACGGCGTAAGAGACTTACGCCGGTCGGATCTAATACAAATCTATGCGTAACTGATTCTAAGAATCATGGGCATAGATACGACGGCTCGGACTCAGAGTTACGACGGCGTATCTGAGAATCTGGGCCTGAATGTTTAGTGTTTTCACAGTGGATGAACATGACATTTTCCTGCTATCAATGCTTGCTAAGGCAGCCCAAAGATGAGTTCATTTTCTTTCCTTCCACCACAGGTGAAAATTGATTTATTCACCATCAACACAGTCATTGTTGATGAGGCAATGCCTCCTGCTTCGCTATTATGTTTTGCTGGTGTGGAGGCCTTCCCGGCCGCCAGAACACATTGATAACTGCCAATGGCTATAGCCACTAGCAGTTATCTAATGCCAAAAATCCAGCAAGCTGGTTGTAACCAAGTTGATTAAATAATTGATCTGGGTACAATCAGCCTGGCCAATAAACTCGGCCAGTCTATGCTAAACTGTCCGAATTTCGATCCATGTATGGCCAGTTTAACCACTTCAATACTGGGCACTTTTACCCCCTTCCTGCTCAGGCCAATTTTCAGCTTTCAGCGCTGTTACATTTTGAATATCACATGACATCCTCCCAGACCAACAGTGCCTACACCCACACCCTTCTCAGCAAGGTATTAGCCACTGGTATCACCCAGCTCATTCATTTATATGGCTGGAAATCCTTGGCGTTCAATGTTGTTTAATTTTTACAAAGAAAAATAAGCAGGCAGCAGGATCTCGATAAGCGGCAAGCCTGTCAGGACGTTTACACTGATAATCAGGTCACTGATCATCAGTGCCCTGATTATGAGTGCAGCTCCCATCAGTGCCAATCAGTGCCCATCAATTATCAGTGCAGGTTATCTGTCCCTATCAGCATTTTTTTCTGTAAATGTCATTGTTGCTGTAGTAGGTTGTATACTGTACATATGTGTCTGTGTGAGGAAAGGATTTCCGATAAGTGGCAAGCATGTCAGAAGATTGTTTACACTGGTAATCGGGACACTGATCATCAGTGTCCTGATAATCAGTGCAGCCCCATCAGTGCCAATCAGTTCCCATCAATTATTGTGCAGGTTATCTGTGCCCATCAGCATTCTTTTCTGTAAATGTCAGTGTCTGTGTGGGGAAATGATTGTCGATAAGTGGGAAGCTAGCTGTCAGTATATTGTTTACACTGATAATCAGGGCACAGCAATACATTGCAGGTGGGCAGTCCTAAGTAGTTAAGGGAGCTTAACAACCCCTCCATAAAGATCTTACAAAGAGTCCTCAAATCTTCCTGTATTGCCAAATTTGCCCGTTTTGGAATCAATGGTTGTCTATACTAAATACAAATTGCAAAGTTGAGTTCAATCCATGTACTCTAGTAAAATGTTCACACACCTGCAATATTTTCGTTTACATATTCTAGTTTACAACCTCATTTACATATTCTAGTTTACAACCTCATCACATGTTTTACATTCACGAGTATTCCTCCTAAAGCAGTGATTCTCAACCTGGGGGTCAAATGACGATTTACCAGGAGTCTCGGAATCCTGGGCTGTTCCATAAGGCCGCAGCACTCGCAGCCGCCCAGCAGGGCAGCCCCTGGAGCCTGTGGCTGCCCATTCAGTTCACAGCATGGCGTTGGGGCAGCCTCTAGAGGTCAGCTGACTGGTGAGGAATGTGAAGTGGGAGGGGCTGGAGGAGACCCTATCTCCTGATTTCGGCATAGGTGTCACTGCTGCGAGACACCATAAAGTCGGAGACACAGTGAGTAACACTACCTGTGATTAAAGTTTCCATTAAAAGTCCCCACTACAGTTCTTAGATCAGCAGATGACCTTGATCAAGAGCACCTAAGGCCCCATACACACGGTCGGACAAAACCGATGAGAATGGTCCGACGGACCGTTTTCATCGGTTCACCTCTGAAGTGGCCGTACGGCCTGATGTGTGTACACACCATCAGTTCAAAATCGATCGGGTCAGAACGCGGTGACGTAAAACACACAACGTGCTGAATAAAATGAAGTTCAATGCTTCCAAGCATGCGTCGACTTGATTCTGAGAATGAGCGGGTTTTGAACCGATGCTTTTCTGTACTAACCATCAGTTTGGTCCGATGGGGCAGCGGTCCATCGGTTGGTTTTGAAGCATGTTTTAACATTTTGGACCGAAGGAAAACAGACCGATAGCCTATACACACGGTCGGTTTGTTCCGATGAAAATGAACTTCGGTTTCATTCTCATTGTACCAAACCGACGTGTGTACGTAGCCTAAGTTGGCTGATCAGAACTCCCCCCAGCACTGCCCACTGATCCCAACTCTTTCTCTCCCCCCCCAAGGAGTAATAGAAGGAATACAAATAGAGAATACATGGAAGGGAGAGGAAAAGAGGGGGAGGAACAAAGAAAAAAAAGGAAGAGAAAGAAAAAGAAAAAACGGCTAGAGAGAGGAGGGATGGGGGGGGGGGGGAGGACAAGAAATTACGATTAGAGAGATAAAAGAGAAATGAGAACATAGAGTGTTACATCCCTAGAATGTACCAGAAGGGTTTTAATATTGTACGAGTGGAAGGGACTCAGGGAGTCCTAAATGTCCGTTGGTTAGGGGCGCAAATTACTTGTCTTGCCTTGGGTGCCGGCAACCAATGCTACGAAAATTCTACTGTTAGGGGTCCCCACAACTTGGAAACTTTTATCAAGGGGTCACGGACACTAGAAAGATTGAGAACCACTGTCCTAAAGGAAATGATCCAAGCTGCCCTGGGGAAGTGAATTATGACCATAGTAAAGGTGTTGATTACTACATTGAATTCATTTAGCTCATGTTGATAATAGAGAGAAATCAATTGGGAATGGGGATAATAGCAGTAATTTCTGAAGTTGATTTACTAACAAAGAAAAAAACAGGACTATTGGATAATTGACGTGAACACCTTATTCAGTAAACTAAATGACCATTCACTTTGCAAAGTGAGCTATTTTAGTAAAGCAACCCCACTGAGTAGGGTTATGAAATGAATGCTGTGTTTCAAGAGGGAATAATCATTCTAGCAACAAGGCCAGACAATTCATAGTTTCCTGCTTTATCTAGTACAGTACGCTGTATGAAAACTCCCCAAGCCTCAATACTGCACATCACATTGATTTAATTCTTTCTCTCCTCTGAAGTTTCCTCTGGCTAAAAGAGGCTCAAAATGCATTTATAGATGAATAAGTACCATTTATTCTAAGACATAAGATGAGCATTAAAAGCTGATTATTCGTAAAGTTAAAAAAAATATATATTCTTGTGTAGTAGTGAGTGTCTGGGCAAAATAAGATAAAAGATGTGATTTAATTGGCCTTGGTGCAATACGTCTAAATTACATGTCAAATCAATAATGAATGTCGCTCTAGACACTTCACGATTCTATAATTTTCTCTCTTTAGATGTACTAATGAGGTTTGATTGCTGTATCCCTGCTAAGCCATTAGAGAACCCATTTTAGGAGCAAAGAGAAGGTGACTCAAAGCTGTGGATTCTGGCATTGGTTTTATAATTAATTTATCAAGCAATTATGTTAGTAAAGAAACTTACTTTTGTTGTTCTTTTTTTCTTGCTTCTGGTGTTCTATTGTTTTAGTGTTTATTTGAAGGATTCACATGGGTAGATTGCTAATTGATTTATTGTTCTATTATCTGAATCATGCTGTTTTTTACCTGATAATAGTACCAGAATGTCGCACAAAGAATGAGTAAACAAGAGCTGTAAATCCAGGAGAGTAGCCCTCTTTTGCATTCCAGGATGAATAGTGGACATGTTTTAATGGGTGTGGCTTTTTCATAATGACATGGTTAGGTAAACTTGTGAACACTGTTTAAGAGCCCATTCACACAGGGGCAACACGACTTCTAGCACGACTTTTGGAGGCAACTTGAACACGACTTGAGTATGAATCATCAGGAAACTTACAAGTGTTGTGGAAATTTAAAGATGTATTGTCATAATGGCACCCAGTTTAGTACTTCCGCAGCCCGCTCTAATAGAACTGACTGGGGCAGTCTGAGGCTGGTTGAATCTCGTCTGGTAGTAGAAAATGTCTTGAGGTTGGAATGTGATGTTTGCGGCGTGGGCATATGTCGCTAACGAGGGGCCTCTGTGCATTTAGCACAGACGATCGTTGAGGAGGGGGTGCGCTCACTCCGCAAGCACACGAGTGGTTATGGACAGATGTGCGTTCTTATCTGGGTCTTGTCTGATCAGCAGGGCTTGGGATTTGTAGCGTTACGCTTGTAGATAGCCCTCCATTCCACCTTAATAAGGGTATAATCTGGATATGCATTATTCTATGGAATGGCGCAGTTTCAGAATTCTATCAGCGTTTAATATGAGAGCTTATGGACGTTTCTGGAGGGGCACATGCGCTCCCCGCCCGGACACGCCCATAAGACTTTAGCAGCATTGTATGTATTTGTATTCATTGTATGTATTTCTATTCATTGTATTGTATTGTGGTTGTTGTATTATTTTGTTATTGTTATATTACTGATTGAATCCCTGTTGGAAGGGCTTCCGTAGTATGGGCATCTGCTGGGTGGAGCTGACACCCTGTGAGCTCACTTCCTATGGAGGCGGTCACATGTTGTGACCTCACTTCCTACTGAGTCTTTAATAAAACTGCCTGTGAGGGCGTCGGCAAACCAGTGATGACTGGGACGGTGACTTGAGAACAAGCTGAAGGGTGATGGTGTCTTTTTGTATGGATGGTGAGTGAATCTATTAGTTTGAATATGGATTATTTCATTAAGAAGACTGAGTATGTGCTTTTAGCACAGGGCAAAATGGCGTACAGCCGATTTTGCCACCACAGATGGCGAGCCAGGTAGGAGTAGACTGGGCCCCCTTTAGGCATCAGTTCAGATAGGGAAGAGTAGTGTTCTGTTCCGATGCGTGGGGGCCTCTGCTCTACAAAAGAACAAAATTTGACGTCTTTTTGAAATAATGCTTGTGTGCGTCTGTGAAATCGGTTGGATGTGTATAGGTATGATTCTGATTGTATGTGTGTGTTTGTGACTGTGGATTTGATGGTATGTGTATGTATGATTTTGTCATGGACTTGAAGTCTGACTTGTATGTCTGTTGTGTTAGAGATGTATGAGTTGTGTGCCTGTGTGTGTGAACTGATTCTGGAATGTTTGTATGCCTGAATGCTGTATGATTGAATTGATTGTTTGACCAGATTGAAACTGCTTGAAAAAGATACCTTTTGTGTACAGTTTGTGCAGCCAGGCATGGCTTTTTAAAGATGGCTTCTCTGACCATGTGCTTTAGTGTGGGAGGGGATGATTTGTTTGAGTGTGGCTGAACAGTTTGTATAGGCAAGGCATGTTCCATTGTGTGAGGTGGCTTCTCTGGCCATGTGGCTTGGGGGAGGGGCGGACAGTGTTCTGATCTCTGTTTCTTGACTTTGCAACTTTCAGAACAAAGTTATATATAAAATTGTATGATGCATATGGAACCTGTATATTGTGGATGATTTGTCTGTATAGAGGTGGGATTATTCAGCCTGCGATGTGTGCAGGGTGACATTTTGTATTTTCTGAATGTAATGTCCGCATAAGTGTGGCTGAACTGTGATTGAATTGTTTGGCTGATGAAGGAAACGTGCCCATGATTTACAGTGAAGCTGTTTGGAAAAGTTCAGCCAGGCATGTTCCATTGTATAACATGCATGCTTTTGGCCATTTGTTTGGTGTGCCATGCGGCTCGGGGATGGGCAACCAGCATGGCTGTCCCATCACTGAGTCAAAGTTGGTAACCCTCTGTAAACAATAGCAGGCGTTTTAAGTGATGTGACCTCACTGTGTATATTTTTTAAATGGCTTGTTACATGAGCTTCGAGAAAAGAGTGTTTTTGTTTTAATGTTGCGCAGGTAACTGAAATTTTTTGAATGTGCTGTGTTGGCAAAAGGTCTGCTTTGAAGGAGCCTAAAGTGTGTGCCTTGTTGGTTGGTTGTTTTTAGAAAATGTTTTTGGTGTTCAGATTTGATGTTTCATGTTTGTCTTTGTGGAGAAAGATTCTAGGCAGGTTTTTGAAAACCGCATCTGGCGGCCATCTTGTTTGCTGCCATGGTCGTTGGCGGCCATTTTGGCGGGAACAATTTGTTTGGTCTGTGGGTCGTCCTATAGGAGAAGGTGCAGCCACCTTTCTTTTGGGTGTCATACCATGTGACTGTGCGGTGGAATTTCGCAGCCTTTGGGGCAGATTTTGATGTTTAGTGCGGTCTTTTCTGTGTTGGGATCTGGTGGAGAACGTTTTTGTTTTCCTTTATGTGTGTGTAGTATGGTCTGTCCTTTGGTAAACAGGTGATTTGGAAGCGCAGTTAAATTGTTTTTTTGCAAACGTAAATGGCGCCATTGTTTGCTTGGCTTGTTGTCGGCCATTTTGAGGTGCAGTTTAAGCGCTATCTTTTGAATAGTGCTTGTGTGCTAGGGCTAATTTATATACAGGATCTGATTAACCTACCGGCTGACTTTGCAGTGTAAGAGTGGAGGCTTTTGTGTAGAATTTCGTTTTTGGGTGAAAAGACTGCTTTGCATGCACTGAATTTTGATGGATTGTGGGACTGGTTTGAATGCATGTTTGTGCACAGCGATGTGCGTTTTTGGGTTTGAATATTTGGGAGTTTCCCTGTGGGCAATTATTTTTTTTTGAAGATCGTAGGGTCAGGGGGAATCAACTCCTATTCTGCAGATGGGAGGAGATTGTTTTACCTTTCCTGAACCAAAAGAATTTTGTTTTAAAAGGAGATTCAGTTCTGGATTTGTTTACTACTGGATAATACTTCCAGGGGATATTTATGTAGTCCATGGATTTTTTTTTTGATGTGTTGAGACGAGGCAATGAAGATAGACTTCCCCCTCCCCTCCCCATTTATTTATCCCCCCTTCTTCCTCATTACAGACTGGAGGAAGAAGAAACAATGAAATAGCCTATGATACTTTAACCTCCTTAGACTCGTATTTATCCATGTGTACATACACCTGCTCTCTATGTACAAACACTTCTAGAAACTTCTTGGACCTGAAAAATACTTAAAGCGGGAGTTCACCCATGTATTAAAAAAAATTTTCTCCCCTAAGGTTCCTGCTCGTTCGGTCCAGGGGAATCGGCCACCTGTACCAAAACATGAGCAGCACTTACCCATCTTCGAGCTGCATCCTCTTCCGTCGGGGGCCTCTCGGAGGACTGTCGGTCGGGAGGGAGCGCCCGCTCCCGAAGACCCATGCCCGGAAGCGACGGAAGAGGATGCAGCTCGAAGATGGGTAAGTGCTGCTCATGTTTTGGTACAGGTGGCCGATTCCCCTGGACCGAACGAGCAGGAACCTTAGGGGAGAAAATTTTTTTTAATACATGGGTGAACTCCCGCTTTAAGTATTTTTCAGGTCCAAGAAGTTTCTAGAAGTGTTTGTACATAGAGAGCAGGTGTATGTACACATGGATAAATACGAGTCTAAGGAGGTTAAAGTATCATAGGCTATTTCATTGTTTCTTCTTCCTCCAGTCTGTAATGAGGAAGAAGGGGGGGATAAATAAATGTAAAAGTGACAGTTTTTCGAACTAATAACACTAATCTTTCTAATTCTAAATCAAGTTTGTGCCAAGACTGTCTTTCTTTGATAGAATTTGAATTGGCAAGCAGCAGTCTGGTGAAGTAAGTTTCCATCTTAGATGGAGAACCTCCCAATGGTTCCATGTATTACAGGAGATGGTAAGCGATTACAGGCGACGGGGAGACACGCACAGATTGTGCAGTGAACACAGTCCTGAGGTAGGGGTTATTGTCATAAGGTTTGTTTGGAGGTCAACCGAAACCAGGGTCGTACTCCCCTCATCGGCTGTCACGTCTATTCTCAGGTGATGGGTGAGTGCGATCACTGTAACATGAACTTCAAAGGGTTCAGGAGTCTCTCCTGGACCCTGACACGGTAATTGGTTTTCATTTTTCCCAACCAGGTGACTGGGTCGTTTGTAAAGAAGCTTGATGGATGAGACCACGCCAGCCACTGCAAGAAGCGGCTCAACCACATCAAAGAAATTAGTAGTATCTTTGTTTATTTTGTATTTGTTTGTTTAGTAAATTTTAGCAGAGGTAACGATTAAATACATCCCAAGTTATTATTTAAAGTCTATTCTATGACTAATTAAGAAATTGAACGGGACGGATTGCGGGGTCTGTTCTGAGTCTCCACCGAGCTTTAGTGCCCAGCGATGACAGCGGTACATGCTATTTATGACGTTATGATTGGTATGAGGATTATTGACAAACTAGTGAAGACTCCGAACAGACACTTGTCAAAAGAATTTAATGAGATGTTTTTAGAGGGTAGAATTGTTTTTTGTTTTTATGGCTCTGCCTCTTGTCGGGTATCTACAGCTTATAAGGTAATTCCCCCAATGCAAGAGGTTCATGTGTGGTGGTGAAGCTGTCCCAGCATCCTATATCGTGGCCGATCGCAAGGATCTGATGGCACAAGAGAAAGTAGGAATGGCAGGGGCGGCTAGACAGGAATTGTTCACCAACCCGGACAAGTCTGGGCATGGCTTCCTGCATGTACAAGGTGGGGGGCTTGAGCTTATGATACGATTGAACAATTCTAACCTATTGAGCATGGGATGTTTCATGTGACTGTTGAAGCTACAAGGAAGTTCTCACGGTTCTGGGCATTTACAAGTAAAGATTGTTATACCTGGATCGGGGATACTGGGAATTGGAGTTCAGGCCCATATGGATAAGGTTTGGGTTCCTGCAAGGCACACCCAGATCTATAGCTAAGTGAAGGTTGGGAGTCCTTTGAAGGGTCTGGGAATCTGAGGGGATTTAATTTTTATTTTACAGCGGATCGTGGTTGATGGAAATGGGAATATATATACTCATGTCGTTTTTATTTCTATTCTTTCTATGTCGTGATGAGGCGCTCCTGTTGCCTGATTGGACGCGCGACCAGAGCCGGAGCAGATGACCACATTTTCCTTGATGAGAAGCCGGACCCACGTACAAGACAGAGGACCCCAGACCAATCTGCGATTACTACAGCTCACCAAGTTGTGCCCTCCTTATAAGTCATTTCTCCTGAAGAACAGAGTCTACATGTCAAGCCGTGTTTTCCTTTTTATGGACTGTAAAGACTGATTTAGTTTCTAGGTGTAAGAAGACTATCAAGATGTGAAGGACAAATGGGAGCAATATGACAAAAAGGGAGGACTGTTGTGGAAATTTAAAGATGTATTGTCATAATGGCACCCAGTTTTAGTACTTCGGCAGCCCGCTCTAAATAGAACTGACTGGGGCAGTCTGAGGCTGGTTGAATCTCGTCTGGTAGTAGAAAATGTCTTGAGGTTGGAATGTGATGTTTGCGGCGTGGGCATATGTCCGCTAACGAGGGGCCCTCTGTGCATTTAGCACAGACGATCGTTGAGGAGGGGGTGCGCTCACTCCGCAAGCACACGAGTGGTTATGGACAGATGTGCGTTCTTATCTGGGTCTTGTCTGATCAGCAGGGCTTGGGATTTGTAGCGTACGCTTGTAGATAGCCTCCATTCCACCTTAATAAGGGTATAATCTGGATATGCATTATTCTATGGAATGGCGCAGTTTCAGAATTCTATCAGCGTTTAATATGAGAGCTTATGGACGTTTCTGGAGGGGCACATGCGCTCCCCGCCCGGACACGCCCATAAGACTTTAGCAGCATTGTATGTATTTGTATTCATTGTATGTATTTCTATTCATTGTATTGTATTGTGGTGTTGTATTATTTTGTTATTGTTATATTACTGTATTGAATCCCTGTTGGAAGGGCTTCCGTATATGGGCATCTGCTGGGTGGAGCTGACACCCTGTGAGCTCACTTCCTATGGAGGCGGTCACATGTTGTGACCTCACTTCCTACTGAGTCTTTAATAAAACTGCCTGTGAGGGCGTCGGCAAACCAGTGATGACTGGGACGGTGACTTGAGAACAAGCTGAAGGGTGATGGTGTCTTTTTGTATGGATGGTGAGTGAATCTATTTAGTTTAAATATGGATTATTTCATTAAGAAGACTGAGTATGTGCTTTTAGCACAGGGCAAAATGGTGTACAGCCGATTTTGCCACCACACAAGGCAACTTCAAGTCGCCTCCAGGACAGGAGGCGACCAGTGGCCAATCAAACAACAATCAGTTCTGTGGGAGGGAGGGGTTTGCCTGAGAAATGTATGTTATCTTCCTGTAAAGTTGCTTCAGTTAAGACAGTGATCCGACTTCTGAGGTGACTTCCATTGAAATCAATGGGTACAAGTTGCCTACAAGTCGCCTAGAAATCGGATTGAAGTTTCTTCAGTAGTGTACATTAAGATGGCTCCTATTCACTTCCATTCATTTTCTCGACCGCGCGACTTGGGGCAACTTGAGGCGACTTAAAGTCGAATCCCAGGTCGCCCCAGTGTGAACCGGCTCTAAACGCTGCGCCAGTTCACACTGCAACTTGGTGTGGAAATCACGCATTCTGTGTGCATTTGCTGTACTGCATTCCAAATGAAGTAATTCCATTCCAACATATGAAGTTCTATCCATTAAGGTGTCATTCAGATGGCGACAAGAGAACCTCAACGCATTTCAACTCAAAACGAGTCTTCATCAGGAAGTATATTCTAAGAATGTAAATATATGTAAGTATCCATTCTACACCAAGTTAATAGTTATACAAAAAACACAAAAACATATTCAAACACTCCTACAAGCCTTTCCTCCTGGCCGCAGTTTTTTGGCAGAAAAAACATCTGATGCTTGTAAAATTTATTCTGGCCATTGAAATTATTTAGTGCTCAAATGCTAAATGCGTCTAGTGCTAACATGCAAAGATTTCAACATCTTTTTTTAGAACATAGATATCCTCATTTTTTGTCTTTTTTTTAGCAGTGTTATATGTGGGGCAGTGTGACAGGGGACAGTATGACGTGGTCAGTGTGATAAAAGTGGGGCTGTGTGGCAGATGGGGGGGCACTGTGATACGAGGGGGGCAGTGTAACTGGTGGGGGGAAGTCTGACAGGTGGGGGGCAGTCTAACAGGTGGGAGGGCATTGTGACAGGTGGGGGGCAGTGTCATAAGAGGGGGGCAGGGTAGCAGGTGGGGGGCCATGTGATAAGAGGGGGCAGTCTGACAGGTGGGAGGCAGTGTGATAGGTTTGAGGCAGTGTGATAGGTGGGGGGCAGTGTGACAGGTGGGAGGGCAATGTGACAGGTGGGAGGGCAGTGTGACAGGTGGGGGCAGTGTGACAGGTGGGGGCAGTGTCATAAGAGGGGGCAGTGTAACAGGTGGTGGGCGGGTGATAAGAGGGGGCAGTGTGACAGGTGGGGGGCAGTGTGATAGGTGGGCATTTTTATAGTAATACACGCAGCATGTTCAGGTGTCGGGCTTACCTTACAGGAGAAGCCTAGATGCAAGAAGCAGCAGCCTTTGTACATACTGCTTCCCTTTGATTTCCGCAGGATGTCCCATCCGGCTAGCAGTTCACTTCTCGAGTGTCTGTGTATACAGTGGAAAGGGAATGGGCCTCTGACCTGGGCAGGCACCAGATTCAGTGCACAAGTGAGTCGCTCTGCTTGTACACTCTTGCTGATACCTGCCTGGGCCAGAGGCCTCTCCCCTCTGTATACACTGACACTCAGGAAGTGAACTGTTAGCTGGTATTCTGAATGGTACATCCACAGACATCACATAGTTTCAGATCGCCCTCTCCCACCACCCCTCCACTGTATACACTGACACTTGGGAACTGAACTACTAGTCAGTGTGTGGAATGGGACTTTCCGTGGACATCGCAGGAGCTTCCGATCACCTCCCTCCACTGTATAGTTAGCTGCCAGCCAGGGGTGCAGGGGAGATGCCTGGGTCTTGGGGGCCCCCCCTACAGTGGCGGAAGACCAGGACCCCCGTCCCAGTGCCACTGCTGCAATTTTGGTAGTTCTGCCACTGTTGTATTTTTAAGAATAGCCCTAATTAGTGTTCTGTATAATCAGTGAATCTTGTCCTAATGTCTATACATTTTGTTGCCATAAATTTACCTATATGTTCACCCTAATATATCCACTTCATGTTGTTTTTTTTTTGGCCCTCCTCTATTTATTAACCTTATATATCCTATTGATTACATGTCCCCCCAAAAATTGTACAAGACTTAAATATTGCAATTTATACAACCTGGTTTCCCGGAAGCCCAGCCTAGGCAGCTGATCTACGCATGGTGATGAATAAAGGCCTAAGCAGAGGTCATCCTCAAGAGAAACTGCCGGTTAAAATAGTCAGAAGATCCAGAAATCTAGACCAGCAGACATTATGGCTGCGATTCAGAGAGATCGGCGCATCTTTAGATAGGCGTAGCGCATCTCATATGTGCTACGCCGTCGTAACATTGAGAGGCAAGTACAGTATTCACAAAGCACTTGCTCCCATATGTACGCCGGCGTAACGTAAATGGGCCGGCGTAAGCCCGCCTAATTCAAAGTAGCAAGGTAGTGGGCGTGTTGTATTATAATTAACCGTGACCCCATGTAAATGCATGGGCGAACGAACGGCGCATGCTCAGAATCACGTCAAATTTACTCCCTAAGATACGCCGGGTCCATTCATGCGACGTGAACGTCACCTATGCCCAGCCCCATTCACGTACGACTTACGTAAACCACGTAAAATACAACGGCTGTTCCGACGTTTCGGTTGTCCATACCTTAACATGACTTACCCCTGCTTTATAAGGGGTAAACTTACGCCGGATGTAAATGGCATAGCTTACTGCGACGGGCGCAAGTACGTTTGTGAATCGGCGTATCTAGCTCATTTACATATTCAATGCGTAAATCAACCGAAGCGCCCCTAGCGGCCAGCGTAAATATGCACCCAAGATACGACGGCGTAGGAGACTTACGTCGGTCGTATCTTGCCAAAATTCAGGCGTATCTGCTTTCCTGAATAAGCGTATAGATACGACGGCGCACATTTGGACTTACAACGGCGTTTCTGGAGATACGTCGTCGTAAGTCCTTTCTGAATCCGGGCCTATATGAACATCTTTTTGTTTGTATAACGTGGTTGCCTCCACCCTAGCTGTTGTTTGGTTTTTGGTCATTCATGACTTTGTGGTCCGTGTAAGAGGGGGTGTAGTAGAGGAGTGTCCTTTGTATACATGCTTTGTACTAAAAGTTGTCCCTCTTTATCATCTCAGAAAGTTTAGAGGTGGATTTAGTTCAGATTGTGTGTATTTCTATATTAGTTGAAATAAACAAAGGCAGCAGAGCCAGTGCTGTAAGACACTGTAGTCCACTTGTGTGCATAAAGCCAAACATAAGCTGTTTAGTTGAGAATACGTGAACATCTTTCATATAGGCAAAACATGCTGTTTGTAAAATATTGCTGTTTATTTTATCTGCTTATCACTTGTCTTCCCCTTGGTAAAAAAAGAATATCACTTGAACATTTTACATAATTAAGCAATAGGGTGTTGTTATGAACATCCCCATGTAGAGACTTTTCTTAACTAAACAAAAACGTTTTATTTCACTGAACAATAAAAGAGGATTGCTCAGAGGCTGGATTAACTCTGTGTGACAAGACTGGGGTACAGATGATACGTATATCTTATACTGTACATTGTGATATAAAAAAAATTGGGTTTACATTCACTTTAATGCCAAGTTATCTTTATTCTTCCCATCTCCCTGCAAACATTTTTCTACAAAGTATTGGTCATGCCTGCTCACTACGCTCCCCATAGACCTGAATAGGCCTGACAGGTGATGTAACTATACAACTTTAAAGGAAATAAGTGCAAAGACATGGCTGGTGCTAAAAAAAAAATTGGTGCCAGAAGACCCAGGAGTGAAGAACTGAAGAAAGTTCAGCCATAGTTTTAAGGTAAGTATGGCCCTAGTGCACTAGGGTCAGGGCTCAAGTCCTGCGGGAACACGTGGGAACGAGTTCCTGCACTTTTTTTACAGCAGGAACGCAGTTCCCTTTGCAGGACTAGAGCAGCTGAGCCACCCGAGCCAATCCTTCACTGAGCGGCGATGCCCAGCTTGAATCACTGTCAGGGGCAGGCGAACCTTAGTAATCTTTTATGCTACTGGCTGCTTCCTGTATATGGATTCAGCGGGTAGTGTGCGGGTATTCCGTCACTTCCTCGATGCCGCAATGTCTCCTGGAGCTTTTTGTCATTGTTCCAGGAGACATGGCGGAGGTCTGCATGCGAGTTATCACGGGATTTAGAAAGAATTTGCTTTAAAAAAAAACATGCGCTTTAGTAATTATGCATATGATCGTATCATTTTTTTTTTATTTTTTGGTGGGGGGGTGGATCTTGGGTGGGAGTTCCCCACACTTTTTTCCCCAGGGACTGGACCCCTGACTAGGGTGTTTTTTTGTTTTTTTGCCAAGGAGCCAAGAGATAAAGGTGTATTTTGTCTAATGATTCTAAGTTCATAACTGCCAAATATTTTACTAACTAAATTCTCTTATTCTCATTGCTTTTAGCTCCAGAAACTTAAGAAATCCCTATCCTTCAAGACCAAGAGCATACGGAGTAAAAGTGCAGACAATTTCTTCCAAAGAACTAATAGTGACATGAAATTTCAAGTAGATTTAGAGCTAGAAGATAGCCCAACCAGCAACAGAAGGAACCAAAGCTCAGAAACTCAGTCAGCAAGCCCTACCAAAGTAATACAGCCGCCAGATAACAAGACACACATTTTCCAGGAACATGTCTTTAAAAAACCCACATTCTGCGATGTATGCAACCACATGATTGTAGGTAAGACTTACAGTATGGTAAAAATGGTATCTTATATAGATATGCTGGTGACAAACCCTAACTTAAACATGTACTCCAGAAAAACTGCACAGTTGAATTATATATATTTTATATGTTTTACCTAACAGTTCTGTTTAGTATTATAATTTAGATACCTATGTATCCACATGGTGGTTAGCAACACACCCTGATAACATTTTGGCTTTTAGGTGGCATGCCCAATATTGAAAGAGTAGCATCACATTAAGGAATTCATATCTCTGCTTTCTCCTTCTGTCTCCTGTATAAATGCCGCCAGTGTTAGCCTGACAGCCCCTGTAATACAACAGAGCTCTGATTGGCTTCCACTGCTAGTCTTTCCTGTTCCTGTTTGAGCTGTGGTACACAGCACATTACAGAAAGGTAATATAAATTTATATTTTAGGTATGTATACTACTGTAGCAGTATTTAAGAATACATTTAATGATTTCTTGATTAACTCCTAGGAAGAATAATGGATTGGTTATAAAATGTCATAAAAGTTCCGCTTTAATAGGGCAATGCGTAGAGGGATGATAATGTACAGCAAATCATAAATCACTTTACTTTAGATATACAATGAAGATTCCTGTTGACTGGTTAATACAGGTAACTGAAAAAAAGAACGTTCATATCACCAAAGGTGTGGTTGCCATCATTCCAATTATTGTCCACAAATTGAGCTCCTCTATTGAGTGGGATAGTGAAAGGCAATGATAACTAAAGCATTAAAGAAGTTTAGTTTAAAAATTCATGTTTTATTATATCCCATAGTATAAAAGGCCCCTGTTTGGGGCCTTTTATACTATGGGATATAATAAAACCAGAAACGTCTTTAAAGCGGAGCTCCACCCTAAAGTGGAACTTCCGCTCATCAGAACCCTCCCCCCCTCTGGTTTCACATTTGACACCTTTCAGGGAGAGGGGGATGCAGATACCTGTCTAAAGACAGGTATTTGCACCCACTTCCAGCCACACAGTCTGCAGGTAGACTGCGGGCAGGAAGTCAGATCCCGTCCCCCCCCCCCCCATTGTGTTCTGGGAAACACACAGCATCCAAAACACAGTGGGGACCAGTGAGCACGACGCACATGACTCGAGCATGCACCATAGGGAACCGGGCAGTAAAGCCGGAATGCTTCACTTCCTGGTTCCCTCACCGTGGATGGCGGTGGGGGCAGCAGAGTGATGATCGATCGCTTGTCCTCTGCTGCCGATGGAGCTGGACTCCAGGACAGGTAAGTGTGCTAGTATTAAAAGTCAGCAGCTGCAGTATTTGTAGCTGCTGGCTTTTAATATATTTTTTTCGGCGGACATCCACTTTAATGCTTTAG
This sequence comes from Rana temporaria, assembly GCF_905171775.1. NCBI lineage: Eukaryota > Metazoa > Chordata > Amphibia > Anura > Ranidae > Rana > Rana temporaria. Next base: position 158,664,157 of record NC_053493.1, on the reverse strand, counting down.
TTATAGTTGAACTGCACAATCCCACTAAATAGAGGAATCCAATTTGAATACAAATAACTGGACTTTACTGTTCCGGTCATTAAACGTACCCTGTGTATCATAGGATTGATTTAGTCATCCTGTAATGGAAAATGTATTGCTCATCAAATATTATCTGACGTGTAAATGTAGACTAGGGAACAAAAGCCTGATTTTATGATGTAGATAGCACAGGCATACAGATGATCTGAAACTAACAATAACTGTTTCTAATTGAAGTGTATGCCCAAGATTAACGGTCAGTGTCAATACACCCAATAATTTACCTTTTGTTGGCACTCAAGGAGCAGGAAATATAGACTCAGGCCTCGTACACACGACAGAGGAACTCGACGTGCCAAACACATCGAGTTCCTCGTCGAGTTCAGGGATGAAGCCGCCGAGGAGCTCGGCGGGCCGCCTTCTCCCATAGAACAACGAGAAAATAGAGAACATGTTCTCTATTTCTCGACGAGTTCCCCGGCGGCTCCATCGGGCCAAAAGTGTACAGACTGACCGAGTTTCTCGCCGAATTCTGCCGTCGTGTGTACGAGGCCTCAGTCTCAGTTTTGCACAACACACAATCACTTTGATCTGTCAGTGTTTCTTTCACACAAACATAGGGGGTTTTATACTAAAGGCAAATCCACTTTGCACTACACGTGCAAACTACAAGTGCAAAGTGCACTTGGAAGTGCAGTCGCTGTAGATCTAAGGGGGACATGCAAGGAAAATGAGAAACTGCATTTTAGCTTGCACATGATTGTATAGTAAAATCAGCACAGCCTCCCCTCATTTCATATCTTCCCCCTCAGATCTACAGCGTCTGCACTTCCGAGTGCACTTTCAAGTGCACTTGTAGTGCAGATTGGATTTGCCTTTAGTAAATCAACCCCTCTGTTGTATCTTTACCTGTTATTATCAGTCTCTGATAGTGCAAAGTGGATTTGCCTTTAGTAAATCAACCCCATTGTGTTCAAGGAGGGGACTGAGACTGGACACTATGCAGGTTATTTACGAAAGGCAAACCCACTTTGCACTAAAAGTGCACTGCTTACAATCCTGGTAAGTAAAAGTAAAATATTTTTTCTGGTTTGCCTAAAATAAAATACAGTCATTTTAAAGCTTGAATATAAATGCTTTGTGAAGCATTTTTAATGCAGAAACCAGAGGAGATGCAGCATTATCATACAGTTAAAGTGCAACTAAAGGCCCATGGATCACATTCTAAACCAGCATTTCTTAACCTTTTTTTCAGTCCTAACAACCCTTAAAGGATATGCAAAATCTTGAGGCACCCCAGTTAAAATGTAAAAATTTAAAAATGACTTATCAAAGGGAAACCTGAGTCTGGAGCAATGCAGACAATCTCCCCATATCATATCAGAGGTCCCCCTATCACATCAGCATTCCCTCTCCATGTCACAGTCACCCAATCACATCAGTGCTCCTCCTATACATCAGATGACCTTCCATACATAAGTGCTCCTCATTAAATCAGAGTTGCCCTTTTACATAAAAGGCCCCCTATACATGAGTCCTCCATCACATCACAACCTCCCTATCACACAACCTCCCAGATACAGTCTCCCCATCACACAACCCCCCAATCACACAATACCCTTTTTACATCAGAAGCCTGTCTTCTGGCTCCAGCAGCACAGCAGAGGGTGGGGGAATAAATAGGTCTAGAGGAGGAGGACTTTCATCCTACCCTGAGTGCTGGGGGCAGCACCTGCATGCTGCCTGCCATTGATCAGAGTCATGTGTTGCCATCATGCAGGCCTACTGGCCTCCAGCGCCATAGCAACAAATGACACTGTGCATCCGAGCTTCTCAACCTATAATGTTAACCCAGGGAAAACTGCGTCCTATGCTGGTTGCAACCTTTGGGAACTCAGACAGCATCCTGGCTGAGAAACACTGGTCTAAACAAGTACCAAATTTAGTTACTATGTGGTGCACAAGCCTCAAAAATGAAACAAAAACCTATGTTTACCTTCCGTCACTGAGCCAAATCCTCTTTCATTTCTATCTCACATGCTCCAACACTGTCAGATACAGTTCACAGTGTAAGGGCCCTTTCAGACGACCGTATGTCCGCTTTTTCATCCATCTGTTTGCGGATGAAAAAGGGACATACATTGGTCCTTATGTGATTGCAGGTGTCAGCGGATAAACATCCAGATTACATTCATGCAAGGGTTTAGTATGGATTATTAGGGGGGCAGTACATCTTTTTGAAAATCCTTTCCTGTTGCACTCCTGGAAAATGCCAGTTCCCCTTCCAGCTGCTGAATGTCAACAAACTGTTTAGGGATGCTGGTTGATGTCATTGAAAACATAAAGTCATGACCATATGTTGTCAATGACATCCCCCAGGATCCCCTTGATGAAAAAAGGAACAGATGAGTAATTTAGTGACAATTGTTTTATTTATTTATTTTGTTTAATGGAGTACATCCAAAAGGTGTTCCAATTCACATGCAGGTTTAGGGAATTCCCCAGTGATGATATTTAAAGGAATTGTGTATATTTAATGCTGCCCTTTAAGCTGCATTAAATGATCTGCTCCCTGCTGAGTGGTATTTTTATTTTATTTTTTTTGCATTGGTACATGTCCCCCATGGCAGTGCCCACCTAGCCATGCATATCTTACCAACATTTTTTTGCTCCCATAGACTTCAGTAATATTTGGGTGCTATGTTCAGTGTTTGTGTAGTTTTTAAAAGTATTTGGTGAATGTGTGTGTAATGTAAATTACTCCTCATAACTACTTGTATTTACCAGATTATTATTATTTTTTTTTTTTTTTTGTCAAATTAGTTTATTGGGTTTAAAGTAAAGAAATTGAATTGAAGGAAAAAGGAGAGATAATAGAGATAAACGAATGGCGGTATGCCCAGTTAAAACATTTTTTTGAGGCTCTCCCACAGCCGCATAGATCAGCAGAAAATTTACGCCCACTCGAGAGAATTAGTCAAGGACAAACAGGGAAAGGAGTTATCTCCAAGATCTATAAGAATTTCATAGAAGTTGATCGTTTGGACATTCCACCATGTATTAAAAAGTGGGAGGAGGAATTGGGATCCTCGTTAAATATTCAAGAATTAAAACAAATATGGAGAAGAGTGTACACTACATCAGTAAATAGTAAAATAATTGAGTTAAACTATAAATGCCTAATCCGATGGTACATCACTCCAGACAAGGCTCACAAATATAAGAAAGAAGCCTCAGAGATGTGCTGGCGCGGATGTGGGCAGATCGGAAATATGGCCCATATATGGTGGCAGTGTCCAAAAATCAAAGTGTATTGGAGAAGAATTAGACAATTAATTACGGAAATAACGAATACAGAGATTCCAGATGACCCCTGGGGATGTTTGCATCAGAGGATAAGATTATCTACGAAACAATACCAGAAAAGTCTCTTACCCCACATGTTAACGGCAGCTAAAAGCCTGATAGCCAGTCATTGGCAAGAAAGGGAAAGTCCTCCCATTAAAGAATGGTGCAATAAAATGAATTATATTCAAAACTTAGAATTTCTAAGGTTAAGTGACTCAGATAGTTTAGAGGAATTTGAAAAGATATGGTCTAAATGGATGGAGTTCAAAAATTCCATGACATTCGCGGAGCTTATGGGTGCATAGGGTATAATACTTGATAAAATATTTTCGGACTTAAAAGGACGGATTCTATATAAGAGAGCCTCAAAATAAGAGAGGGGGAAAAAAAAAAAAAAAAAAAAAGTCAGAAAGGCAACTGGAGTCCCAGGGGATGGGGTGGGGGGGGAGGTGGAAAATGGGGGTATAAGAGTGACAAGAATTAAAGGTGAAATGTTTAAAGATATGATAAAATACACACGATAGAAGTAAAAAAAAAAAAAAAAAAAAAAAATTCACTTTTTAAAATTTCCACATATGATGCGAAACCAGGAAGGAGATATGGCGGGCAAATGAAAGGCGGGTAAAACTCGCGACCTTCCTTTGCAAATGGTTATGTCTGAGGTGGAAAAAAAAAAAAAAAGTAAAGAAAAAACAGTAGATACAATTGACAATAAAAGATTACAGAAAAATAAAAATGGTATCATGTAATAAGAGAGTATTTGAAACATAGAAAAATCCAATAAATATTTGTAGATCCTATAAGGAATATTAAAGGAGTTACCAGATTATTTATTTTCTTATTATATGATAAATAGTATTGAGCAGATGGGAAAGATCTTGTGGGTTGTCCAGTTTACAGTGTAGGGTATATTGGCTCAGTTTGCCTTTGGCAGCCACCTTACCGATATGCTGAAGAAACGTATTTTATGTTTTCAGTACAACATGTAAAGTTTTTTCAGAACATATGATGATTGGTTTTATTTCTAAACATAAGGCTAAACTGATGTCATTGCAACTCTAATAAATGTACAATCAGATATAGGAGTTAGAGGCCAAGGCTGTGATATGCCATCTGCTATTGCAGCACAAACAACTGAAGCCATGAAACAGAAGCTGTTATTCCCATATAAGATATGTGTAATGATTTAACTGTTTCACAGAAGAAATTTACAAGATCAGGACAATATAACGAAATTAGCTTTTTTGCTATAACTTCTCAAATGAAAATCAGAGGATAGAGTGCGAGGGCCATACTAATAACATCATGGGGCCCTAGACAAATCAATGCACTGGAGCCCCTACCAGAGAGATGGTGGCCTGCTGCACATGTCCCCCATCACAATCACCCCCCAGGTCACTGTCCCCTGCACAATCACCCCTCCCCTTCCAGTCAGTCTGTCCCCCAGTACAGTCAGTTTTCCCCAAGCACAATCACCCCCCAGGTCAGTCTGTCCCACCAGACCAATTATCCCTTCCCCCCAGGTCAGTTTGTCCCCAGAACAATCACCCCCCAGGTCAGTCTGTCCCCAGCAAAATAACCCCTACCCCCAGGTCAGTTCGTCCCTTAGTACAGTTAGCCAGTCCACCAGCAGAATCGCTCCCCTTCTCCCAGGTCAGTCTGTCTCTCAGTAGATTCAGTCTGTCCTCCAGCACTACAACCCCCTCAGGTCAGTCTGTCCCTCAGAACAATCCTCCCCATCTCCCTAACACACCTCAGACAAACCTCATTGGCGTGTGCAAGTTTCTTCCTCCTGTTATATCTAGACATGTGAGGTTCGTTTTGTTCCGAATTCAAATTCGGACAAATTTTCGTTATTCGGAAATTCAGATGTATCCGAATTTCAGAATTATAATAGTACTGAATTGAAACGAATCTGAAATAATGAAAATATTTGAATACTTTTCGAATTCGAATAGTTTTCCAATTTCCAAAGAGAATAAAATACAATAGAAAATAAAGGAATAGAATAGAAAAAAATGCTAGACTAGAAAAGAATATAGCAGAAAATAAAATGATAATAGAGCAAAATAGAATAGAATAGAAAATAAAGGAATAGACTAGACTAGAATATAATAGAAACAAAGAGAATAGAGTAGACTCGAAAGAATATAACCATCTTCTGAAATTCAAATTTTAAATAGAATAAATTTTAATTTTAATACATAAGAAAGGAATAGAATAGAATAAAAAATAATAGAATTAAAAAACAATAGAATAGCATAGACAGAATATAACCATTTGCCAAAATTCAAATAGAATCAATTTGAACTTGAATAGATTAGAAAATTATAGATTAGAATAGAATAAAAAATAACAGAATAGTATAGAAAAAAACAATAGAATAGAAAGAATATAACCATCTTCCAAAATTCAAATTTAGACTAGAATACATTTTAATTTGAATAGAAAAGAATAGAATAAAAAATAAAACAATTGGAATTCTAAAACTTTTCGAATTGACAGAAAGTATTGCAACGATCGCCATTTTATTCTCTAGGGTGTTAGAATAAAAAATGTATATAATGTTTGGGGGTTCTAATTAGAGGGAAGGAGATGGCAGTGAAAATACTGAAAAATTACACTTTTAGAATTGCTGTTTAACTTGTAATGCCAATTTCCACCACCAGATGGCACCAGCTCACAGAAGGACACAGAGGGACTTCACAAGGCCGCAAAGCCGCGGCCTCAATTACCGGCCGCCGCGGGCCCACCGCGATCGCACGGCGGGGGAGGTGGGGGCGCACAGAGGCACAGGATCCTGTGTCTCCGTGCGCCCCCGCCTCCCCCCGCCGTGCGATCGCGGTGGGCCCGCGGCGGCCGGTAATCAAGGCCGCAAAGCCACGGCCTCAATTACCGGCCGCCGCGGGCGCCCGGTCACAATTTCTTGTCGCAATTGCGACCTGGCGCTTGGAGATTGTCGACCCCTGCTACTGACTTTGCATCTTAAAAAAAAACAAAAACAAACAAGTACTGGTTCCTTAAACTACTTTTTTAAGTAACAAATATAGTGCTTTACATTCAGGTCGAGATGGAAGCAGTTGATTTCACTTTGAATTCAATTATCACCCCATATAGTTCCAATTAATAGGCCTCACTTTCCTTATGTGAGTTGAAAATAATGTTCTATCTAAAGGCATCAATCTGGATCAGAGTGACTTCAGCACACATGATATGAGCATATCTTTTTAGTTTTTATCTGCATTTTCAGTTTAATTCACTTTATGAACTAAAAATATCCTGTTCAAAAATATGTTTTCCACTGGAAATATAAACTATATTATATATGATACAATTACTACATGTGTCAAGAGATTGTCCTGAATTTTGTGTTCATCTACTGTACCTTTATCCTGACCTATTCATGACTTTGTTTTGGGCAAAAGGCATTATTGTCAATCATGCCCCGTACACATGATCGATCGGAGTTTAGATATAGAACATGTTCTATTCTTTTCCGATGGAATTCCGTTCGGAATTCTGATGTGATTTGGCCAGGCAAAGGCCCGATCGTGTCTACGCAGCATAAGAATAACAAAATTAACATGGTTTTTAACCACTTGCCGACTGCCTTGCGCACTTATACGTCGGCAGAATGGCACGGGCAGGCAAAGCAACGTTTATATAAAAATGATTAATTAATAATAAAAATACCATAAAACTATCCTCTATTTTGTAGATGCTATAACTTTTGCGCAAACCAATCAATAAACGCTTATTGCGATTGCGATATTGCCATTTTTTACAAAAAAATATGTAGAAGAATACGTATCGGACAAAAATTAAGACAAAATTATTTTTTATATATATTTTGGGGGATATTTATTATAGCAAAAAGTAAAAAAATATTGTCGCTATTTTTGTTTATAGTGCAAAAAATAAAAACCACAGAGGTAATCAAATACCACTAAAAGAAAGCTCTATTTGTGGGGAAAAAAGAACATAAATTTTGTTTGACAGAAATTGTCAGTTAAAGCGACGCAGTGCCGAATCGCAAAAAGTAACCCGGTCATTTGGCAGCCAAATCCTCCGGAGCTGAAGTGGTTAAGGATGCAATGGGCTTTAAATGGATCCTGAAGGTAACAGAAGATCATTTTAATAACCCTGGGTCTGTTTCTAAGTCACATCGCTTCCCAGTGGCCTCCTTATTTTACCCTATTCGACTACTTGAAAAATACAGTAAATAATGTGAAATAAAAAACATATGGAAAACACAAATTTAAAGTATACTAAAAATTACTTAACTGCCCTACATACACCCACTTTTTTCAAGCAAAACTTTTCCTAAGCAGAAAGAACAAAAAGGAAGCATAGGGGTTCTAATCAACTGATAGAAATCACCCTACTCTATGCTCCTAAATTCAATCAATTACTTCCATTCTTCCTGGATTAAAAAGCGTCCTGACTGCAATAGAATACTGACTTATGGCCACTGAAAACTAATGCGCGATCATTTTTCAGGTTGTAAAAAATGAAGTTTTTTTTAATGTCATTAAAAACGATCGTGTGTGGGCTCCAGAGCATTTTTTGGTTCTGAAAAACGGGCAAAAAAAAAAATCGAACATGCTCTATTTTTTAACTACGTTTTTAACGTTGTCGTTTTTCAGGTTGTAAAAAATAGTCGTGTGTGGGTTTTAACAACGTGAAAAATCTGTGCATGCTCAGAAGCAAGATATGAGACGGGAGCGCTCGTTCTGGTAAAACTACCGTTCGTAATGGAGTAACAGACAGAAAAGCGCGAATTGTCTTTTACTAACACAAAATCAGCTAAAGCAGCCCAAAGGGTGGCGTCATCCGAATGGAACTTCCCCTTTATAGTGCTGTCGTACTTGTTGTACGTCACCCCGCTTTGCTAGAGCATTTTTTGTTCACGATCGTGTGTAGGCAAGGCCGTTTTAATGATCAAGTTGAAAAAAAAACGTTGTTTTTTTTAGAGCCTGAAAAAACAGAAAAATGATCATGTGTACGTGGCATAAGAGACATGAGAACAACTTAAAAAAAAACCCTCCCCACCAACCAAAATACCATATACCATGATAGTGCACCCAAACTCACTATGAAAAAAAACCTACGTTTCACTCTATAAAGGAGCTTTGTCTGCGATGTATAAAATAAAAATACGGTAAGTGCTCAAAATGAAAAGTGCTGTAACCACCACATGGCAAATGGCATGGCATGGCAGTTTAGACAGAAATTCAAGAAACATGGCATTACAAATTGCACATTCTGTCCACATTATTCTTTTATGCCCAACCAAATTAACATTTACAAGAAAGGCGGTATTTACATATGTTTGATGTACAAAAACCCTCTGTGGCACAGAAAATGGGCTGCCAAAATTAAACTAATTTAATCCGCAGTAGGGCTGAAAACAGGTCCAGTTCCTTACAGGTTTCAAAACATGTGCAGCTTTCGTAAAATCTGAAACAAGGGAAACACAGAAATGGATTGCTAATGAAAGATTCTTTTAGGATTTAAGCAATCATCCACAGCGGTATAACATAAAGGGCCAGATTCACGTAGAATTCCGGCGGCGTAACGTATTGCATTTACATTACACCGCCGCAAGTTTTACGGGCAAGTGCTTGATTCACAAAGCACTTGCCTGTAAACTTGCGGCGGCGTATCGTAAATCCGTCCGGCACAAGCCCGCCTAATTCAAATGGGGCATGTATCATTTAAATTAGGCGCGTTCCCGCGCCGAACGTACTGCGCATGCTCCGTTTTGAAATTTCCCGCCGTGCTTTGCGCGAAATTACGTCGCACCGACGTGATTTTTTGAACGTCGACGTGAGCTACGTCCTTTCCTATTTACGGACGCCAGTCTAAATATAAGCCGCGAAATAGCAGCTGTAACTTTACGTCGGGAAAAGCCGACTAGCGACGACATAAGAGAATGCGACGACCGCGCGTACCTTTGTGGATCGCCGTAAACAGCTAATTAGCATACCCAACGGGGAAAATGACGCAAACTCCACCCAGCGGGCGCCGAAGTATTACACCTACGATCCGAAGGCGTACGAAGCCGTACGCCTGTCGGATCGAAGCCAAAAGCCGTCGTATCTTGGTTTGAGGATTCAAACTAAATATACGACGCAGCAAATTCAGTAGATACTCTGGCGTATTTCTTCTGTGAATCTGGCCCAAAGTTGCTAAGCAAGTATTGTCACCTCTTGCAGTTTCAAAACCAGTGATAAAGTGAGTAGGTTTACTAATCATTTTTTTTCTCTGCATTCTTTTAATGCAAGTTTATTATAGCCTTTTGGCATGGAAGGTTCCCCAAATAAATAAGTGGAGATTACATTGTGATGTTTTGCTAATATTAAGTACACATTACATATACAGTATAAACAAAATGATTTTTTATATATATTTTGGGGGATATTTATTATAGCAAAAAGTAAAAAAATATTGTCGCTATTTTTGTTTATAGTGCAAAAAATAAAAACCGCAGAGGTAATCAAATACGACTAAAAGAAAGCTCTATTTGTGGGAAAAAAAGAACATACATTTTGTTTGACATAAATTGTCAGTTAAAGCGACGCAGTGCCGAATCGCAAAAAATAACCCGGTCATTTGGCAGCCAAATCCTCCGGAGCTGAAGTGGTTAAGGATGCAATGGGCTTTAAATGGATCCTGAAGGTAACAGAAGATCATTTTAATAACCCTGGGTCTGTTTCTAAGTCACATCGCTTCCCAGTGGCCTCCTTATTTTACCCTATTCGACTACTTGAAAAATACAGTAAATAATGTAAAATAAAAAATTTAGTATACACATATGGAAAACACAAATTTAAAGTATACTAAAAATTACTTAACTGCCCTACATACACCCACTTTTTTCAAGCAAAACTTTGGCTAAGCAGAAAGAACAAAAAGGAAGCATAGGGGTTCAAATCAACTGATAGAAATCACCCTACTCTATGCTCCTAAATTCAATCAATTACTTCCATTCTTCCTGGATTAAAAAGCGTCCTGACTGCAATAGAATACTGACTTATGGCCACTGAAAACTAATGCGCGATCATTTTTCAGGTTGTAAAAAATGACGTTTTTTTTAATGTCATTAAAAACGATCGTGTGTGGGCTCCAGAGCATTTTTTGGTTCTGAAAAACGGGCAAAAAAAAATCGAACATGCTCTACGTTTTTAACGTTGTCGTTTTTCAGGTTGTAAAAAACACTAGGAATAATGGAGAGATTAGTCGAAAATAAAATGGCAAATATTGCAGTTACTTGTAACTGCCGTACCATGCAATCTGGTGCAGGCAAACATACTGCATTTGCGATCTTTATTTAAGATGTTGTTAGAAATACAATGACACCAGCAGCAGATCACACACCCAATGCATTTTGAATGCGGTGTGGAAAAAGCATACAGAATGCATGTTTCCAGCGCCACGTTCTGGTGTGAATTGGGCCCTCTTGTCCTAAATATGTCCATACACTGGCCATATAGTAACACATTCCTCCATCCCCACAGAAGGGAATTGGCTGCACCCTCTAATCAAGAAAAATAATTGGTCCTTGTTGAACTGGCGGAATTTCGAACAGTGTAAGGTCAGGGCAAATCAGTCACTCCCTGACGGTATGATTCTGTCTGGAATTACGTACCAAAAGCGGTACAATTATTTGCAAGGAAATTTGGTGTTTTATACTATAGGCCTGTAATTTTTAGGAATAACTCACTTAAATCTGACCAAACAAGAATCTAATAGGCATCCCGAGTATGACATTTTTTTAAAAACAAAATTATAAATTATAATATAATAAATAATTATAAATAATTATAACAAATAATAATATAATTCTAATAAAAATTATTCAATAATGTAATCAAATCAAAATCACTGAAATTTTCTCAGTTGCAAAATTGTCGCTGTCATTATTTTTTTTTTTTAATGACGAATTTCCCCACAAATCGCTATCGCACAATTCTGCAAGTGATTATAATTTATTATCGCTGTTTTTTAGCTGATCTAAAACCATTTTTGACATAAAGGGACACTTTTGGTTGCTATGGACAATCTACAGTTTGCAGGGAGAAAGAAAGGTTTTTATTATATAAAATGACATGTAGGGCACTGGGCAGACCACTAGGGACAAGGGGGGTGTGTTTTTTTTACATACAGTACTGTAATCTATAAGATTACAGTATACTGTATGTACTGTGTTTGTTTACGTTTTTGAATTTGTTGCCGATCTCCGCTCTCGTGCGTCGTAACGTCGCAGGTAACAGAGATCGGCGGCACAGGAGGACGCTGTGTGAATCGAGCGAGGTCCCGCTCACTCACACAGCGCAGTGACATCGCTGGATCCAGGACAAGGTAAGCCAGCGCACGCTGCAGGTTTTGCATAGCTTACCCCAAACATGACTGGGGGTTACCGATTTCAGCATAAAAAAAACACCCCGAGTCATGCTCGGGGATACCGCCAGGAGGGTTAAAGGGGTTGTAAATGAAAAAAAATGTTTTTCATAATAAGCATCCTTTACCTGCAGACATTCCTCTTTTCACTTCCTCATTGTTCATTTTTGCTCAGAAGTTTCTCTATTTCTTCTCTGTTCTGTTCACTTCCTGCTTGTCTGATTGTTACTCACCACCATGAAGGGAGGCTTTACTGCAGTGGTCAGTGACGTGCTCGCCCCCTCCTGGGAACTACATCTGTGCGGCAGGATTCTCTCTACGTGTTAGAGACTTCAAGGAGGTGTGAATTACTGGGAATGCATACTGGGAAATGTAGTTCTTACATGAACGAGTGCCGCAAACCAGAAAGTGAATGAGATAACAGAAACTAGAACGCCGGAGGTGATATAGATGAAGGAATTTAATAGGTATTTACTCGTTTTTTAACATAATCATTACACTATTCTGTCTGTCTACCTTGCAGACATTAATTTCAGGCAACATTTTTTTTCCTTTACAACTCCTTTAAGTCCCAGATGACAATGGAGAACATTGTTTTTAATGGTGCCCACTGCCCAATCACATCAATGCTACTCAGCACAGCCTGATTTTGGAAAAGGTTCCTGTACTACTTGGGTGTGATTCCAGCACGATTTTGGCCCCATAGACTATGCAAACCACATCCAAAATGTAGCCAAGTAGCAAACATGTCATACTACATAATCACTATAAAAATTTAATTAAAATCAGATTGCAGTCATTGTAAACCTAGCCTAAAGTAGGGAATGCAAAGATTTTGTTTTTCCAATATAGGAATTTTATATACTGTGATTTTTCCTTTTAGGAATCAATTCATTAATAAAAAAAATATGAAAACATGAATAGTGCAATTTTTCTATCATATACCTACTTCAAGACCCAGAAAAATAAACATTGTTATAAACTAAAGGTCTGACAGTTCTGTTGTAGATGAACCCAGAAGTGGGATCTGGAAGGACTCCTGTTTACCAGAGCAATCAATCGCATTGTCACTGGTAACTTTTGATGGGAGGAGGCTTGAGCTAATTCTCAACAGGTGAAGAGTGAAAGTCAGAGCATGTGATTGGCCGCAAAAGGTGAGGCAAAAATCATCAAAAGCACATATTTTGCAGTATTGCTGGTGTCCCCAACACAACTAAAGTTTTGTGACCATTGGCGTTGATAGACAAAAAAACTGTTCACTTTGCAAAAAAAGTTGCTGGTTGCAAGAAGAAATTGTCCACAGAGCTTAGTGAATGAGGTGAAGCTCTTCTGATTTCTATCATCAATCATGAACAAGTAAAAATGCTGTTTTTTCTTATTTTTTTCCCCATGTTTTTGGGTATTAGTTGTAAAGTGAATCTTAGCCACATTGACTTACTACTGGGGCCAATTCTCTTGCAAAGTGAAGAGCCTATTTGCCTTTAGTAAATCTGTCTCCTTTTGTCAGAACTGAGCTACTAGGAGCTTTACAAGACCCCTGTCCTCCTCCTCATCAGAGGAGCAGGGAGGCGGATGCTAACTATTCTCTGTTTGAGAGTCTATGGGATTGATTTACTGAAAGGAGAAGTATGGGAATACGTTTTTACCCCATTATACTTATTTAGGTGGATGCAGCATTGGCCCGCTGTTGCATCTGTCAGCTGGCATCTCTGCACTGAGATGGCTCAATTCTCTCGGCTCCCCGATCAATGTCAATCAGCAGCTCTCCTGCTCTGCTTCTCCATGCTCACTGGAGCACTGAACTGTGGAGGTACGGAGAGCGGCTATCTCAGCCTCTCAGCAGCTGGCTGAGAGGCTGAGACAGTCATCAGTCCAGGCTTCTGGCAGATCCAGACTTCCAGAGTCAGGATGATGTGGTGCCTGGACTGATTCCTGTGACGTCAGTAGAGAGCAGACTTCAGACCGCTCTCTGCTGAAAACATAAGAGAAGACCAGCAAAACGAGCTATGGCTGGACTTCTCCTTGAATACAAATAGGCGGTTCTCTTTTTAAGGGAAGTTGAACTTTGCAAGGCAACTTTACCAGGGCTTAGTGAATGCAATGAAATTCACTTTGCAAAGACTGCCCAATCACATGCAAAAATAAAAAAACAGCATTTTACCTTGTATATGATGATTATTATTATTATTATACAGGATTTATATAGTGCCAACAGTTTGCACAACGCTTTACAATATAAAGGGAGTCAATACAGCAATAGTACAATTTAATACAAGAGGGTTAGGCGGGCCTTGTTCTTGCGAGCTTACAATCTAATAGATTGGATGATAGAAGTCAGCAGAGTTTCACCCCATTCACAAAGCTCTAGGGAAAATTTGGCCTTTAGCAAATCAACCCTTAAGTCTGCCAGACTGTAAAAAAAAAAATTCTTATAAAATGTATGTTACCAGCTACTGTCTGGATTATTATTTTAGTAGTTTGCTGTAAAATCCTTGTCCACATACATCAAGCCCTCGTTATATCCTTTATTTAAAAAAAGTGCAGTGAGACTGAAATGTTATCCGTATTGAGCAAGCCAAGCTAGTGAGGAATTGCAGAGGATAAAACGAGTCCAAAATAAAATTAGGTCACTGGCACAATTCATTTGAGAACGCGAGAAGTTCATTTTATTTCTGTCTTAGCAAATAACCTTGCTGGGCAAAATTTTTGTTTAGCAATATCATGCAGAAAATTATGCGTATAGTATTCATAGTCACAGCTTGTCACTTTCTTAATATTTAGGACAGTTATCTCTTTTTTTGATAAGGCTGTCCAATATTTTGTTGAAGTTTCTCGAATGCTGCATTGATGTTTGCTATTGGGACTTTGATATTATGAAATACAGCAGACTGTGTTAGTTTTATTTATGATGAGAAATTTCATGGCTTTGATGAGCCCCTATAGCACCCAAAACATCACTTACACAGAGCCGAAAAGGGAAATATGTGTTTAATGCTCACAGAAAGCTCTTTACAATACGAGAACTAAAGGGAATGGCTAAAACTTCTATCAGGCTTTGTTGGCATCTGTGTCCTATTGAGTTGATTTCTCTTCACTTCCTTCACAATCTCATTAAAGTGAGGGACGTGTCCTTCTCTAGACAGTTGTTACCCAACCAAATGTCTCTAATAAAAGGTTTCCCCTGTAGTGATATTCAAGTGACAACTCAACATTTTCTCTCACTTTCTTCCCGGTGATAGTAGCCACCAGAACAAATACAAAGAGTAAAGCCTCGTACACACGACCGAGGAACTCGATTTGCTCGTCGAGCTCCTTGTTAGGCTGTCGAGGATCTCGGCGAGCCAAATTTCTCCATTGCCGTCGAGGAAAAAGAAGACATGCTCTCTTTTTGGCTCGACGAGATTCTCGACAGTTTTCTTGTCGAAAAGTGTACACACGACCGGTTTCCTCGGCAAAAAAAAAAATGATGTTTCAGGTCAGTTTGTGTAACTATAGTCAAAACGTATTTTTCTTGGTTTTGAATGGAGTAGGGAATGGTTACATTCCCTGTCAGTTTTATTCTGTCTGTGACCTGTTGTGCAGATTTCCCCTCACTTTCAGTTCTGGGAAAACAAAAGGAAGTACAAAGTGAGGGAAATCTCCCCACTGGAAAAATTTCCCTTCAGCTCCTGTTCTATTGACAATTGTCAAGATTTTGAATTTCTCATTACTTCCAATTCTGGTGACAGTGATCACCAGGACAAATAGAAAAGGTAATTCCCCCCAGCGGGGCACAGACCTGAATCACACATACATACATTTAATGGTGTACAGTTCCATAGATTGATATGCTAAAGCAGTGGTCCCCAACCTTTTTTGCACCAGGGACAATTTTCCCAGGGAAGGAGGATGGGGTTTGTCCACAGCCGCCCTTTACATTACAGTGCCCCTTTACAGTGCAGTGTCCTTTACATCACAGTGCCCCATTGCATTAATGTAACGTGACTACTCTGTAAAGGGGGCACTGTAATGTAAAGGGGGCGGTGATGTAAAGGGGATTGCACTGTAAAGGGGGCACTGTGATTTAAAGGGGGACTGCACTGTAATAATTACAGTGCCCCTTTACAGTGCAGTCCCCTATATATTATTTTATTTATTTATTTATTACTATTTGTTTTGGAAGCGCGCATATACCACCGGTCGGTGGTGCCAAAGCGCTTTGTGACAAAATAGCCCGGATGTTCTGGCGAGGGGAGCATAAATAAAAGAGAAGGGAGAAAAAGACAAGAAATCAGCAAAGAGAAATTGGCCTAGGATTGAAATGCTTGGCAGAATAGCCAGGTCTTCAGCTTCTTCCTGAACGTATATACAGTAGGCTTCGGGAGATGCGAATGTTAAGCAGGATTTGGTTCCAGAGAACTCAAACCCGAGGGGGGGTGAAGGAGAAGTAGTGATCTTCGTCATCGAGTGGGTGTGGCGTAATTTTACAGTGAGAGGTAAAGTGATATTGTTTAACCAATGATTTATGTATGCTATTTTGTATGTATGCTGGCCCATATTCTCTCTAAAAATCTGCGGGCTGCGCTTAAGGCACTTACACTCCGCTGTCCCAACTTACAGGAGCAAGTGTTGTATTCCCCAAACACTTGCTCCGTAAGTTGGGACGGCGGAGTGTAAATGCCCCGGCGTAGCCTGGCGGATCTCCAAGGGGGCGGCTTGTATACAAATTAAGCGTGCCCCCGATTCTAATGAACTGCGCATGCGCCGGGCTTCAAAAAGCCCAGTGCGCATGCTCCAGTTCTCGGCGGAAAATGTCAATGACGCCGACGTGTGCGTCATTGACGTAAAGTCGTATTCAAGAACGACTTACGGAAACGGCGTACCCGACGAAAAAAACACGACGCGGACCCGACGCCATCCGTAACATGGCCTACGTGGGACTTGCGGAAACTTACTCCTCATATAGCAGGAGTAAGTTTCCGCTTACGCAAACGACGTTAGCGACGGTTACGCGACGCAAACTCGTTCGGGAATCGGCGTAGAAGGATCATTTGCATACGCAAATGAGTCCTTCACGTAAATGCCATCTAGCGGCGGCCGGCGTCATTACATTTAAGATCCACCAGTGTAAGTGACTTACAGATGGCGGATCTTAAGTGTATCTATGCGAAAATGATTCTAAGAATCAGTCGCATAGATACACGGGCCAAAAAAGGGAGATACGATGGAGTATCCTGAGATACTCCATCGTAACTTCTATGAGAATATGGCCCGCTGTGCTGTCCCTCCCTACCAAGTAAAAATCTTCCCTGTATCCCTCTTCAAAGCTCACCCCTGTATTCCCACCCACAGTTACCCCTCCCAAAAACTCACCTCTGTACCCTGCCCGCAGTTCACCCCTGTACCCTGCCGCAGTTTTTGTTCGCACCCCACCATCAACAGAGAAGAAGAATTTACATTTATGCTAAGATAAATATTAGTTAGACTTTCAGCAGTGCTCACCTCTGCCCTCCACTTGTTTTCACCAATCCTTACTTCTGCACCCCCCACCCACTGTACTTCAGCTATTTTGTTTTACTGTTGTGGCACTGGAAAGATTTAAAGCAGGACATCGATTCCTAAGTGCTTTCCTTTGAGCTGCTGCAGTTCATCACTCACTGACATGAATAATGTGAATGCTGTGCGTTCTTTCTCTCGGCACGTGCAAGGACAGGTAGAACTGTGGAGAGACGCTGGGTTAGCTCAGCCGTGCTGTCACAGGGAAGCCAGACAGTAGATAGTGGTGAGCACAGGGCTCATACCAGAGGCTGAAAAAAAGCCCTGCACTTCCCCATTCTTATGTCTGCCTCCCCTGCACAGGACTCGTAACTTAGCATGGCAGAGGCAGTGATCAGTCTGTGTGTTCTCTCCCTGCTCTCTTCTACCCTCTCCATTCTGATCTGCAGCTCCTCCCACCCCCTGCCCTGCTGATTGGATGACATTGTTGGCTGGGTGGGCAGATGAGCCGGGAGAGGACACAAGACATGGCCATACAGCAGGAGATGAGCGGGGATCGCGGTCTGTGATAGCCCTGTGCAGACTATGGTCGCCGCTCATCTCCTGCTGTGCAGCCTGGTCATCAACAGGCCATGGACCAATACTGGTTCGGGTGCCCGGGGTTGGGGACCCCAGTGCTGAAATTCAGCTGTAGAGGGAAGAGAAGTGAAGATAAACTATGGCTCATGGCCTGATCATATATATATATATATATATATATATATATATATATACAGGGCTCAAAATTTCAAGTCCTAATCTACTAGCCAGGCCTTAAGAGTTACTCGCCACCATTTGCTCCACCCTACCCCTACCCTGCCCGCCCCTAATTCCGCCCCTAAACACACCCTCTTTAATTGTCTTATGAAATTAAACTGTTAAACGTTTTATGCAGAATTAAGGTTCAAAAATAAATATTAACATAAAGCATATTTCATTGATCTGACTGTGATAAATAAAAAAAGGATAAAATATGATTGGCTGCTATAGACGCCGTACACATCATTGCTGCCTTGTTAAGTAAACATGTGCTACGTACGGACTGCAGGATTGAGAGGTGCGCTAGACTAGGTGACTGGGCAGGAGTGACACCTTTCCATCCCTAAGGCTCCACTCACACCTGTGCGTTTTGTAAACGCATGCAAAATTCCGTAGTTCTGCATGCATTTATAAAACGTGCTAAAACTACATCAAATTTGCTGCGCGATTCATTGTAAATGGCATCCCAAACGCCGCAAGCTGACATGCATGCAAAAATGTGCAAACACTGTAAAATGAGTGGTGTAAAAAAACACCCAAAACTTATGCGGCAAAGGCTCAATGAGCTACTTTGCCTTGTGTATGGTATCCCATTTAAATGAATGGGCTGTAAAGGGGGCCTAATGGCAACCAATCAGAAGCCAGTATAGTTGCTATGGCTACTGCACTGAGTGACTAGGCCCAACTGTCTGTACATCCTCAGACTTTAGAGACAAGAACATGAACACTCAATACAGTATCCCTAGTAACCAATCAGAGCCTGCCTTACATTAGTGTAAGGTCTCAGTGAGCTGAGTTCTGATAGGCTGCTATGGGTGGCTGCACTGTGCTCCACTGAATAAGGTAGGTAGGGGTGTGAGTCAGTAAGTGGGCAGCCTGTGCTCACCATCCCTGTACACTGCCAGCCTGTGTACACTCACACACAGACTTGTCTCTGACCTTCTCCCCGACCTCACGGTTCTCACTTCTTCCTAGATGTTGTACCCTGAAGCCTGCCGGACTCTTCTTCCTCCTTCCCACTGTCCTCTGACGAGCATCTCCTCCTGTCTGCCATCATCATGTCGGTGAGAAGAGAATCCGCTGGGCTGTGCTGGAAACTACACTTCCCAGAATTCAGCTCAGCACACGGAGCCCTCCATAGAGATGACTGGGGGAGGCGGCTTGTGTAGCTTGACTAAGCTGAGTGGACATGCTCTCCGCCCAAGCCGAGTGGACTTGCCCAAGCAGACCTGACCTGGCCCTGGCCCGAGCCAAGCAGATCTGCCCCCCACCCGAGCCGGAATACTCGCCCTCAATAAATTTTCACTCGCCAAATGCGAGCAGGCGAGTGAAAATTTTGAGGGCTGTATATATATATATATATATATATATATATATATATATACACACACACATTATACTGATTGTACCATTTCATAGGTAGCAAGTTTCAATCAACACATTTCGAGGACCGATAGTGAAGATATTCATACGATTCCATCAATCTCAATATAGTGGCTACAGCTGCTTCAATTGACTATATACATACATCAATCTAAAGATTGAACACTTATTTTCATTAGGGAATAGCTAACAGGTTACCCACATATGAGACTAAGGTAGGCCATACACAGTTCGAACCTGTTGGGATCTAAACCATGTATGGACAGGCTGATTGGTCAACTTGGGTACAACCAGCCTTGCAATTATCGTTAGCAGCAGGTATAGCTGATATAAATAATCACGGTCTCCCTCCTCCCACTGGGAGAATACAATGGCTTGGTCTGTGTTGATGGGCGAATCAAGCTAATTTCTTTATGTATGGCTGGCATACGAGGTATATCCCTGAGTGGCGTCTTAGAAAGTCCCCTGCACTTACCTTGTACTTACCTTTTAATCATCATTTAAAAATATGAAGATATCATAAACGCTTCTCCGTCTGCATTCAATCTGCTTTCACAATGGCTTTAAACACCACAAAGAGAAGTACTGTGTCAAGGGCATCAAGAAATCGTGACTGGTTTTATACACAGCTTTCTGTCTAAGATATTTTGTAAGCATGAATCTATGCTGGGAAAGACAGAATAGATTCCTTTATTAGTGCGCCAAGGTTTTAGTTCTCATCTTTTTTCTAAATAAAAACATGCACGCTAATCATTAACCAGTGTGTGCGCTGACGTGTTAGATGTCTATCAGAAAAAAGGCAGCAAAATTATTAGTTAGTTAAAGGAGGATTGTGGATAATAACTCCTTTAAATGTAATTAAAGTAAGTCGATTCCTCTTACCTGCATCAGGAATTGATGGTGTTTGTTTATACAAGACAGCTAGCTACTGTATATGAGATCTTATACTAAAACCAACATTTTGGTACAAGCACTGTCAAACAGAATGTCGGATTTGGGCCCTTTTCACACTAGTGTGATTGCAGATGCAACTTCATTCGCACAGAATCTCACGATAATGTACCCTTCACATGCGCGGGAGACCCTGCCCCCCTCCAATGCAAGGGGAAATGCCGGGGTTACCCAGTGACGTGTATCGGTGACCCTGCCCCCCTCTGATGCAACGCAGGTTTCCCGTTGCATCAGAGGGGGCAGGGTCACCCATACACGTCACTGGGTAACCCCGGTGTTTCCCCTTGCGTCTGAGGGGAACGGGTCACCTGCGCACGTGATGAGTGGCCCTGCAGTAAGAGCTGTCAGGCTAGAGTGCGTCATTCGTCGGGTGCCTCCCGTGGAGGCAGGATGGTGTGCTTCATATCCTCATTGGAGATCGAGAATGGATTACATCGTTGGAGATCGAGAATGGATTACATCGCTGGAATCTTTTTTTCTTTTTAATAAAGGACTTGTCTCCTGTGGTTTTTAACATTTTGACACTTTTTTTGTGAAATGGTAGGGGTATCTCACATGTGTGGTTTAAACGCCGTTTACATATACAATGTACCTATGCGTTCGCTTTTGTGCGCGAGGACGGGGCGCTTTAGAATTTTTTTTATTTTATTGTTTATTTTAATCAAAAAATGTTTTATATACTTTCTTTCTAATTTTTTCATTTTTTTGATCACTTTTATTCCTAGTATCATTGATATGTGTCGCTTGAAAGTTGGAAGGAGGCTACCAGCTGTCCCTGGACATTTTGTGAGTCTGTCTCGGCTCCCCGCTGCAAGAACTTTCCACCTTCATGCGAGCGAGCTTGCATGGTGGAAAGATTTGCGGGTTCGCTCCTGTGATGCAGCTGGCGGCTATAGCTGCTCATGTATCACTCGGCCCCACCCCCGGGCGCACCGCATCATTGAATATAATTGACAGCAGCACGAGCCAATGGCTGCGCTGCTATAAATATCTAATGACGAGCCGACTAAAGCTGGGGGAAACCGTCGCGGAAACAAGCCCACGGATTTTCGGGGTTTAGGTAAGTAAACGCAGAGAATCAAAGGGGGAAAAAAGAGAACAAGTTCTCATTTTTTTTGCTCGCAGTTTTCCTGTCTGGAAAACTGCTATGGAGCATACACACGGCCGTTTTTCCCGACCAAAAGCATGGCAGTTTTCCCGTCTGGAAAACCGGTCGTGTGTACGAGGCATCAGACTTTTTTTTTTATTATTATATTTCTTTATTAAATTTTCATGAAAGACATCTTTTCATCTTTTCATTAACAATTATCTCTTCTATTTAATACATAGGATGCATTAAGGTGAGAAAAAAAACGAACCTTTACAACCCCCTTAATTTGGAGTATCCTACTAAATCCATTCTCCTATCCAAGTTCTCCTACGGGGGTACCACTACATTTATATGCCTGTAGATTCTAACATGTCAAGCAAAGTGAAACTATTTTTAATTTACTGCGTTTAAAAAAAAAATCTATATCGCCTGAATCTCCAAACCATATGACTGTGGCAACTTTGTATTGGAAGGACTGTGTTAAACATCTTGTTACTGGTTACAGTACACTGCTCCGGAGAAGCTCTCTTTATCCAAATTTTGAATTACTAGGCTGGAATGTGAAATTAAATATCAAATAATATTAATGATGATCAATTTTTTTTCTAAAACATAAAAATGTTGGCATGTCAAACAAAGTGCAACATAAAACAGTTTTAAATCCAAAACCCAAAAAATGTAATGCAGTTTATTGCAGCTTATCAATCATTAGATGTGGTTGCTGCATCAGTTTTCTTTTCCTTATGCCCCGTACACACGATCGGTTTTTCAGGCGGTCAAAAGTCTGCCGGGAAAACCGAGGGCAAAACCTGCTTGGTTGCTTTTCCTCAGTTACACACGCCCGGTTTTCCCGAAAGGAAAACTGCCATGACAGCTTTGGTCGGGAAAACCGGCCGTGTGTACGCTCCACTGCAATGCCAAGCAAAAAACGCAGAGAACCACGGAGGGAAAAAAGAGAACAAGTTCTCATTCTTTTGCTCGTAGTTTTCCTGTCGGGAAAACTGCTATGGAGCATACACACGGCCGGTTTTCCCGACCAAAAGCAAACATGGCAGTTTTCCCGTCGGGAAAACCGGTCGTGTGTACGAGGCATCAGACTTTCTTCCCTCTGTTTTCACCTGTTGGTTTGGCCAGTAACACACCACCTATACTAGAGTGCCACCTTTCTGGATGAATGAGCACAGAGGGAACCTTTGGATATCAGCATTGTCAGAGGAAAGTGTTAGATGTATGAGCATATTTAAATACACTAACAAAATGAAACCAAACTCCAGCTAATATTTTATAGCGGTGCGGTATTAACCCCTGCTAGCGGCCGATAAAGGGTTAATACTGCCCGCAATGCGCCTCTGCAGAGGCGCATTGCGGGCGGTATTGCCGCGGTTTCCCATTGTTTTAAATGGGAATAGGCAGTGAAGGAGCGGTATACATGCCGCTCCTCTCACAGCTCCAAAGATGCTGCTGACAGGAGATTTTTTTCTCTCCCGCCAGCGCATCGCCTCAGTGTGAAAGCCCTCGGGCTTTCACATTGAGTAGGCAGTGAAGGAGTTTTTCAGGTGGTATAGCAGCGCTATTTTTAGCGCTGTACCTCCTGAAAAACTCCTCAGTGTGAAAGGGGTCTTAGGCTGCGTACACACGGTCGGACAAATCCCATGAGAATGGTCCGACGGGCCATTTCAATCGGTTCATCGCTGAAGTGGCCTGATGGTCTGATGTGCGTACACACCATCATTCCAAAAACCGATAGGGTCAGAACGTGGTGACGTCAAACACACGACATGCTGAATAAAACGCTTCCAAGCATGCGTCGACTTGATTCTGAGCATGCGTGGGTTTTGAACCGATGCTTTCTGTACTAACCATCGGTTTGGACCGATCGGGCAGCGGGCCATCGGGTCGATTTTAAAGCATGTTTTAAAGTTTTCGTCCGAAGGACAACAGACCGATGGCCTATACACACGGTCGGTTTGGACCGATGAAACTGAACCTCGGTCCATTCTCATCGGTTTTGTCCGACCATGTGTACGCAGCCTTAGTGTTAAATGGGTTGTCTCATCTCTGTAACTGATACATTCTGCTGGAGACCTTATTCTTTTGAAAAACAAAAGACTTACTGGCTGGCTCAACAGATGAAGAGAGAAGAAAGAAAGATATTTTTTTCCAGGAACATATCTCCATTTGACAGGGATGTACCTAGTGCATCCCCCAGGTCCCTTCTGTTTCACGTTGTTTACTTTGTATTGCAGATTACAGGCCACACAATACTGCAAAAAGTGCACTGGTCTGAAAAGGAGATGTGCAAAAAAAATTATGTCTAATGCCCTGTACACACGATCGGATTTCTGATGGAATAAAATCCGATGGATTTTTTCGTCGGATATCCGATGAAGCTGACTTTCATCAGTCTTGCATACACACTATCAGACTAAATTCCGACCGTACCAAAACGCGGTGAAGTAAAACACCACGACGAGCCGAAAAAAATGAAGTTCAATGCTTCCGAGCATGCGTCGACTTGATTCTGAGCATGCGTAGATTTTTCTCCGATGGATTTCCACACAGACGATCGTAATTTACTATTGTTTTTTTATCCATAAGAATAATTTTAAAAGTGTTCTATTTTTTTACACCGATGGAAAAAAGACAGATGGGGCCCACACACGATCGGTTTGTCAGATAAAAAAAGTCCATCGGATTGTTTTCATCGGATAAACCGATTGTGTATACACGGCATAAGGGAGCCTCTTATTTCTTTACCCCAGTATAAATCTATTACATAATTTTCTCAACTATCATCCAAATAAATCAAGATATATAAAACATTTAACACTACTTAAGATGCTAGTTTATGGTAGTGCATATTTAATTGTGCCATGTTTGTATTAGAAGAAATGTAACTGCCGTAACACTCACTGCACTTCATCTATTCATTGGCTAAGTAGAGAATCAACATTGCCCCTGCAACAGAACTAGTGCTCTCAAGTGCAGCGTTCCTGGCTAATGGACTATAGATGAGATATATAGCATTGATCAAAAGTTGAAGAGGGACATCTCTCAAAAGCAAATTACAGTTTCCACATTTTCCCTGAAGGTGGAAAACTCCCAGAACAGAACAATATAGCATTAGCAGCATTCACAGTATATCATTACATCCTCAGTGTTGATTTTATATAAAACAAGCACACTTTGTGATAGAAGAAACCTCCTGACCCATCTCAAAGAGCACTAAGGGAGGGAAAATATAAACCGCTATCTTTTCGAATTTATTGGAGATTTATATGTATATTTTGCTTTTTTTTTGTTTTCCTTGGCTGTTTGACTAATACTAAACCAAAGGAAACAAATCCGGTAGTATATTGATGTGCTCTTACTAAACAAGAATGATGCATCTACAAGCTACTTACAGTTACCAGAAAACAAAACAGCATACAGGTGTACCCAAATATGGGTACAAACACACATGCACACACTATCTATCCTTTAACATTGGAAACAGTCTGTATGCAGTAGGGATACACTAAAGCTGAATTTACACCTGAACGTTTCACTTTCAGGCAGAAAGTTGCAATTTTTACCACGTTTTTACCACAATTTTGCACAGGTTAAAAGATCACCAATGTAAAAAGCAGAAAAAATGCCTATAATCTGCCCAAAAAGAAGCTCAGGTACTTTTTTGAGCTTCAGACACTTTTCTGCAGGCTACAAAACAGCCAGATGTGAATAGGGGTCATTTAAATTAATGGGATTTTGCTTGTTGGGCATCTTTTCTCGTTTTACAAAATGAAAATGCTCAGGTGTGAATGCAGCCTAAAAGTAATTTTGTTTCCCATATAACTGGTCCACAATTTACTTACTGAAAAGGACTCGAGGTGTTAAGCAATCTTAATCTTTGCGGTTTCTCTCATAGTAAAGCTTTAGTGTTGTCTCATGGTAGAGTCCTCCAATCAGGTTTACAGTAGTTGCAAGCACTTCCAACATCTAAGCTGCTTAAATACAATGTATAGGAAGGCACAGATACTTTCACCCTTTCCTATGCACTGCACGAGTTAAGGTAAGTATAATTTGTAACTTTGTTTTCCCACTATTTTTATTTTATTTATTTTTTTATTTCCACAGGTACAATGCAGTGAACATAGATGTGGAGAGCGGCAGCATGTAATAGTGGACCTTGCATTTTTTGCATGCGAGGTAGGGAACCGGGCAGTGAAGCTGGAGCGCTTCACTTCTTGGTTCCCTCAACGAGGATGGCGGTGGGAGCAGAAGAGTGACGAGCGATCGCTCGTCCTCTGCTGCGGATGTCGCTGGACTCCAGGACAGGTAAGTGTGCTGATATTAAAAGTCAGCAGCTGCAGTATTTATAGCTGCTGGCTTTTAATAAAAAAAATTTCGGCGGACATCCGCTTTAACGTATATATATATATATATTTATTTATTTTTTCTTTTTTTCTATTATTATTTAAATAACTAATTATGTGCATGTTGCATTTCTTTAACCTCTTCAGCCCCTTTTACCTATAAGTATGGGATAGAGATATAGCATGCCACATAATGAAGATTTACAAGGGATACAGTAATGAGCTTTGATGTGTGTGAGATTGAAGGAGTCTGTGGAAACTGTAAAACTCAGTAAGCACACAATTATTGGTGTATCTAAATCATTTTTTAAGGGATAATTGTATATGTTTATTTTTGTGTCTGCATTCTACTGTAAGGCCAGCTTTAAGGGTCATCTGTTAGTAGAGAAAATGTAAGGTAGATTTATGGACCAGTGCCCCCTATCTCTTTTAATCCCTGTATATTGGTACAAAATATTATATAATTTATATTATATTATATAATATATTATAATATAATTGGTACAAAAATGTACCTGCGGGGGGGGAAAAAGGTTCAAATAGATGCTTACCACCAGCTTCCACCTACAGCACCTAGATGAGGGTGCCAGGTCCTGGTTCAGATGAAGATCCCAGTCTTATGAGAAGGGACTCCTGCGCTTGGCTGAAGCATCATCTCATAAAATTTGGGGTACTTATGCTTTCCCAGTAATCTGACCAGAATAGTATGGGTAGTGACATGATCCCCTGCAGTGAGAGAGATGATGGTCAAGTGAATATTTAATATTTTCTCCCAGGTTAATTTTGTACTTCTAATATTCAGCCACTTAGAAAGTGGGAGGGATCCCTAATCCAATAAGCAGATCTTGCATTCTCAGGCAAGATTCCGTTTTTTTGACAAATACATGGCAAATATGGTAGAAGATGAACTTAAAATTAAACCATTGGTCTTATTTTTTACAACTTTTTTTTACAACTTTTTTAATTGTTTTTCTAGCTGCATTTGCATTTCATCAGATTAATTCTCTGAAAGCAATAACCCGCATTTACTAAACCTGTTGAGCCTGACAGGCAAGGTAATTAAGATAATTCAATGATCTTGCCTTGCAAAATATGGTAGGAATGTGATAGGTATGCTGGAATAAGTGCTATATCACTACAACATTATGAAGCACATAAATGTGGCCCTATAATTAGATTGTACTCCATGGGGATTAATTTATCTAGCTACAAAATGCTGACATGGGCACTTATTTACCTCTTGGAATCTTTTCTTTATCACGGGAAGCATGTACTCCTTGAAGTAAGCCTATGTCTACATATATAGGATCAAACATATATAGACCAGGCAAGTGAATTCATCTTACTAATTCTCTACCCGTGGATAAATTAGGAAAGATATATTTAGCTAAACAAGAAAAAAATTGAAAAACCACTACTGTTATCCAATGTTTGCTTCATTGGATTTCTAGGCAGGGATAAACTTAGTAAACGTATTTCCCACATTCTTCTGCTAGTAAGCTAAAAGAAGACGAGCTCCAAACAGGGCTATTTATAGCTAAACTGTCCCTCGGTGCAAACTGCCATCGCAATTTCAGAGACACTCTATGTGGAAACATTAAGGGAGTATAATGTTTATCAGTGTTCATTCTACTAATTTCAATCATATGCAAAGAGACATTGCTATTTTTTATATTCCCTTGAAATTGGTCAGACATTTAAAGCATAGATTCACGGTGCTAAGTGAACTTTCCCTTGTTTAATATATCCACCTCCCTCTGTTTTTGGCGGCTTACATTGCAGTCCCAGAGATCTTGAAAAATTCTAAATTCAGCATGTTTTTCCTCATCCTTAGCAGGTCACTGCAAGAATTGATATAACTTTCTTCAGCTCCACAGTCATATGCCGACACCTATTTATTCTGGTTGCCAGGTTTGTCAGGGCAGCTCATTTGCATTGTCTCAAAAATATACACTTATTTTAACTGCAATGCATTTGCACATATTTACATCATGGCCATGCAAACATATACTATTTTATTTATATATATATATATATATATATATATATATATATATATATATATATATATATATATATATATATATATATATATACAGTATATATATATATATATATATATATATATATATATATATATATATATATATATAATTTTTGGCTGAATCTGGCGTTCTTCTTTTAAGAAACTGGATACAGAAAACCAAAATAAATCTGCGCTATCGTGAATGGTGAGCAGCTACACACAATCCAGTGAGTGACGGAAAGCAATACAAAACAAAATACAAATCAGTGTCTTTCTTTTTTCCAATACTTACCAGTTCATCCATTGGGTTTATGATGATTTATATGGACTTATATTTGTTTACACCACTTAACGGGTGTTAGACATAGGCCATCAGTGTCTTCTTATATTTTTTTATCATTTTCCAAGCGCTACATTTTTTGTATTTTGTTTTAAGAAACTGTCCCATTGCTCATTTAAGAAGAATTCTCATAGTTTTTCTGAAAAAAAATTGAATGTTAAAAAAAACTTAATTGCAATACATTGAAAAAATAGGTTTTAAAGGAAAAAAATCTTATGGGCCGCGCACCCTGGATCAAAGATTAACAAATAAATATAAATTACAGTGATATATATTGAGGAGCCCGTAGTGAGACCGAAGGTCTAATAATAAAACAAGAAGAAAGACAGAGGAAGATATGGACTTTGTAGGCACACATGTAAATTTGTAAAAAGTTAACGTTTTTTTAATTGGATAAAGTTAAAACCATTGTATACAGACATATTTAAAAAAAAACATATATTATTGAGTGACCTCACGGACTTTGGTATCGCCTATAATACATAAATACCACATGGAAATTGTGCAGAAATTATAGCATAACAATATATATTCAGTGGTTATTAGATATGTAGAATGGTGAAGTCACAATAAGAGGTCTTCTTATTCTTTTGTTAAGAAACTGTATATAAATTCCATACTGCACTCATAAATCACAACTATGTGCAACAAATAATAAAGTCCATAAAACCACCACCAAATTCTTCAATCCAAGTGAAAGTGTCTTAAAGCAGAGGTCCACCCGTTTTTTGTTTTTTTCTTTTTTTTAAAGCCAGCAGCTACAAATACTGCAGCTGCTGACTTTAAAAATGGACACTTACCTGTCCAGCTCACCCGTGATGTCAGCAGATGAGGCTGAGCAATCGCTCGGTCCTCGGCTGCTTCCGCTGCCATCCTTGGTGAGGGAATCAGGAAGTGAAGCCTTGCGGCTTCACTACCCAATTCCCTACTGCGTATGCGCGAGGATCGCAGCGCACCGTCACTGGTCCCCGCTCTCTCCTGGGAACAGTGTTTGCCAGAAGACAGCGAGGGTGTGAGGTCACGAGGCTGGACTCCCTGCGGGAGTCAGAACCCGGAAGTCGTGCAAATACCTGTCTCAGACAGGTATCTGCACCCCCCTGCCCCCTGAAAGGTGCCAAATGTGACACCGGAGGGGGGGAGGATCCAAAAAGCGGAGGTTCATTTTTTGTGTGAACCTCCGTTTTAATTGCTGTGAGGAATAAGTGCCATCTTCCACCGATAATTAGGCAAACATCCTACTCACCAGACAATGACACCCATTACAGGTAGTCAAATGAGCATGAGTAAATGAAGATGTATCCTCCAGTATAATACGGCCCCCAAACAGTATGTCCACCAACGATAGTTTTAACATAAATCAAAGGGAGAAAAAAAGACTCCTCATAGTGTAATATGTAGCAAATTTATTCCATAAAAACATGTAGTTCAGTAAACTTCGATGAGACGAGCAGGCACGCCGATTGCTCCACTCCAGACGTGTCACGCACTAACCGACCCATTTATTGCAATTTATTGCAATATAAACAACTTTGGCAGTTAAATAGTACATTTGTTTCTACAAATCTCTAAACCAGAGAGAAAAGGGATATCATCAAATATCACAAAAATAAGAGGATTATTCTTCATTTTAGGAAACTAAGCAAACTTATGCAAAACATTGCTGTACACTTGTTTTTTTTCCTTGTTTTTTACCATAACCTGTATGATGGAGTCCTAAGCCCTATTCCATTGAAAACATAGGCCCGGATTCACATACATCGGCGCATATTTATGCCGGCGTAGCGTATCGAATATACGCTACGCCGACGCAGCGCACAGGCCCCCAGTCGCTCTCAAATCTACGCTGGGTTTCCTCAACGTAAGCCAGCGTAGGTGGAAGTGGGCGTGAGCCATGCTAATGATGCGTGACCCCATATAAATGAAGGACTGAGCGTCATAAAGTTACGAATAATGTACGACGCATGCGCCGTCCCGTGGACGCATCCCAGTGCGCATGCTCAGAATCACGTCGAAACAACTGCCTAAGATACGTCGAATCACTGCCTACGACGTGAACGTACCTACGCCTAGCCCTATTCACGTACTACGTAAACAACGTAAAATACGACGGCTGTGTTCCCTGGTCCATACCTTTGCGTGACTTGCGCCTCCTATATGGGGAATAACTTTACGCCGGACGTAGGACTTACGCAAAGTGCGTATATTATGCGCCGGGCGCAAGTACGTTCGTGAATCGGCGTATATCCCTCATTTGCATAGGTGAATAGGAAATCAATGGGAGTACCACTTGCGGCCAGCGTAAATATGCTTCAACGATACGCCGGCGTAGGAAAGTTACGTCGGTCGGATGAAGCCTATTTTCAGGCGTATATAGTTTTGTGGGCACGGCGCACAGATACGATGGCGCATATTTACACTTACGCGGCGTATCTCGAGATACGTCGGCGTAAGAGTTTTGTGAATCCGAGCCATAGTTTCTATACACTGCGCTGATTATTTACAACCGCTATATAGTGTTTGGAAAAAAATGATCTTATAATATTAGGATATACTGTTTTTACACTATACATCAGCAGTTTTGGATGTGCATCTAGCCAATGTGGGGTAAAACAATGATTTGCATGGCTAAGCCCATTGTCTTAAAATGAGGAATAATTCTCTTGTTTTTGGGTAATATGGTGGAATAAGACTGTGGATACTTACTGTTTTAAGAAGGCTTTAGTGCTGTGCTGCACACTGAGTGAGGACTTTTTTTTTATTGCTTTAGGTGTTTGAGGGCCATGTACGATGTAAAATCGGACATATTTTTTACACCTGGGAAGCCCAGGTGCAGCATACACACTATTCGGTACATTACATTGGGGAAAATACGTATTTGATCCCCTGCAGATTGCGTAAGTTTGCCCACTTACAAAGAAATTAAGGGTCTATATTTTTTATTATAGGTGTATTTTAACCACTTCAATACCGCACACCGTCATATGACGTCCACAAAGGGGATCTCCTATCTTGGGTGGACGTCATATGACATCCTGTAATTTGTGCAGTGATATCTGAATGATGCCTGCACCTAGAGGCATCATTCAGATATCATTTTGGACCGGCGGCGATCCTGCGCACCATAAGAATGATCATAGTGGCGGTTCCACCACTTGATCGTTCTTATAGGCGGTGGGAGGGGACATCCCCCCCTCCCGCCGCCATCCGGTGCTTCTCCGGACTCTCCCCTGCCATCGGGGGCCCGAAAAGATGATCGCCGTGCGCCGGATGGGAAGCATAGAGATGACTGGTGACCAGATGGTCAGCAGTCATCTCTATGACCGTCGGAGGTCCGGGCGTGATGTGATGACGTCACGCCCGGGTACCTGTAAGTAAACAAACCGCAATTGCGGCTAGTAAGAATGAGATCTGTGAATTTTTTTTCACGATCTCATGCTTTCCAGCCTGGAGGAGAGATGTGGGGTCTTATTGACCCCACATGTCTCCTTAAAGAGGACCTGTCACACACTATTCCTATTACAATGGATGTTTACATTCCTTGTAATAGGAATAAAAGCGATCGAAAAAAAAAAATGTAAAAAAAAAGTGTAAAAAAAATAAATAAATAAGTAAATCAAAAAAATAAATAAAAAATTAAAACTCCCCTGTCCCCGGTAGCTCGCGCTCAGAAGCGAACGTAAGTCCAGCACACCTATGTAAACATCGTTCAAACCACACATGTGAGGTGTCGTTGCGTCGCCTATGGAGATTTTTAAGTAACGAAATTTGGCGCCATTCCATGAGTGTGCGCAATTTTAAAGCATGACATGTTAGGTATCTATTTACTCGGCGTAACATCATCTTTCATATTTTACAAAAAAATTGGGCTAACTTTACTGTTTTGTTATTTTTTAATTCATGAAACCAAAAAAAAGGCGTTTGAAGAATTATTGCGCAAATACCATGCAAGATTATGGCATGACCGCCATTTTATTCCCTAGGGTGTCTGCTAAAAAAAAACATATATAATGTTTGGGGGTTCTGAATAATTTTCTAGCAAAAGAATGATGATTTGTACATGTAAGAGAGAAGTGCCAGAAAAGGCCCGGTATTGAGGTGGGTATTAAAGCCCAGTATTGAAGTGGTTAAATGATAGAGACAGAATATCAACCAAAAAAACACATGATACAAATGTTATAAATTGAGTTGCATTTCAGTGAGTAAAATAAGTGTTTGATCCCCAAGCAAAACATGACTTAGTACTTGGTGGAGAAATTCTTGTTGGCAGGCACAGAAGTAAAACATTTCCTGTAGTTAGCTACCAGGTTTGCACACATCTCAGGAGGGATTTTGGTCCACTCTTCTTTACAGATCTTCTCTAAATCCTTATGGTTTCAGCTCCCTCCATAAATTTTCTATAGGATTAAGGTCTGGGGACTGGCTTGGCCACTTCATGACCTTAATTTGCATCTTGAGCCACTCCTTTGTTGCCTTGCTGGCATGTTTTGGGTCATTGTCATGCTGAAAGACCCATCCATGACCCATCTATATTGTTCTGGCTGAGGGAAGAAGGTTCTCATCCAAGATTTTACAATACATGGCCCCCTTAATGTGGCAAAGTCGGTCTGTATTTTTAGCAGAGAAACAGCCCCAAAGCATAAGGTTTCCACCTCCATGCTAGACTGTAGGAATAGTGTTCTTAGGGTCACAGTCAGCATTTTTTTTCCTCCAAACACAAATTATAGGCCCTTCATTTCTTTGTAAGTGGGTAAAATTTGTAAAGTTGATCCAGGGAAAATCCGATTGTCTCTCCCCTTTTTTTCCCTGCTGTAGCAAATTAGATCATGCCCTGCCAGGGTTTTTCGCCTTCCTCTGGATCAACTGTGGGTGAAGGATTGTGTATATGGGATTGTATGTTTGTTTTGTTTGTTTTTTGTTTGTTTTCTTATTGGTTGAACTAAATTGACTTTTTTTGGAATTGTCTTTTTTCAACCTGACTAACTATGGATCAAATAATTATTTTCCTGGCCCACCCCACGTCATCACACAATGGGTTAACACCTCCTCTAGAGCCCCACATGACCACCTGTATCTAGCTGAATATAAAAAACAGCTCCTCCCATAACGAGGATGTTCTCCTTTTTTGGTCTGCTCCAGGCCACCTGTTGATTGCTGTTGGTAAACCATTTGTTTACTGAATCCCCTCCCTGCAGAACCTACCACTCAATGTTCAGACTCTCATAGAGTTGGAAGACCCAGCATGCTGAAAGTAAATCTTTCTAAAAACTGAGGTGCCTTTTTGGGCCAAGGCTGTGGGCAACATAATGCTTAAACAGCATTGATATATTGTACTGGTGTGGTATTATGAACTTTGTAATGTCATCATTGCCTCTCCCTTTGTTTTTGTTTTCCTGTCTTTTTTATATGCAGCGCACCACACTGCTCTTCTGGCTTTATTGTAAGTCTGAGAGCGGCTGTGAATTGTGTCACAGGGGGCAGAGAGATGGGCAGCACAGGATAGGAACCACCAGACGCCATGCAATGGTGTAAATTATTTTGGAGGTTTGCAGTTGGGAGGGCTTCTCTCCCTCTGCGGTCCTGCCAGGTAAAGGACTTCCCTTAGATTCTGACTGAGTCTCCTGTCCGTCTCTGGATGTCTGTCTGCACAGGTTGCCTCACAAGGATGTGGTTGTGCAAAATTTTAAGACCTATTAAGGCGGCTACAAGCAACACCCATAAGGATAGAGCGTAAATCGCTCATTCACGAAGGATGGTCTTTTCCCATAATGGCAGAGCGTTACTTGCTCGTTTATGAAGGATGGTCTTTTCCCATAATGGCAGAGTGTAAATCGCTTGTTGATGAAGGATGACCGAGACCTCGTCAGAAGACCAATTTACAGTAACAGGTTCTCTGAACTTTATTCAAATAGGATGGCTGATGTATGTTTATGCAGTGCACTTCCAGGGGTGGATGCTTCCCTCTAGTGTCTAGGACGGCAACTGTCTTTGCATTTTTATAACTCGGTTGTCTTCAGAGATCCTATTTATAAGAAAGTGGACTTGTTCACACCAGATGCAGTCCAGTGCCTTTTTATTCTGCATCAATAATGGACAGTGTCTAACTTTGATTCCAATTACTTAGTTCACACCAGTACAACGCATTCTAGTGCAGTCAACAAAGGAAGAATGTTGCATCGTTTCTGTATGGAACACTTCTAGAAAAATGGCAAGACACAGTTTTCAGAAAGAGTTGAATCTAGCAACTGACTTTTGGTTGATGTTTTAGGTAGACCTATTACAAGCGCTGGCGCACTCAGTCACTGCTATGAGAGCATTATGGTTATGCCACTGGAGGGCAGGTGGAACTTCTACACAAGCATTTGACATTTCCTATGGGAGGCTATTGTTTGGCCAAACCCTGATCAATGCAATTAAGCGAATGACAAGATTAAAAGTCTGGACGGTGGCCACAGACTAGTAAGAGGAAGCCGCCATACTTCACTCAAGCCTACTGAAGTTCAGAAGGTGCAGGAAGCCAAACCATTTAGGACAGGCTGCAGATTTAACAGATCACAGTGGAGGTGTCTCAAAGGTGCTTTTAACATAAAAATAAGTGCAGAGCAAGCTGCTAAGATGGCTGGAAAGTCTTTTGAAGGTGCATAAAACCAGTGTCTTCCAGTTGGGACCAGGGGGTCTGAGGGAAATTGATGGTTGCAGCCTCCTTCTGGAGGGTCCAGAAGACAGGTGGGAGTACAATGGAAAATTCCAAATTTGACCACTTAATTCATTTAATTTAGTTTAACAGATCTCAGAAGAGAAAAAAAATTTGCAAGATTTTCATACTGCTACAAGGCCATCGTGCCAGTGATGCCGGAAACATATAATCATCTGTGGGCCTTTCTCCCCAGTTTTTCTAGTACTTAAGGCAGGAGTCTTCTGGCCTGTTTCAGATTGAAGGAATCGAATGTGTGCATATACACCAAGAGGTTTAAAGCGGAGCTCCGCCGTAAAAAAAAATATTAAAAGCCAGCAGCTACAAATACTGCAGCTGCAGACTTTTAATATTAGGACACTTACCTGTCCTGGAGTCCAGCAACGTCAGCAGCAGAAGACGAGCGATTGCTCGTCTCTCGGCTGCCCCCACCGCCATCATGGGTGAGGAAATCAGGAAGTGAAGCGTTGAGGCTTCACTTCCCGGTTCCCTACTGCGCATGCGCGAGCAGCGCTGTGCCTCTTTCACTGGTCACCATTGTGTTCTGGGAGCCCTGTGTTTCCTCCGGGGGGGGGGACCAGGAAGTGACGCACTACCCGCAGTCTACCCGCAGACTGTATGCATGGAAGTGGGTGCAAATACCTGTCTTAGACAGGTATCTGCACCCCCCTCCCCCCTGAAAGGTGCCAATTGTGGCACCAGAGGGGGGAGGAATCCGATGAGCGGAATTTTCCTTTCCTGGCCCATCCTCACGTCAGCACAGGACTCCCTCATTAGTGGCATGTCGCAGGCTAAGTTATCGAACATCCTAGTTGGAAAATTACAGTATTTGATAACAATTTTCCCTTTTCCCCACTGTACATCTGCATATAGAGGTATTCCTAAAATGCAGGCATTCTGTGTTAGGGAAATATGTTGCTATGCTTTATGTGGGTTAAAGCAAGTACCAGCACATTTTTGTACAGTGTGCTTA
The DNA here is from genome assembly GCF_905171775.1 of Rana temporaria. Taxonomy (NCBI): domain Eukaryota; kingdom Metazoa; phylum Chordata; class Amphibia; order Anura; family Ranidae; genus Rana; species Rana temporaria. The sequence goes on along the minus strand of NC_053493.1, from coordinate 158,628,303 downwards.
TACTGTTTTGTAAAATCATACATAAGAAAGGAAAAAGAAGGAAGAAGCAAAAAGTATTAAACAACTATGTTCCTAAGCAGCTTTATAATAAATCTGTACAAAGGCATCCATAAAACATTTTTTTACACCTAAGCATAATTTCTCAAATACTCACTGGGAGATAGCATACTTTCCCATGAGTTTGTACCACTTCTTTTTAAACCTTGTCTCTATTTTATTCACTTTGACTTAGCAATTGACTGAGCTGGCTAGAACAGCGTAGATTCAGCACTCAGACCAATTTAACATGTTCACATGTATTGCATATGCAGAGGTAAAACATTTTTTCTAAGAGCAAAGAGTACCTTGCTTTATAGGTGCCCTTTCCACCAGGTTCACTATATGGATATATTTATATATTCACAAGGTGATCAAATCCCCCTCGTTATTGACACTTTACAAAGTTAAATATAATTTGGGAGGGCAGTATGCATGTTTCTTACCTATTGAAGTCCTTTTCTGCAGATACAGTGCAGACGCATACAGCCAAGATGTCAGAATATTTGGTCTGGTCCAGCAATGAAAGCTTTCAAAGCACAGCACAGCACTTTACTAATTCAATACCGGGCATTTTCACCCCCTTCCTGCCCAGGCCAATTTTCAGCTTTCAGCACTGTGACGTTTTGAATGACAATTGCGTGGTCGTGCGACATGGCTCCCAAACAAAATTGACGTCCTTTTTTCCCCGCACATAGAGCTTTCTTTTGGTGGTATTTGATCACCTCTGCCCTTCTTATACATCCAACATGCAGGCTGCTCCGCCACCCACTGAATATTCAGGGGACCCCATACTTCTATCCAGATTTTCCGTATTGCTTAACCAAGGCTAACAAGAGGTTTATACCTTCTTTCTTTTTTCCTTTTTTTTTTTCAATGTTAAGATTAATTTATTACTAATAATTTGAGTGACTAATTTTAAAATTATTCATTGCATTTTTTAGGACTATATCTGTTCTGATTGTATATCCTATTCCATCTTCCCCCCTCACCTTTCTTTTCCTCTTTTCTCAAAACTTCATTTTTTCTGAAATCCCTCGGTCCTAGGCTTTCACCACTAGGTGAACTTCACTGGTTAAACGATCTTACAACCATCCTCTGGGGTATTGGTGAGTGTGTTTATTGATTCCAATGTGCACCATGGTCAACCAAACTACGAACCTCCCCTTTAAATTTGTTACACATAATGTCCAGGGATATAATTATGCAGTAAAATGCAGAATGGCCTTTCAACATTATAAATCCCTACACACTGATATACTTTTCTTCCAGGAAACACATTTTCCTCCAAATTATAATCCTACATTTTTACACCATTACTATTCTCACTTCTACCTAACAAATGGTCCAAATAAGACTAGAGGTGTGGCAATATGTTTCTCCAAACGAGTCTCTTTCTCACTGGAAAAACAAATAAACGACCCTGAAGGCAGATACCTGTCATTAATAGGACACCTAGAAGGCTCACCAGTTACCTTAATTTCTTACTATGCACCCAACACAGGCTAACTACCTTTATTTCGTAAATTATTATATACTGTGTCCCCTGACCTAAAGGGAGTTATTCTCTTTGGCGGAGACTCCAATGTGGCCCTAGACTCTATCTTTGACAAAACCAGGAAACCCTCATCTGCTCCATAACACTTCCCCAAGATAGGATCTAAATTAGCCAAAATGTTGCATTACCACAACCTAATTGATGTTTAGAGAGAATTGAACCCATCCAGGAAGGATTATAAGTTCTTCTCCCATGTCCATAATACCTATTCCAGAATAGACCACGTTTTAACAAACACTACTAATGTACCCCATTTTCAAACCAGTTGAATAGGGGAAGTGACTTGCTCAGATCACTCCTTACTCTGGACCACATGTATCTCCCTGCAAGACACTAGAGGTCCCGCTCTCTAGAGACTTAACAATTCTCTTCTGAGCAACCCCTCTGTCTGTTCTGATTTGGAACAAAACCTCAGGGAATATTTCTCCTTGAACAATTCAGAAGACACTTCCCCTGTGACTAATTGGGCAGCACACAAGGCCATAATTAGAGGCTATCTCATACAAATAGCGTCCCGAATAAAAAAACACCCCAACTCATCAATAAAGGAAAAAGAACGGGAATTGACTGATCTACTGACCCAACACAAACAACGCCCCGACCTAGACCTTAGAAACAAAATAGATTCCACTCGACTGGAATAGAACCTCTGTTTAACTACTAAAGCAGAAAAAGTCTTAGATGGGCCCAGGCTTCCTTCTATACATTGAAAGATAAACCTGGTACATTATTAGCTCGCAAACTTACACCACGGATTCGTCAAACTGTATTTCCTAAAATTAGACAACACAATGGAAACTTGACATAAAATCCACAGATTATTATAAAGTTATTTCATTCCTACTATTCCTCCTTATACTCTACACAGAAGGACCCTCCTCCCGGAGCCCTGGATGACTTTTTTAAGGATATGACTCTCCCATCTTTTTCAGATTCTCACCGTGAGATCTTGGAGAGGAACATTACCATGACAGAAATATTGTCCGTAATTAAACAAGCCAATGCATCCAAGACTCCGGGACCCGACGGCTTTTCAGCCTCTTATTATAAGAAATTTGCACCACTGTTAGCTCCCCATCTACTAAAATTCTTCAATACCCTTCACAACGGAGTGTCACTTGACGAATACTAATTATCGCCCAATATCACTGATCAATAGCGACTTGAAATTACTCACAAAAATATATACAAACCGATTTAATACATTTCTAGCACAATATATTCATATAGACCAAGTGGGATTTCTTAAAGGGTGACAAGCTGCTGACCAAATCCGATGAGCTGTTAACTTGATCTCTATCTTACGCTCTAATTGGGATAGAGTGGGCACTAGACAAGGTATGCTTCTGTCATTGGACCTTCAGAAGGCCTTTGACTATATTTCCTGGCCCTTCCTATTCCACATATTGAGAAAATTGAATTGCGGACCTAAATTTTTAAGTCTCATTAACACGTTATACTCTAATCCCTCGGCTAACATTGTTGCATATGGACACAAATCAGATCTTCTACAGATAAGGAGAGGTACTCAACGGGGATGCCCATTTTCACCTATACTTTTCATTCTGCTATAGAATCACTAGTGGTGACCATCTGTGATAATCCCAACATTCATGGTATCTCTAGTGGTAACAAGACACATACAGTAAATGTGTTTTCTTTGCCGATGGCTTATTATAATTTATAATAGATCCCATCACAACTCTACCCAATTTATTTGCAACTCTATCTAAATTCGAAACTGTTTCTGGATTACGAGTTAATCAATCTAAATCTGAAGCGTAGACATAAACCTTCCCACCTCAATATGAGATGTAATACAACAATCTTTTCACTTTAAATGGTGTACACTAGCACTACCTTATCTTGGAATTAAACTCACTCGAGACGTTTCCACGCTATTTCGAATTAATTACACCCCTCTTTATAAATCCATTGAACAAGAATTGAACGATTGGCAGACACATGGTCTTTCCTGGATGGGTAGAATATCAGCTATTAAAATGACAATACTCCCTCGATTCTTATATTATTTCCGATCATTACCAATTCCGTTACTGTTCACATTCTTTAAAAAACTTCAGTCACTAGTTTACAGGTTCATTTGGGGTAGTAAATATTGTAGAGTGGCTCACTCCACTCTTTACATCTCCAAATGGAAGGGTGGACTGGGAGTTCCCCACTTCTTGAAATACTATAGAGCTGCTTAATTGGTACAACTATACCAAATTTTTTCTACAACATACCAACCTTACTGGATACAATTGGAAGCACAAGCCAGTCCTTCAATACCTATAGACCTTGCTGTGGCTTCCAACAAGAGATTGTCGGGCTATTTTAAGCCCTACTTTATCCTACTCCCTGCGTCTATGGGACACGGTATGCAAATTAAACCCACTAAGATCTCCTCATTCCCCTATGACCCCACACAGCGATCCACGTCCCTGGCTCTGTGACGAGCAATCGCAGGTGCCCAGTGGACATCGCGGCCGCCGGGCACGCGCATCGGGTCCCCAGTGATTCGGTGGGTGCGCCGCCGGTGGTGCGTGCACTCCACACTGCGGGAATCACAGGATGTCATATGACAGCTGCCCAGAGGGACAAAGGGTTCATGCGGCCGTCATATGACAATATGCCGGGTGGGAAGTGGTTAATCACTTCGGCGCTAGAGCATTTTTCTATTAAATTTTTTATACACGTGTAAAAATATGCATTTTTGGTTATATACAACTTAAAACTCCAAGAACATTATATATTTTCTGAAATCAGAGGACATAGAGAAGAAAAGGATGTTATTGCACAATATTTGCATAACTGTTTATTTACGCACATTTTCCGGAAAATATATAATAACATAGATTTTAATGCAAGCACACCCAATGTAATACCCATTTTTTAGTCAGATTTAAAGGAGGTTGCATTGAGTAAATTGATACCAAACAAATCTTAAAGTTGTGTGCAACTGTGATGTCACGAAAAAAAAAACAGAACCTAAACATTACCATTGGTGAATGCTTCAAAAGCCTTCACAACTCATCAGCTTAGAGTTAACTGTGAGCTCAGGTGCTATAATTATTGCTCTAAATTTGACGTTTGTGGCGGTATCTTGCAAGTGTGGTGCATTTGTGGTTTACATACATGTGCACCCCTGTGTATACAATTGCATTTGATGTGCAGAGGGCAGCTGGGATTATAATAATTTTTTGTTTTTGTCTTCTTATACACTTTATTATATATACATATTTTTTTTTCTTTTTTCTTTAGTTTTTTAATTTAAATGTATTGCTATCACCAAAGTCCCATGTGATAGCATTGGATCGGTGGCAAGTTTTCTTTATGAAGACATTGTGGGTCGAATAGACCGCAATGTCTCCCCTGACCCCCAAAGAATCTGACCTCTCTGAAACCGAGTGATGAAATCATATAGTTCTTAGTTTCATTCCGAGGAGTGGAGGCCCTCTCATGTGATTCTGGGCTCCCAGTAAAATCAGGAGAGCCCGGGAACCACCCAGGCGGAATCTGGCAGGTAGAGAATGGGGAAAGTGTGCCGCCCATGCTGTGAAAGTGCCAGCTAGATCAGCTAGATCAGACAGTAGTTGGCTGTAGAAATGTTGCAGCCATTAGCATGTGCTTAATCCTTCAATATCTGGATGTATGTAGTACATCCAAAGAGCTGAACTTGTTTGTTTGCTTTTCATATGATTGGGCAATGGAAGTAAATGTTGAACATTCTTAACTCCTTTAGAAATCAGCCTTACAGTATCTGTTTTCACTTAAATCACCAAATCTTAAAACTTACTATGTGCAAGAGTTGTCTTAGGGCTTTTCAACACACAACACACAAGACCACTTTGAATAGGCTGGCAGTGTTTCTTATTTGGCAAAAAAAACTGATATGATCCTTTTTTTAACAATGTCATGCGATGTGTTACACTGCAGTGCAAATGCATTGATCGCTACTGTAATAGTGTAATGGAGTGCTATTTAAAACTAATCGCACCACTATGCACTTCACCATGGTTTATGTATTACAGTCTGTTGAGATAATGCAGGTAAGCAAATGAAGGTGATTTAGAAAATTAGCTGGGAGTGGTGCATGGCTGTCTGCACTACTTTCATGGTACTACTCAATTCTTACAGTTCCAAAATCATATCCCTTTTATGATAATATAAACAGTATTACAATATATACGATTATTTTGTATGTATTTGGTTTTAATTGTTTTTTGTAACTTAATGAGCATTCCTCTTTTTATGTTTTCTATTCCATTTGTTCTTGTGTTTTTACTATAAACCTGAGTGGGGAGGGTATTTAACCACTTCAGAGCTGGAAGATTTGGCAGCTCAATGACCAGGCCATTTTTTGCAATACGGTACTGCGCCGCTTTAACTGACAATTGCGTGGTTATGCGACGCTGTGACCAAACAACATTGACGTCCTTTTTCCCCCACAAATAGAGCTTTCTTTTGGTAGTATTTGATCACCTCTGTAGTTTTTATTTATTTGCGCTATAAACAAAAGAAGAGCGACACTTTTGAAAAAAGCACAATATCTTTTACTTTTTGCTATAATAAATATCCCAAATTTTTTTTCCCCCAATTTTTTTTTCCCTCAGTTTAGGCCAATATGTATTTTTTCTACATATTTTTGGTAAAGATAAATCGCAATAAGTGTATATTGATTGGTTTGCGCAAAAGTTATAGGCCCGGATTCACGTAGAAGCGCCCATCTTTGTGCGGGCGTAACGTATACTATTTACGTTACGCCTCCGCAACTTTGACAGGCAAGTGCTGTATTCTCAAACCAAAGTTGCGGCGGCGTAGCGTAAATAGGCCGGCGTAAGCCCGCCTAATTCAAATGTGGAAGATGTGGGCGTGTGTTATGTAAATTTTATGTGACCCCACGTAAATGACGCTTTTTACGAACGGCGCATGCGCCGTCCGTGAAAGTATCCCAGTGCGCATGCTTCAAATTAACCCACAAGAAGCCAATGCTTTCGACGTGAACGAAAATGACGCATAGCCCTATTCGCGAACGACTTACGCAAACGACGTAAAACATGAAAAAATTTTACGCTGTTCCGACATCCATACTTAACATTGGTGCGCCTCATCTACGCCTCATATAGCAGGGGTAACTTTATGCCGGGAAAAGCCTAACGTAAACGGCGTATCTGTACTGCGTCGGCCGGGCGTACGTTCGTGAATTGGCGTATCTAGCTGATTTACATATTTCTAGGCGTAAATCAGCGTACACGGCCCTAGCGGCCAGCGTAAATATGCAGTTAAGATACGACGGCGTAAGAGACTTACGCTGGTCATATCTTAGTGAAATTTTGGCGTATCTGATTCTTTGAATCAGGCGCCAAGATACGACGGCTCGGACTCAGAGTTACGACGGCGTATCTGGAGATATGCCGGCGTAACTCGTACGAGAATCTGGGCCATAGAGTCTACAAAATAGAGCATAGGTTTATGGCATTTTTATTATTATTATTTTTTTTTACTAGTAATGGCAGCGATCTGCAATTTTTATCGGGACTGCGACTGGGAAGGGTTAACACTAGGGGGCGATCAAGGGGTTAACAGTGTTCCCTAGATGTGTTCTAACTGTGCGGGGGGTGGGAGTGACTAGGGGAAGAGAGAGATCGGTGTTCATACATTGTATGTACACACAATCAGTCTCCTCTCCCCTGAGAGAACTTCTTGCTGTCACGAGCGATCGCGGGTGTTCATCGGTCATCGCGCCCACCGGGCACTCGCAACGGCTCCTTGTACACGCTGCGAGCGCAAACATGCCCCTAGTGACCAAAAGGCAAAGCAAAGCGTAAGGTAACGTAGTTTCGCCCAGCCATGCCATTCTGCGTGAGTAAAACTGCGGTGGCTGGTCGGCAAGTGGTTAAGAGAAGGTAACTACCTGTATCCAGCTCCACCTAAGGTCTAAATTTAATAAAAAGCATAAGAATGGGCACTAGTTGTATCCTGTAGTGTAATTTTTAATGTATTTCTAGTGAATTTACATGGAGTGCTGACATTCTTGGAACAGTTGGAATAATGCATGTTGAAATTAAAATTCAGGTTTCTGCAACACAAAAATGTGAATGAGTCCATACTGTTTTTTAATTCAGAAGATTTACATAATTTGAGTGTAGTATAGTAATTCAACATTTTGCATTGTGCTAAAAATTCCGTTCTCTAAGTTTTCTGACAGATGAAAGGATTCAAACATTATTAAAGTGAAAAGATGATTTATTTATTGAACAAGTAGCTATTCAGCAGCACACAAATATGAATATGAAAAAATATTTATATTTATTTAATGAATATTAATAGGTATACAGTTACTGTGTAGTCTTGTCTCGGTAGAGCAATTAAAGCATAACTTTAATAGCATACAGAAGTATTATATATATATATATATATATATATATATATATATATATATATATATATATATATATATATATATATATATATATATATATATATATATATATAATACACAGTATCTCACAAAAGTGATATTTTATTATAACTTTTCATGTGACAACACTGAAGAAATTACACTTTGTCACAATGTAATGTACTGAGTGTACAGGTTGATTAACAGTGTACATTTGCTGTCCCCTCAAAAAAACACCTTGTCTAAACTGCTGGCAAAAAAAGTGAGTACACCCCTAAGTGAAAATGTCCAAATTGGGCCCAAAGTGACAATATTTTGTGTGGCCACCATTTTTTTCCGGCACTAACCTAACCCTCTTGGGCATGAAGTTCACCAGAGCTTCACAGGTTGCCACCGGAGTCCTCCTCCATAACGACATCACGGACCTGGTGCATGTTAGAGACTTTGCGCTCCTCCACCTTCCATTTGAGGATGCCCCACAGATGCTCAATAGGGTTTAGGTCTAGAGACATGCTTAGTCAGTCCATCATCTTTACCCTCAGCATCTTTAGTAAGGGAGTGGTTGTCTTGAAGGTATGTTTGGGGTCATTATTATGTTGGAATACTGATCTGCAGTCCATTCTGTGCAGGGAGATTATCATGCTCTGCTTCAGTATGTCACAGTACATGTTGGCATTTATGGATCCCTCAATGAACTGTAGCTCCCCAGTGACGGCAGCACCAGACCATGACACTCCCACCACCATGCTTGACTGTAGGCAAGACACACTTGTCTTTGTTCTCCTCACCTGGTTGCTGCCACACATGCTTAACACCATCTGAACCAAAATACGTTTACCTTGGTCTCATCAGACCACAGGACATGGTTCCAATATTCCATGTCCTTAGTCTGCTTGTCTTTAGTAAACTGTTTGCAGGCTTTCTTGGGCATCATCTTTAGAAGAGGCTTCCTTCTGGGACGACAGCCATGCAGACCAATTTGGTGCACTGTCCGGCATATGGTCTGAGCACTGACAGGCTAACCCCCCACCCTTCAACCTCTGCAGCAATGCTGGCAGTACTCATGCGTCTATTTGCCAAAGACAAGCTCTGCATACAACGCTGAGCAAGTGCACTCAACTCCTTTGGTCGACCATGCCGAGGCCTGTTCTGAGTGGAACCTGTCCTGTTAAACTGCTGTATGGTCTTGGCCACTGTGCTGCAGCTCAGTTTCAGGGTCTTGCAAATCTTCTTATAGCGTAGGCCATCTTTATGTAGAGCAACAATTCTTTTTTTCAGATCCTTTAGAGAGTTCTTTGCCATGAGGTGCCATGTTGAACTTCCAGGGACCAGTATGAGAGAGTGAGAGCGATAACACCAAATTTAACAAACCTGCTCCCTATTCACACATGAGACCTTGTAACACCAATGAGTCACATGACACCGGAGAGGGAAATTACTTATTGGGCCCAATTTGGAAATGTTCACATTTTCACTTAGGGGTATAGTCACTTTTGTTGCCAGTGGTTTAGACATTAATAGCTGTGTGTTGAGATATTTTGAGGGGGACAGCAAATTGATGCTACAAACTGTACACGCACTACTTTACATTGTAGCAAAGTATAATTTCTTCAGTGTTGTCACATTAAAAGATAAGATAGAATAAAATATTTACAAAATGTGAGGGGTGTACTCACTTTTGTAAGATACTGTGTGTATATATATATATATATATATATATATATATATATATATATATATATATATATATTAGTATACATGCCTTGAAAAAGTATTAATACCCCTTAAAATTTTCCACATTTTGCCATGTTACAATGAAAAACGTTAATTTATTTTATTAGGATTTTGTGTGATAGACCAACACAAAGTGGCACATAATTGTGAACTGGAAGGAAAATGATAAATGGTTTTCAATTTTTTTTACAAATAAATATTTGAGAAGTGTGGCATGCATTTGTATTCAGCCCCCTTTACTCTGATACCTCTAACTAAAATCTAGTGGAACTAATTGCCTTCAGAAGTCACCTAATTAGTAAATAGAGTGCACCCGCATGTAATTTAATCTCAGTATAACTACAATTGTTCTCTGAAGGCCTCAGAGGTTTGTTAGAAAACCTAAGTGAACATCATGAAGGCCAGGGAACACATCAGACAGGTCAGGGATACAGTTGTGGAGAAGTTTAAAGCAGGGTTAGGTAATAAAAAAAAATATCCCAAGCATTGAACATCTCACGGAGCACCGTTCAATCCATTATCTGAAAGTGAAAAGAGCATGCCACAACTGCAAACCTATTAAGGCATGGCTGTCCACCTAAACTGACAGGAAAGGAGAGCATTAATCAGAGAAGCAGCCAAGGGGCCCATGGTAATCTGAAGGAGCTACAGAGATCCACAACACAGGTGGGAGAAACTGTTCACAGGACAACTATTAGTCGTGCACTCCACATATCAGGCCTAAATGGAAGAGTGGCAAGAAGAAAGCCATTTGCTGAAAGTAAGCAATAAGAAGTTCCGTTTGCAGTTTGTGAGAAGCCATGTGGGGGACACGGCAAACATGTGGAAGAAGATGCTCTGGTCAGATAAGACCAAAGCTTAACTTTTTGGCCTAAAAGCAAAACGCTATGTGTGGGGCAGAAAACTAACACTACACATCACCCTGAACACACATGGTGGTGGCAGTTTCATGTTGTAGGGATGCTTTGTTTCAGCAGGGATAGGGAAGCTGGAAAGATGGATGGAGCCAAATACAGGGCAATCTAAGAAGAAGACCTCATGAGTCTGAAAAAGACTTGAGACTGGGACAAAGGTTCATCTTCCAGTAGGACATACAGCCAGAGCTACAATGAAATGGTTTTGATCAAAGCATATTCATGTGCAAACGGCCCAGTCAAAGTCCAGACCTAAATCCAATGGAGAATCTGTGGCAATATTTGAAAATTGCTGTTCACAGACGCTCTCCATCCAATCGAACAGAGCTTGAGCTATTTTGCAAAGAAGAATGGGCAAAAATGTCACTCTCTAGATGTGCAAAGCTGGTAGACACATACCCAAAAAGACTTGCAGCTGTAATTGCAGTGAAAGGTGCTTATACAAAGTATAGACTCAGGGGGACTGAAAACAAATGCACGCCCCACCTTAAAATTAAAACAAAAAAAACATTTATATTTTTCATTCCACTTTTATGTGCCACTTTGTGTTGTTTCTCAGAATTTACTACTATAAACAGTCTTTCTTTATATGTATTTTTCTGTGCTGGGATATGCACTGCACTTCTTCTGGCCTAGATTGCTTTGAAATTAAAACCTCAAGTGGACCTAGGAGATCTAACAGATGAACAATGGTAAAATATTTTGGAACAACTACAATCAGTATCAGTTTTACCCCAGCAAACTTTAACTTTGACTTTAATCCATAGAGTGTATAGGACCCCAGGTAAATTGTATTACTGGGGTAGACCAGATACATCTTACTGTACTCGGTGTAGGAGAACCTCAGCTGACCTAATATATATATGCTATGGAAATGCTATATATATATATATATGCTATGGAAATGTTCCAAATTATTTAGGTACTGGCAAAAAATAATTGATACTATTACCGGGTATATCAAACATAGGTACAAAGGGATCCTAAAATAAGTTTACTGGGGGTGCCTAGAAAAAGAAACATACATACCAACAATTAGGATATCAATTAACAAGATGTTGTTTATTGTATGCAAGCTAATTGCACAAAAATGGATTGGAGATGTTAGCAGATCCACATCTGGTATCCCCCAATGTAGACATACACTATATTTCCAAAAGTATTGGGACGCCTGCCATTACATGCCCAGTCTTAGTCCGTAGGGTTCAATATTGAGTTGGCCCACCCTTTGCCGCTATAACAGCTTCAACTCTTCTGGGAAGGCTAGCCACAGGGTTTAGGAATGTGTCTATGGGAATGTTTGACCATTCTTCCAGAAGTGCATTTGTGAGGTCAGGCACTGATGTGGACAAGAAGGCCTGGCTCGTAGTCTCTACTCAAATTCATCCCAAAGGTGTTCTATCAAGTTGAAGTCAGGACTGTGTGTAGGCCAGTCAAGTTCCTCCACCCCAATCCATGTCTATCTGACTTTGCAAAGACACAGGAAGACACAAAGCAAAAAATCAAGGTGGAGGACAGAGGCAAAACTTGATCTTGCAACCTGTGGATACTACCTACTGCACCTAAGCATCAATTATGCAAACCTTTCTGATTTCCATAAAGGCCATTAGACATCCACCTGAGAGGGAACCGGTAGGGGCAAACCTTCATGCTAGGGGAGATTTATCCACATGTTTTGAGTTCTTGTATTACCATGGCTGTCTTGAAGTCCCTAAAGCCAAGAAGATGGAAGAAGACTTGTGGGTCTAGGAGCTAGAATCTTACTTGGAATAACAAAAGGAACGTTTTGATGTAAGATAGGAAGATGTTGACCTGCGCTGTCAATCCTTGATTTTGTGTAGCTGGCATTAGTGAATACTCTTACCATGTCACCATTTTAGTAAAAAAAAAAAAAAACAGGGAGTGCGGAAAGGAGGCACTGTGGCTCCTCCATAGACACACATAGCATGGCTTGGCTCCTACTCACAGGATTTTATTGACAGCAACAGGTGGCAACTCCATCTGCTGCCAAGTCTCCTATGAGAAGAGAGAGAGGGGGAGAAGAGCTGCCACATATGGCTACAGAACTGGATCGAGACTTGGCTCAGGAAAATGGTTAGAAGGGGGCTGGGGGAGCAGCTTTTGAATGGTTTTTACCCTAATGAAGAGAATACATTAGTGTAAAAATACAATGTTTTGACTTTATAACCACTGTAAAGAGGACGGCCTTCCATTTGTATATGCCAAGGGTCATTTTCTCCTGTAGGCAGCAGAATAATCCTACCCTAATTCCTACCATCAAGCTCTGTCCCATAATTGACTATAGAGAAATGTAGCTTTTCTTTATACAATACAAAGAACATACGTACCACAAATAATATTTATAACTACAACCCTTATTTAAACAGGTTGTCAGAGTGGAAAATAACAATACATAGATGGCAATGCATTGTGTTGTGTTAATTCCGTTCTTGTGCAGGCTTGCTATGCAGTGTAATGTAATAGAGCTGAATAAAGTTGCTGTTGTAGTCTATAAATATCTATATATGTCAGCTGCAATGTAGTGGATGTAGGACAGCAACATTTATTGGGAATACATTTTATTTATAACATTGAAACTATGGCAAACGTGGATATGTTTTGTGCTCAAACCATAATGTATTCATTCTATTATTCAGGAGTACATTGCACTATAATACGGTAAAATTAAAATTAAAGTACCAAGTGAAGTGAGTCACTAAACTAGGTTGTCATATTTGCCTTCTGGATAACATCAGTGTTTATGATTAAAAAGCTTCTTGTGGATGTTTATGTTATCTTACGTTGATTTTGTATATTTTTATTGTGAGCCTGGTTTTTATTTAATTGATTGTTGTTAAGGATATATTTTTTGTTCATGCTTGGATACAAAAGAAACCACTGAGCTGAAAAGATGATTTTACATTTCATGCATTTAATTTAATGCATCAAATATATTTATAAAATGGCCAGTTTGTTTCAGACTGATGTTTACATTTTTAGGAGGTGGCAGAGTATTAAACAGTTTTGATATTTTGGGGACTTAGGTGGCTTACCTCCCAGGTAAAGTAGGTCTCATCCTATGAGAAATGTTGTTTATTTTATTTTAATGAAATGCAATGGGATCAGTGAAAATATCCAGAGGAGGACAGAAGCATTACATTTCCAATGTGAAGAACTATGGCAGTTTAGTGGTGTAGCCTCGGTCCACAGTGCTGGCACAAAAGGATTGACTGAATGGACCTGGCTGTCAGTTTTCACTGTCTCTGCTGCCATTGCTGCTTGGGCTGATAGAGGGACAGGCACAATTGTGAAGAAAATATTGTTTCTGCAGAGCTTTGTGTAGGCTGTTTAAGTCCACCCACCACCCAAAAGGAAAATGATGTGGACTGCTGTGAATGCTGGGAGGAACTGAGGATTGTAGGAGATACATTTCCTATACAGATTAAGCCTGCTATGTAGACTGAACGAATAAACTACAGATCCCAGAGGCACTGAAGCTCTAGAAGAAAGGAGAGAGGGATGTGAGGATGACATTCTAAGGATTACACTGTGCATCTGGTTGCTCACAAGCTGCTTAACCCTGCATCTGGGAAGGAAATAGGTGCAGTAGCAGTCATTCCTTAGTACTGTCCCTTAGTCACTGACACTGTCTAATAGCCCGGGAGAATGCAGCGTATGCTGTTTTTGTTGTGTTGTTAATGAGGAACATATAGAAGTCAGCTGTCATCACAGGAGTCAGGGAAAGGCCACTGGCCAACCTCCACTATACTTTGATAAATTGGAACAGTGCTGTCAGTGTTGATCACAGTGCAGGCCCCTTTACACGTTTGGAGGAACTTTATCGTGAGTGCTCCAACATCAGATTAGGGTCCCAATGTGCTGCCCATTGGGGAAAGGGTTTGAATATAGACTGCAGGACTATTATTGTGCCACTACCCCCTAGTATAGGGTTTAGGGGTTACCCAATGTTTCACTTGTTTGCTACCAAACGTATATCGTTTTACATATTTGTTGCGCAATTACCACTGTTTCTGTTGTTTCAGCTATTGGGGTATTGTGTATGTTTGCAATACATTGTCCCCCTTTAGCCCAGGTGTGTCAGGGTGCATAGTTTTGCATGTATCGTTGTGGGCACAGGGAAATGGGGACCCAGGAAAACAACAGCTCTTTCAGAGGTAAGCACTACAGTGATCCCACCAGACACTCAAATAACTAATATAGCACACCTGCTTTTGAATGAATGCTTTTAATACACACAGTGTGTACAGGCAACACAACAAAATCTTGGCTAAATAAACTGTTTGGAAGTTATTTGCTTTTAACTGGCTTGATGGTAACTCAGCAGCTAATGAATGTTCTAGGCCTTGTACACACAAACAGACATGTCCGATGAAAACGGTCCGCGGACCGTTTTCATCGGACATGTCTGCTGGGAGCTTTTGGTCTGATGTATGTACACACCATCAGACCAAAATCCCAGTGGACGTAGAAGACACTGACGTTCTCTAACACAGAAGTACAATGCTTCCACTCATGCGTCGAATCAATTCGACGCATGCGCGGGATTTCGGGCCGCTGGTTATATGTCATAACCAGCGGACATGTCCGATGAGTCGTACTAACCATCGAACATGTCCGATGGACATTTTTCCAGCGGACAAGTTTCTTAGCATGCTAATAAACTTTTGTCCGCTGGAAACCTGTCCGCTAGGCCGGAAAACTGTCCGCTAGGCCCTACACACGGTCGGACATGTCCGCGGAAACTGGTCCGCGGACCAGTTTCAGCGGACATGTTCGGTTGTGTGTACGAGGCCTAAGAGTATCATTGAGTATAAAGGACCATGGTTTGCAGAATGTGGTCATACCAGAGGATGTTACTTAACTAACAGTCAAGCCCTGTACACACGACCAGGATACTCGGCGCTATAAAGTCCCCGGGAATCTCAATGGGAAAACTAAAAACCTACTCGGTAAAGTTTCCCCGTGTACACACGGACGGGTTTCCCGTCAGGAAAACTGCGGAGAGAGCTTTGGCCGGGAATCCCGGCCATGTGTATGCTGCCTCGCAGTGTTTCCCCATAGGAAAACTGCTGGGTTTAAAACCGCTGGGAATCCCGGCGGAAAAATAGAGAGCAGGTTCTCTATTTTCCCACCGGGATTCCCAGCAGTTTTCCTGTCGGGTAAACTGCGAGGAAGCATACACTGGTTTTCCTGGCCAAAAGCTCTCCTGGCAGTTTTCCTGGCAGGAAAACTGGTCGTGGTTATGAGGCTTCAAGAGTTGGAATAAGCCATTGTATTAAATGTAATTTTTTCATAAGTCTAAATTTGAGACAGACATATTTTTACACTTGCAGCTATAATGTGCTTACAGCTAAATATTTTTTTAGGAAAGGATATGTTTGTGGAGTGGCTCAAATGTGATAATGAAAAGTTCCTGGCAAAGGGATATGGAATATATGCTCTTTGGAATAGGGCTAGATGTTCAGAAATACAGGGCTTTTACTAATAATTGAATATAAATAATTATTAATAGGCTGTTTTCAGTCCTTGCTAGGTGCTTTTAACTAGTTTCTAATATATAAAAACAGCTACAAGGGGTCTGGTGTATGAACTGCCATTCCTATAGGCAGAAGATATGGTTGCAGATAGGATTGCCTTATAGGTGATTTTTTTTTTTTTTTTTGCACTATCCACATAACAGTAGCAAAAGTGGTGGCTTTAGATGTGTGCATAATCCACTGAAAAGCATTCTGCATTTGGATAGCTTTTCAGAGGTGATTAACAGGCATTGAGGATCTGATATGATACCTTAAAACCTGTTTTAATACAAATTTTGCAGAACAAACTCACATTTGCATTACATTGCATTGCACATGATTGCAAGGTGTTTGTGGCTTTCCCTGTTTGCTTGAAGGCGTAATCAATGGGTGGCAAGACATGTTGGATAGTTTTCGCTGCACCCACAAAGCATCGCAACAGCATCACGTGAGCATCCCTGTTTGTTTCCACTGCAGCTTAAAGTGGGACAGTCTGGGGGTGCTAAAACACGGCTTAATCACGCATTTTTGCCCCCCCAACTGCACATCTAAATGTAGCCTAGAGGTAATAAAGATTAATTTACATCAAACTCAGCATATACTGTACATGTCTATACATGCTTTTTGTCATGACATCTTTGTTTAGATCTGTCTTATTCCAGCGTTATACAAATTACACTTTTATCTGACATCTTTAGAAGGGAGATATTGTTTTGTGACTCAAAATATAGGTACTCATAATGGCCCACAATCAACAGGAGTGTATTGGTAGTAAAGTACCCATAGCTGGGATGAGTTTGTTCTATAGTATACAGTGTATAATATTGATATCAATGAGACAATTTCACAATTTGAGATGCAAACAACTGAAAAGAGGACTTTTGGAAATCATTGTCAGCAATATAGTAAGTAGTTCCTGCATAGACAGGATACTGTTGTTGATTGGAGCGTGACAGAGCTAAGCAACGTGTTACCTATGGCATATACTATAGAAATATGTAGACAAGTAAACATATGGCTTCAGAAAGGACTTTGGACCAAAAGACTGACAGAAAGGGCTTCTGACTAATTCTTGCCTGTGTCTAGGTTAATAAAATGTTATTAAAAATACATTCACTGGCTTTGTTGTGCATATATGTCTGTGTTCATGGCAGGATTCTGTTATTGTCCATATGAGCTACTCAATCATTCAGACACTGTGCAACAAAATTTATACAGCTTTTAACAAGCTAGATATCACAGGAATCCAGGCAGACTTGCTGATGTATGCTGAAACTAAACCTGTTACTAGGCTAAAATAACTATTACAGAAGAAAATCTTCTATGAACATCATGCTTATTGCAATTTGAGGAGGGAATATATATATATATATATATATATATATATATATATATATATATATATATATATATATATATATATATATATTCCGATGCTGCTCCTTACATTTAAAATACTTTATCCTAGTAAGTTGAAAAATGAAATTTTTTTGCTTCTGTTTTAGGCTGGGTTCACACCATCGCCATATGTGGCTCCCAGCAGGGGTCCGGTGCTTCCTGGTTCACCGTTTCAGGTCCGATTTCCGCATGAATTTTTGGCTGAATTCGGACCTGAAACGAAACGACACACAGGGCTCCTGTGCAATTCACACCGGAGATATGTGAACCAGCTCCATAGAGAGCCAGTCAAAATCTCCTACTATTGCAAATTGGATGCAGGGAACCTACATTTCATTTTTCAACTTACTAGGATAAAGTATTTTAAATGTAAGGAGCAGCATCGGAATATATATATATATATATATATATATATATATATATATATATATATATATATATATATATATATATATATATTCCCTCCTCAATGTTGATACAAGCCCTGGCAACCCTGGTCAAAAACCAGGGATTTCTTCACTTGGTAGGGTTTGTTTTCAATGGGATTTTCCCAATAATGGATACATCTCCCAATGTTTCCAGACATGTGTATGCATGCGACAATTGGGGGGTTGCTTATGTGGGCGTCCTAGGCTCACAACACTTTCTTGCCACACATTGTTTGTGGTGGGCTGTAGATGCACACACATGCTTATGATGGAGTTATTATATTTTTTTCAACAATTCCCTTTATAAGGATATATATCTAAATGTATTGCTATTTGATCCTTCCTTATGCATGTACGTTTTGCACCTTCAGAGACATATATGGCTTATATGTACATATTCATTTCTTTGTTCATGTTTGCTAGCTGGCCATGGGCTTTGTTCAGTGCATATATATATGCACATATGCATGAATGGAATTGGAGGCTTATTCTTAGTGGGAATTCCCCGATTATGGACAAGTCTTTATATGTCTCCAGACACGTGCCTGGATGTTTTTATCCCATTTTTTATATAAATAAAGTCGATATTGCATTGCATGTGTGTGCAGCCATTCATCCTTTTTTTCTTCACTCGATTTCTGCTAGCAGTGGCAGGGTGTGCACCCCATCGCTTGCATCATGTTTTGTGGATTATGGTCTGTGTTATTCACCTGTGAGCAGCAGTATCTTTCTATTAAACACACTACAGAGGTGGGGGCCCCCCTCCAAGTGAAATAAACAAAACCAATAACAATTTTCACAGGTAAAGTATATTGGTTTTCGTCACAATACTCACACGTTATTGGTTTTGTTTATTTCACTTGGAAGGGGGCCACCACCTCTGTAGTGTGTTTATTATCACTTTTTATTACTGACTAGCACAGCATAATTTTCCGTTGTTTTATTAGAAGTACGGGAACACATTGGGGTGCTTGCGGCGGCTCTCTTTTTTGGTTGATTGTCACATGACAGCTTGTGTGTTTTTTCTCGCCTTTTAGAAATTCTGCCTGGCAGCTGTAATTGACAATGTATATTAGCTGTGATAAGGAAAGCATAGGGATTGCTGCTGATGAAGTGCAGATTTGTTTAGGACAGGTGTAGGCAGCCATTCAGAGGTGGAAATCTACCTGAACAGCATAAAAGAGATCAAATATCACGGCGCTTACTGCTCTTTTTTTTTTTTAAAGAAATTAACTAGCAAGTCCCAAGAGTATGGAAAACCTAGAAAAATATAATAAAGCAAATATCACCAATTCTATTTTTTTATAATTTTTTACAATAACATTATTTATTTTTTTACATTTTTTTAGGAGTCTCTTTGTTAAAATATTAGGAGTCTAAACAGGTCCCTGTGTCTGACTTTTGAGACAAAGTAAGGGAATGAGGACAGAGATTCCCCATTCCCTTTCTCTGCAGCCTCAGCTGTATTGGACAGTAAATGAAAATGAAGTGCTCCATGTTGAGCGGATTCCTATTCATTAACAAACGGAAGCATAGAAAACAGTTTACAATGCTTCAATTATGAATGAACACAGTTTACTGTGTTCATTCAGAAAATAAAGGGGCTCATTAACCACTTGCCGTCGCCGCACCGTCATTATACGTCCACAAGGTGGCTCTCCTAGGCGAGACCACGTAAATGGACGTCCTGCCTTTTAGCCGCCACTAGGGGCGCACGTGCGCCGCCGGAGGCGCGCGCGCCTCCCGCTCGCCCCCGACTCCCGTGCGTGTGCCCGGCGGGCGCGATCGCCGCCGGGCACACGCGATCGCTCGGTACAGAGCGGGGAACGGGAGCTGTGTGTGTAAACACACAGCTCTCGTTCCTGTCAGCAGGGGAAATGCTGATTTTCTGTTCATACACTGTATGAACAGAAGATCAGTGTTTCCCCTAGTGAGGCCACCCCCCCCCACAGTAAGAACACACCCAGGCATACTTAACCCCTTCCCCGCCCCCTAGTGTTAACCCCTTCACTGCCAGTGGCATTTTTATAGTAATCTAATGCATTTTTATAGCACTGATCGCTATAAAAATGCCAATGGTGCCAAAAATGTGTCAAAAATGTCCGAAGTGTCCGCCATAATGTCGCAATACCGAAAAAAAAATCGCTGATCGCCGCCATTACTAGTAAAAAAAAATATTAATAAAAATGCCATAAAAATACCCCCTATTTTGTAAACGCTATAACTTTTGCGCAAACCAATCAATAAACGCTTATTGCGATTTTTTTTTACGAAAAATATGTAGAAGAATACGTATCGGCCTAAACTGAGGAAAAAAAATGTTTTTTTATATATTTTTGGGGGATATTTATTACAGCAAAAAGTAAAAAATATTCATTTTTTTCAAAATTGTCGTTCTATTTTTGTTTATAGCGCAAAAAATAAAAAACGCAGAGGTGATCAAATACCACCAAAAGAAAGCTCTATTTGTGGGAAAAAAAGGACGCCAATTTTGTTTGGGAGCCACGTCGCACGACCGCGCAATTGTCTGTTAAAGCGACGCAGTCCCGAATCGCAAAAAGTACTCTGGTCTTTGGGCAGCAATATGGTCCGGGGGGTAAGTGGTTAATGATATATTTACCTGCCCCTTCCATACTGAAACATCCCAGGCAGATATTGGCGGTAGAGGAGAGTAGAGAAGCTGGCAGCACTGCCGGGGAGGGGGAGAGACCAGGGGAGGACACAGGGGAACACTGGGAAGCTGAAACAGGAAGAACCGAGACAAGAGGAGTGGCATAAGCATCATTTACTGTTTACCATCCTCTTTCCTCCTGTAGCCGTTGAATGCCAGCAGAAGAGAGGGAAGAAGAGGCAGCTTTCAGCGGCTGCAGGAGGAAATGAGGTGGGAACCAGTAAATGCAGCCCCCACTGCCCCTCCTGTCCAAGTTCTGGGGGTACGCAAGGAAGGACTATAGTCTACTCGTCACCTACCCACAATTGATGGGTAGATCATGACCGATGGGTTGCCAACCCTCCGGTGTAGGGCTTATAGGCACTGGTCTCTGAAAGTAGATGTAAGCTCTTTGTAATGCCTCGGCTGTGTGTGTTGCTTTAGGTACACAGCTTAACATCAAGTATAAACCAAGTCCCAATGAAAGACGCGCTGGTTGTTGAACTGATGCAATCTTTACTGAGATATAATGAACAGGAATGTGTACAATAGTATGATGATATGGGATGAGATGTGATGTGATTTGATATGATTTGATTTGGTAAAAAGGCTTTGGTGTTCGTCAGGTTTGCAAATTGTAATAGCTTTAAGATGTCTTGTGGATCTGGTCACTACAGTAGCTAGAGCTGGAATGAAACAGGAAATGTCCCAGCAAGCCTTAGACATACAGAGAAGACCCGCCTCTAGGCATCAAGAAAATGGAGGGTCTTAAAGAAACAGACACTGCTGAGTGCCAAGCATGTAATATACATTGCAAAGGCAGCACACTCCCCACCTGGCATACTTTTTGTTATGCCACTAACCTTTGGGCAGAAGTAAAACTACTTCGGAAATTGGCCTAGCATACACCTTGGGAATGCCCTGTCTAACAATTCTAACTTCAACCTTTCTAACTCTAGCATCACTACTAGGATCAGTCCCCACAATGAGTCCAATAGGCCATTCGTTCCTGTGGGCCTGAGTGTCTTTTAATAAGACAATGTCTCCAACTTGTAAGTTGGGTTTGTCATCTTGCCATTTCTTGCGTGGCTGGAGTGTCACCAGGTATTCCTGTCTCCACCTCTTCCAGAAAATGTCCGCAAGACTTTGAACTTGTCTCCATTGCTTGGTGTACAAGTCCTTAGGTATGATGAAGGGATGTCTCTCTTGGATAGTCATATCCGCTGCCGACAAACGACCTCCAATTCTTAGTACTCCGTCTTCGTCAAGGATAGGGTTCAACTTCTTGAGCGAACTGTGTCGAGAAATCTCTTCCTTTTTCAGAAGGCTTTGAATTTCTTCTTTAAAGACTTCCTGCTGGATGCATTTGATGATTGCGACCTTAGCTTGTTCAAGATGGTCGTTGCTACGCTGATCAGTATTAGTAGCTCTGCAGGAGTATCTAGCTAGACAGATAAGTTTTCCGATTGCACGGGTTAAAGACTTCCAACTGCAAAACCTTTCAAATCTATGGGCGCCCAGACTGTCTCTGGTAACTAAAGTCTTACAAACTGCAACTTGAGGTCTTACCTCTTTGTCTTGATCTGGTTCTATGAGCTGAAAGGTCTCTACCTGAGTAGTCTCTTTGGTTTCTGGCTTACCAAGAAACGATGGACCTACGAACCAGTTAGTTTGCTTGAGTACAGCGGCTGACACCAATCTTGTCCCATGATCAGCTGGGTTCTTGTCTGTGCTGATGTGATGCCACTGATCTGGACTTGTAGACTTTCTGATACGTGTCACTCTGTTGGTCACGTATGTGTAAAATCTTTTTGAAGCGTTGTGAATATATCCTAACACAATCTTGCTGTCTGTATAAAAGTTCACTGCATGGATCTCAATGTCCAGTTCAGTCGTAATCATGTCTGCCATCTCTACCGCTAAGACAGCAGCACAAAGTTCTAGACGTGGGACAGTGTGAGCAGGTCTGGGAGCTAGTTTAGATTTTCCCATGATGAACCCAACATGGCTTTGTCCCTCAGTGTCTATTAACCTAAGGTAAGTTACAGCTGCAATAGCCATAGTGAAAGCGTCAGAGAATACACATAATTCTCTCCTCTTTGTAGCAGACAAGGAAACAAATACGTACGGTCTTGGAATGTTGAGTTGTTCAAGCTCTAACAATGAGTCTTTCCACAACTTCCACTGCATTTGCTTCTCTTCAGGAAGAAGTACGTCCCAGTCAATTTGTTCTTGCTCAGTAGTGATCTGTCTCAAAAGAGCTTTGCCTTGCATGATGATGGGTGCTACGAATCCCAGGGGGTCATAAAGACTGTTGACTGTAGATAGGACGCCTCTTTTTGTGAATGGTTTCTCTTCTCTGGAGACCCTGAAGGTGAAACTGTCAGTCTTTAGGTCCCAACTAAGCCCAAGACTTCTTTGCAAGGGTGGTGATTCTGTTCCTAGATCTAAGTCTTTGAGGTCTTTAGCACGGTCTTCCATTGGAAATGCTTCCATGACTCTGTAGCTGTTGGAAGCTACCTTGTTTAATCTTATGTTGGATTCTGCCAACATTTCTTTTGTACTTTTCAGGACGTTAATAGCTTCTTCGTTGCTGGAGAAAGAAGCAAGTCCATCGTCCACGTAGAAGTTCTTCATGACGAACTGTTTGGCTTCTTGACCATGTCTTTCACCTTGCTGTGCTGCTCATTTCAGATTGTAGATAGCTACAGCTGGGGAAGGGCTGTTTCCAAACACATGTACCTTCATCCTGTACGCTGTGATGTCTTTGTTAAAGTCGTTGTCTGCATACCACAGGAACCTTAAGTAGTCTCTGTGATCTTCTCGAACGAAGAAACAGTAGAACATCTGTTGTACATCTGCTGTTACTGCTACGAGTTCTTTTCTGAACCTGATGAGTACTCCAAGGAGTGTGTTGTTCAGGTCAGGTCCGCTGAGAAGGACGTCATTTAATGAGATGCCTTCGTGCTTCGCACTAGAGTCAAATACTACACGTATCTGACCTGGTTTCTGAGGATGATACACCCCAAATATTGGTAAGTACCAGTGTTCTTGGTTCTCTTGTAGTGGTGGTGCCCTTTCTGCCTGCTTGTTGTCAAAAATCTTTTGCATGAAGGCTTGGAAGTGTTTCTTCATATTTGGCTTTCTTTGTAGAGTGCGCTGCAACAAACTGAAGCGTTTCTCTGCTTGTACCCTGTTGTCAGGAAGGCGATGGCGTGGTGACCGGAAGGGTAGAGGGGCTACCCAGCTGCCTGACTTGTCTCTGTAGACTTCTCTGTCCATGATCTCAAGGAAGAGGGTATCTTCCACCGAGGGTGCTGGCTTGTCGTCGTCTCGTGTTCTTTCAAACACCTTACAACCCAGTTCATCTGCATTTCCAGTTGAGGCTAAGTCTTCCATGCACCTCTGTATACTTCGATGATGTTTTGGGTTATCTAATCTCTCTTTAATGTGTAGACTGTTGGTACATGGGCAAAGACAAGATGTACGACCATTCTGCAACAGATGTGTTCTGTAGACATTTACCTTTGCTGGTTTGTGCAGTCCGTCTAGACATACTTCTCCAACGATGACCCATCCGAGATCAAGGCGTTGTGCAAATGGTGCATTGTGTGGCCCATTGTACTGTTCTCTGACTTTGTGCACTCTGAGAATATCTCTCCCGAGTAGAAGGGTGATTGCAGCATCTGGATCTAGTGCTGGTATTTGGTCTGCTATTCGCACCAGATGTGGGTGATGACGAGCAACTTCAGGTGTGGGAATCTCTGACCTGTCGTCTGGTATATCATCACATTCTATGAGGGTAGGAAGAGTCACCTTTGTCTTTCCATCTAATGACTCGATGATGTAGTTATTTGCTCTTCTCCCTATTGTCTCTACAACTCCAGAACAAGTCTTCAAGGTGTATGGAGTTGGACTTCCTTTGTCACCGAAGAGGTCAAAGAATTCTGTTTTTGCCAGAGATCTGTTACTCTGTTCATCCAAGACTGTGTACATTTTGATTGCCTTCTCTCTGAAACCTGCTGGATACACCTTGACTAAGCATATCTTGGAGCATGATCTTGAGCGGCCCTGCTCTGTACAGATCTCAGTGCACTTTGAGGTTACTGCTGGCATTGTACTCTCGCCTTGCTCCCCACCATGGTCTTCTTGAGTTGCCGGAACTTCTTGTTTCCATGGTGGTGGTCCCGGGTGCAGTGTTGACAAGTGTTTGTCACTGTTACACTCTGCGCATTGTATTGTTTTTGTACAGTCTTTTGCAAGATGCTGAATTGAAGCGCAGCATCTGAAACAAATGCGATTGTCTTTAAGATAAGCTTTGCGCTCTTCTAATGTCTTACTTCTGAAACTGCGACATTTTCTTAGTGGATGATGCTTGTTGTGGATAGGACATATTTTGTCTGGCTCCTCAACTTTCTTCCTTGTGTTGTCTTCCTGATTGGCTGCAGATTCAGGCGGAACTTCTGTCTTCCTTACAGAAACTGTTGCTCTGCGTTCTTTGTAAAGCCCTGCTCTACCTTTGGGAAGCTTGCCGTTCTCTTGTTCAGGAAAGCAAAGCTTGGGTCATTGTGTATTTCAGCTTGGTCTTCTATGAATTCAGCGAAGAAGGCGAACGGTGGAAATGCAACTCGATGATCTTTCTTGTATCTTGAAGCTTGAGCTACCCACCTTTCTTGCAAGTTGTAAGGAAGTTTCTCGATTATGGGCTCAACTCCACGTGCTGTATCCAGATATGAGAGACCTGGCAGATATCCACTAGACTTAGCGGCTTCTATTTCTAAGAGTAGGTCTCCCAAACCTCTCAGCTTTTGGTAATCCTTACTTGTTATTCTTGGATAGTTTTCTATCCTTTTCAGCAGAGCATCCTCGATCACTTCAGGTGATCCATAGCATTGTTCTAGTCTCCGCCACACCATTGCAAGTCCTGCTGCTGCGTCATGAACATGTACTGATCTGATCCTTTGGGCTTGCTCAGTGGACTCTGGTCCTAGCCATCTGACGAGCTGGTCAAGCTTTTCTTTCTCTGTCAGATTTAAGTCTTGGGTACCACTCAGGAAAGATGACTTCCAGGCCCAGTAGTTTTCTGGACGGTCATCGAATTTCATGAGACCAGCGCCTACTATCTCACGGTGCATCAGGAATTTTGCCACTTCTATAGCACTTGTTGCGTCTGGCGAATACTTCTCGGGTGTAAACTCAGGGTATGGCTGCGGCTGGTAAGGCTGATGAGGCGCTTGACTGAATCCATTTTGTTTAGGTGGTTGCTCTCGTCTGTTGTAAGTCTTTCTGCTATAATCCAGACTTGTATTTGCTTGAGGAGGGAGTACGCGAGCATCCGTTTGCACTCTTGGAGGGTTGGCAGATTGGTCTCCGAGCATGCGACTACTTGACTTCCCACTCTGGGATCCTGATTCAGCCTTGCAATGTTGCATAGTATCAAAGTTGCTTATTGCTAGTGGAGTTAATGAAGACCTAGGTGCGTCATTGGATTGCTGGTCGGTGTACATGGTTGCTTGTGACTGTACGTACTCACGGGTGCGCTGGATTGCGCTATGGGATGACGTCTGGTTTTCTATGCCATCGTACTGAGCTTCGGCAGCCCTTGTGAAAACTTCTGCCTCGGCTAAGGCTGCTGCAGCGTTTTTCTGCTGTTTGAGTAAGTGTAAAGATGCTTCCACTTCTGCTTTCTTTTTGAGTGCTTCGGATTCACTTTTTGCTTTTTCTCTCATCAATTCAGCTTCTTGCTCCGCATAAGAAGCCATGGCGCAAGCTGCCCCTGCTTTTGCTCTTGCCTTAGTCGCTTTGTCGCTAGCCGATGACAGACTGGTGATGCTTGAATGTCTAGAACTAGTACGCTTAGATCTTGCTGAATCTGCGCTAGCTGAAGTCAGATTTGTTTGACTAGATGCTCTAGACAATGTTGTGCATCTAGACTTGATTCTTGGCAAGCTGTGTGTGTCATCCTCCTTATAGGAGCATTGAGGGTTAACTGTCAGAGTGTTGTTCTCTGTGTTCTGCATCTTGATTTAGCTGGCAGAGTGGATAATGACTGGACACAGGCAGTATCAGTGTTGTAGTGAGTGAGAGAAATTAGTTTCACTTTAGCTTCACTCCACGTGGCTGAAAGGAGTTTTTAGTCCTTTTACTGCGGAACGACGATTCAAAGCTGCTTAGCTGCTTCTGACAACGATTTAAAGCCTTTTTACTGTAATGCCTCGGCTGTGTGTGTTGCTTTAGGTACACAGCTTAACATCAAGTATAAACCAAGTCCCAATGAAAGACGCGCTGGTTGTTGAACTGATGCAATCTTTACTGAGATATAATGAACAGGAATGTGTACAATAGTATGATGATATGGGATGAGATGTAATGTGATTTGATATGATTTGATTTGATTTGATTTGGTAAAAAGGCTTTGGTGTTCGTCAGGTTTGCAAATTGTAATAGCTTTAAGATGTCTTGTGGATCTGGTCACTACAGTAGCTAGAGCTGGAATGAAACAGGAAATGTCCCAGCAAGCCTTAGACATACAGAGAAGACCCGCCTCTAGGCATCAAGAAAATGGAGGGTCTTAAAGAAACAGACACTGCTGAGTGCCAAGCATGTAATATACATTGCAAAGGCAGCACACTCTTGGTGAATATCCTTTACGTACCAAAATACTGTGTATCCTGGAGAATTTGGAATTCGGGGAGGGAAAGGTTTTTACATCTTAATGCTAGTGATGTTCTGCTTCCTCTTTACAGTTTGTCCCTGTTCACATGCACTACATTAATGTACTATTGTCCTAACTATTGTTTATTAACCTGTATATTGCTGTGAACTGTGTTCATCAGCACTCTTTCTTACTATGTGTGCAATCTTGCATGACAATCTGGAACAAGGGGCCACTTAATAAATTACTTATATCTTTGGTCGATGACAGCCCATTTAAGAATGTATTTCATACATATAACTGTAATTAAATTTCCTATTGATTATTTTTTGTTATATTATTCAGTGATAGCAACAAGTGTGATTGTATTGATCAGTTCAGAGAGATTTACACTTTACATTTTACTTTTCCAAATGTATTGGATTTATTATATATTTTAATGTACATTAATTCTACTGTACAATATATATAAGTTTTAGCTTGGCATATATGACATCAGTATTTTTTATTTTTTTTTCCTAATACCTCTTAAATAATACATTCAACAAAGGTTTTGTCTTCCTGAGATGATTTGAATCACAGCTAGTAACAGAGACATTGTGAATAAAAATAATGAATGAGTGCTGTATGCCACAGTAGAAGATGCCATTCAGAATCCTTTGTGTAGCAGTTTTTTTTACGTCATTCCAGGATTTAAATGTGACACCACCTATATAACATCCATGTTTCCATTATCTGTAATAGCATACACCTTGTACAGTAGTGCTGCAATGCTATTGATATCATTTTATGTTCTTTCTGAAAGGAGCAATTTTCTCTTGCTCGCCAAACAGATTATTAAAAACCTAAATGGCTGCACGTAGTTTTGAGCTTTTTACATTTTTAATCACTTCTAAATTAAAATTTGAGAATAAGGTGAAATATCACAGAAAAACTACTGAGTTTTATCTCATGCACCATATGTTGGTCCTTTATAATTGCAAAACCATGATCTACCTTGGTCATTGTTAAGGGAACAGAACCTCTGTTATTTCCCCAGAGTACTGATGCAAAATCAGCTATTGAATATGTTCCATTGCAAAATATAAAAATATATAAAATTAATGCATTGTATATTGCTTCTGTGTTACAATGAGTTTAGGGCTTTATTGCAGATATGCAGTGTTTTTCTTAGTTGAGAACTTTAAGGCCACTTTCACACTGAGCGGTTTTGAACAGCTTTTCAGGCGCTTTTGAAGCGCTTTCCATTCATTTCAATGGAGAGGGGAGTTTTTCACAGCCCTGCCAGCAAACTGCCCCAGTGTGAAAGCATTCATTAATTTTAATGGAAATAGGTTTTCGTGAGCTTTTTAGGCACTGTTGATAGCGCCTGAAAAGCGCCATTCTTGGGAATATACATTACATAAGACTTGGGGCAATAACCTTTTTCAGTGTTATTATACTGTACATCCAACATATCAGTGGACAATAGCGCACTGTAGTTGTAAAATTGTTTGTTTTTAATCTTGCCCCACTTATAGTTGTATTGCTAATGGCAAGATAATCTCATTATCGTTTTATTGTTATTATATTAAAGTGGATGTAAACCCACTCTGAAGCCTCGTACACACGACTGAGAAACTCGACGGGCGAAACGCATCGTTTTGCTTATCGAGTTCCTTGTTAGGCTGTCAATGATCTCAGCGAGCCAGGGGATGTTCGAATTTTTTTTTTGTCGTTTTTCAGAAGATGAAAAACGATGTGAAGCCCACACACGATCATTTTAAATGACGTTTTTAAAACGTCGTTTTTTTTCAAGCCGAAAAATGATCGTGTGTACGCGGCATTAGACTTTATATCATCTTGAGATCTCAAATCATCCCCAATTCATACACCTTCAGACCTCAGCTCAGCTCCAATTAATTGATGGGGAAGGTAGTGCTGCGCTATGTGTGGAGGATGGAGAGGTGGAAAGGAAGTGAAGGGTGGTCTGACTGTGACAGTACAAACAAAAATGGCTTTAAAAAGAGCCGATCAGTGAGCAGGCTGACAAACTTATAACTATTCTAGGCAAAGGTGCAAGTAACATAACTTCATACGTTCTTCTTAGTGGAAGGGAATACACAATCAATAAGGTGATGAAAAGTGCAAATAAAGATATACAATCTGTGTAACACAACACCCAATTAACTCTGATGGGCTCAGTGATGAGCTAGTGAAAAAAAAAAAAGTCCATAAAGCAGTAAACTTGTGATAAAGATCGATAGGCAAAAACTTTAACAATAACACCAGAGATCTAAATAATAATTGAAAGTCCAAAATAGGGAAGTGATGGTGTGGGTCCGAATCGATAATGT
The DNA here is from genome assembly GCF_905171775.1 of Rana temporaria. Taxonomy (NCBI): domain Eukaryota; kingdom Metazoa; phylum Chordata; class Amphibia; order Anura; family Ranidae; genus Rana; species Rana temporaria. Next base: position 158,598,654 of record NC_053493.1, on the reverse strand, counting down.
GAAGAAAACGTGGGTATCCAGTGATCCTTTTAAGGTGACTGAGGGTGTCCCCTTACCTTACTGCTGTAAGGTAACAGCATATGACTCCAAACACATATGGTTATCCAAAAGGGCTCTGGTCCAGGGAAACTAGGTCCTCCTTGGAAGTCGCGTCCCAGGATGGCCAATGTCTCGCGCCCAGGGGGATAAAACCACCAATAGTGTGATATTGTTTTAAAACAGTGAAGAAGTCACGCTTGTGACGAATACGCGTAAGAGCCTACTGAGAGGTACCGGAGGTGACGTTGGCGAACGATTGCCCCTCTTTTTTATGCCTGATTTAATTTTAACCATGTGAGTACCCTTGCTTATAATTTTATGTTGATTAAAAGTTTTAAAACAATATCACACTATTGGTGGTTTTATCCCCCTGGGCGCGAGACATTGGCCATCCTGGGACGCGACTTCCAAGGAGGACCTAGTTTCCCTGGACCAGAGCCCTTTTGGATAACCATATGTGTTTGGAGTCATATGCTGTTACCTTACAGCAGTAAGGTAAGGGGACACCCTCAGTCACCTTAAAAGGATCACTGGATACCCACGTTTTCTTCACATTATCGATTCGGACCCACACCATCACTTCCCTATTTTGGACTTTCAATTATTATTTAGATCTCTGGTGTTATTGTTAAAGTTTTTGCCTATCGATCTTTATCACAAGTTTACTGCTTTATGGACTTTTTTTTTTTTTTTTTTTTTTCACTAGCTCATCACTGAGCCCATCAGAGTTAATTGGGTGTTGTGTTACACAGATTGTATATCTTTATTTGCACTTTTCATCACCTTATTGATTGTGTATTCCCTTCCACTAAGAAGAACGTATGAAGTTATGTTACTTGCACCTTTGCCTAGAATAGTTATAAGTTTGTCAGCCTGCTCACTGATCGGCTCTTTTTAAAGCCATTTTTGTTTGTACTGTCACAGTCAGACCACCCTTCACTTCCTTTCCACCTCTCCATCCTCCACACATAGCGCAGCACTACCTTCCCCATCAATTAATACTTATGGTCTGATACACCTTCCAGTGCCGCAGCTGCACCCCATCCCCCCCCCCTCCCCACCCTCCCTCTGATAGCGCGGTAATACCCACTCTCACATTTTCAGCTCCAATTAATGCACCTTCAGATCCCAGATCAACTCCAGTTCAGCTCCAGTTTCTGCAACTTTAGTCATCACATAAACCCCAATTCATGCATCTTCTGACTAGAGATGAGCCGAACACCCCCCGGTTCTGTTAGCAGCAGAACATGCGGACAGGCAAATAATCAGTTCGAACACGGCGACACCGTTAAAGCCTATGGGACACGAACATGAAAAATCAAAAGTGCTCATTTTAACCACTTGCTTACTGGCCACATATACCCCCCTCCTGCCCAGGTGAAATTTCAGCTTCTGGCACTGCGTCGCTTTAACTAACAATTGCATGGTTGTGCGACGTGGCTCCCAAACAAAATTTACGTCCTTTTTTCCCCACAAATAGAGCTTTCTTTTGGTGGTATTTGATCGCCTGTGCGTTTTTTATTTTTTGCGCTATAAACAAAAAAGAGCGACAATTTTGAAAAAAATACAATATTTTTTACTTGTTGCTATAATAAATATCCCAATTTAAAAAAAAAAATCGCTATAAGCGACTGGTTTGCGCAAAAGTTATAGCGCCTACAAAATAGGGGACAGAATTATTATTTTTTATTATTTTTTTTTTTTTACTAGAAATGGCGGCGATCTGCGATTTTTATTGGGACTGCGACGTTATGGCGGACACATCGGACACTTTTGACACATTTTTGGCACCATTCACATTTATACTGCGATCAGTGCTATAAATATGCACTAATTACAGTATAAATGTGACTGGCATTGAAGGGGTTAACACTAGGGGGTGAGGAAGGGGTTAAATGTATCCCTGCATTGTGTTCTAACTGTAGGTGGAGGGGGGGTGACTGGGGGGGTGACCGATCTGTGTCTCTATGTACAAGGGACACAGATCGGTCTCCTCTCCAGAGACAGCACCGCTGTCTCTGTGTAAAACGGCAATGAGAGATGATCTCATATGTTTACATATGAGATCATCTCTCATTGGCCGCACAGATCGCATCGCAAACGGCCACTCTGATTGGCCGTTCACGGCGATCTGTAATTGGCTGTGTCCAAGGGACACGGCCAACACAGAGTTTCCCCGCTGCGCACTCTGGAGCGCGCGCGGGGAACACCCAAAGGGGCGGATGTCAATTGACGTCCTGTTGGATTTTGGGATCCGCACTGTAGCCGTCATTTGACTATAGCGCGGGTCCCAGGAGGTTAAAGGCAATTAGCTTTTAAAATTAGCACTTTTGATTTTTCATGTTTGTGCAAGTTATTGTCATAAAAAGTGTTTGGGGACCTGGGTCCTGCCCCATGGGACATGTATCAATGCAACAAAAAGTTTTAATAACTGAAGTTTTTTCGGGAGCAAGTGGAATGTTCCTTTAAATTTCGTACCTGGGGGTGTCTATAGTATGCCTGTAAAGTAGCGCATGTTTCCCGTGCTTAAAAAAGTCCTCCCCATGTTGAGGGCATGTGGCCTGGTACGGTTCAGGAGGGAGGGCGTTCTCCCCCCCTCTTTTCCTGTGATCTGCCAGGTTGTGTGCTCTGATAAGGGTCTGATATGGATCTTTGGGGGAACCCCACGCCATTTTCTTTTTAATTTTGGTGCGGGGTTCCCCTTAAAATCCATACCAGACCTGAAGGGTCTGGTATGGATTTTTGGGGGAACCCCACACCATTTTAAAGAAAAGTTGTTGCAGGGTTCCCCCTAATTTCCATACCAAACCTGAAGGGCCTGATATGGAATATGGGGGGACTCCCACGCATTGTTTTTTAAATTTTGGTTCGGGGTTCCCCTTAATATTCATACCAGACCCAAAGGGCCTGGTAATGGACTGAGGGGGGAACCCATGCAGGTTTTTTTCAATGACTTTTATCTGTGTTGCTGGGACCCGACAATTCATTATAGCTGCGAGTAGTTTTAGATGATTTTTTTCCTTTAGAAATGTCATTTTGTGCTGGGAAAGTTCTAAACACGAGAAACATGCACTACTTTACAGGCATACTATAGACAGCCCCCAGGTACGAAATTGAAAGCACTATTTTACTTTTATTGTTTCATATTAAGCATTATTAAAATCACTGCTCCCAAAAAAACAGCAGTTTTTAAAACTTTTTTTGCATTGATACATGTCCCCTGGACCCAGGTTCCCAAACACTTTTTATGACAATAACTTGCATATTAACCTTCAAAATTAGCACTTTTGATTTCTCCCAGAGACTTTTAAAGTGTGTTCCACGGTTTTTCAAATTTGCCACGAACACCCCAAATAGGTTCGGCAAACGGGCGAACAGCCAATGTTCGACTCGAACATAAAGCGCACCCCTACTTCTGACCTCAGATACCTATTAGTGCCTAAATTCAGATCTCAGATTTGCCATAATTTATGCACCTTCCGACCTTAGATCAGGCCCAATTCATGCACCATGTAATCTCAGACCAGCCCCAAGTCCTGCAACGTTAGACTACAGATAAGCCCCAATTAGTTCACCTTCAGACCTCACATCAGCCCTAATGCATAAACTTCGGACCTCCGTTCAGACTATATGCATGCATCTTCAGGCCACAGATCAGCCCAATTCATGCACATTCAGACCCCAGATCAGCTCAAATACACAAACCTTCAGACCTCAGATCAGCCCCAATGAATGTTGTGGCGATTGCGGATGTCAGATCTCTGCCTTTCTCACAAACTCGTGAAAAAAGACTGGTCAAACTCACCCTACACTGTCACTTACGCAACAATGGCACTCTCAGCTGCGCCCTGCACAAAGATTTTCCAGCTTGCAGGAACACAATCTAAGAGTTAACTGACTGAGAGTGATTGTCACTGGGTTAAGTTTAGAACACAATTAACCCTTTACACTGTCACCAAATAGCTTTGGCCCTATAAACCCTTCACAATATCAGCAATGGCAATTATGATTTTAAAATAAACATAACACACAGGGGTTTATTGGTAGCCAATCAGTAGCCAATCAGCTTATAACTAGTTTTTTCAATTAAGCTTTGACAAAAAAAAAAAAATGAAGCTGATTGGTTTCTATGTAGAATTTTTTAAATGTCGCCTATGGAGATTTTTAAGGGTAAAAGTTTGACGCCATTCCACGAGCAGGCGCACTTTTGAAGCGTGACATGTTGGGTATCATTTTACTCTGCGTAACATTAACTTTCACAATATAAAAAAATTTGGGCTAACTTTACTGTTGTCTTATTTTTTTGTTAAAAAAAGTGATTTTTTCCCCAAAAAAAGTGCGCTTGTAAGACCGCTGCGCAAATACGGTGTGACAAAAAGTATTGCAATGACCGCTATTTTATTCTCTAGGGTGTTAGAAAAAATATATATATAATGTTTGGGGGTTTTAAGTCATTTTCTAGCAAAAAAAAATGTTTTAATCTTGTAAACACCAAATCTGAAAAACAGGCAAGGTCTTTAAGTGGTTAACCGAGTTCTGTGAAGCCGTACGGTCTGGTGAGAGATCCTTAGGGTTTCCACCACCTCCATCATTGATACTTTAAATGTTCAGGAAAATGTGCACGCTCTCGACACAACAGGGTAAATGACAATACGGTTCAGGAATCTAAAGTGAAAGAATAGAGACCCTCATCCAGCAGTTTAGAGATGACAAACTAAACAATTTTTTTGCTTGCCATATGATAGTACTAAATGTATTTAAATTTGACTACATGCATTTAAATAAGTACAACAAATTTAATGAAGGCTGTTTAATAATATAATACAGTTAACAATGTAATAAGTAAAGAAATAGAACCACCCATCTTTTTATTTATATTTTTAGGCTGTTTACATGATTTATTTAGGTCTGTAAATTCTGCTTGTACCTGATATTTTTTTTAACATCACAATAAAAATAGTTATAAACCAAGCTGGTTCTTCTGTATTAGCTGCAGGCTGTACCATGGTAGTGGCACCAAGACTGGGAATTAGATCACTTGATGACATGCTTTCATGGTAAACAGCCAGAGGGATCTGTATGTCTATCAGACAGAGAATTGCACTACGTCGCATACAAAGTATTTCGTTTTACTATATAGCTTGTGCAAAAGTGCAGCAGTGGTTAATGTACCAACATAAATCTAGGCAGGGAGTCTAAGAGGAAGAAATGGAAAAAAATATTAATTTCCTGAAAGCAAGTAAAAAAATATGTGTTGCATTTTAAAAGGAAAATGTAGTGACATTTTTAAATAGCACATCGTTTGAATGAATATTTCGGTATTTTTAATATTTTTTGTTTCCTATTTTGTCATTTGTATATTAGTTACTAAAAGATTCATTCATTGGCACCACTCTGCTTCTCACAACAACTATTGAGATATTGAGTTTTATTTAATAAAGGGGGTAAAAACTGTTTACTTACCAAAGTAAAAAGACTATGTTTTGATAGCACTTGATTGGTTAATAAGGTGCTTTGGGACAAGCACATACAAGAGATTTTAAATGTATCTCAAGTGGAAAATTACAAATCAAAATTATGATATATTACACACTGCATAACCCTTGGAATCTGTTCTTTTAATTCATCATTCAAATATTATTGTACAACCCATAGAACATACAGTAAAAACATTGCAAACTTTACATTTTTTTTGCTTTTAACAATACAGAATTAATGGGGATATTTATATCAAAGCCCATATTTCTAATCAATCAGCAATCAATTCGGCATTTTCTAAGGATGAGGTCATTGATGATACATATGTACAAGTTTCAAACTCAGTCTACAATCTGTTCCATATAAAAGGTAGAGAGAAGGAAAAGAGATGGATGACCCACAAATACAAACCACCACACCCCAGTATTGGAAAATGCATACCAAATATATCTTAGTACTGTTTGCAACAGACTTATATAGGAAAAAAGCACTGCAATATCATTCAGCTATCAAGCTGGAAATAATCAACCAATTTTCTTGGATACAAACATATCAACAATGGTGGATGCTGGAGCAGCAGCTGTATGGACACTGCAAGGCACAATCCTTTGTTAAAATTTGGCATGTATGCAGGAGCGGGTGCAAAGATCCAAACTAAGGGCCAGATTCACAAAAGAGATACGACGGCGTATCTCCTGATACGCCGTCGTATCTCTGTTTTAGGGCCGTTCTAACTATGCGACTGATTCATAGAATCAGTTACGCATAGCTAGCCCTAAGATCCGACAGGTGTAATTGAATTACACCATCGGATCCTAGGATGCAATACTTCGGCCGCCGCTGGGGGTAGTTTGCGTCGTAAACCAGCGTCGGGTATGCAAATTAGCAGTTACGGCGATCCACAAAGGTTTTTCCCGTCGTTACGTCGTCGCAAGTTTTAGATTCCTGTCGCAAAGATAGGGGTGCTTTAACATGGTGTAAAATTACTCCACCATGTTAAAGTATGCCCGTCTTTCCCGCGTCGCTTTTGAATTTTTTTCTTTTCCCGGCGTAAGTACGTTACGCACGTCGCGATTCTCAACACGTCGGCGCGTCGTAATTTCGCGCAAAGCACGTCGGGAAATTTGCGAACGGAGCATGCGCAGTACGTCCGGCGCGGGAGCACGCCTAATTTAAATGGTACCCGCCCCATTTGAATTGGGCCGCCTTGCGCCAGACGTGTTTACGATACACCGCCGCAAGTTTACAGGTAAGTGCTTTGTGGATCGGGCACTTAGACTGAAAACTTGCGGCGGTGTAACGTAAATGGGTTACGTTACGCTGCGCCGCAGGTACGAGAATCTGGCCCTAAGGCATTGAGCCACATACCTTCTTGTATTTCTTTCCTGCCTTTGTGTACCAGGGATACAAATTTTCCTGTAGTATCCTATGTCCTGCCTATAGTTGTAATATGTGGAAAGATAACTGCAGATGACACGTTGCCCATGTAGCGCTACCCCCTCAGGAGCCGCTGGTTAGATTTGAGATCTACTCTGATTAATTGATTCACCCCCTTTTAACTGCTTTGAACCCTCCCTTGGCACACCAGATAAAATGTAATAGTATTGTGACCCCTACTTGGCTGGGGCCACAATAGCATACATAAAACATGCAATGGTAATATAGTAATATTGTTACCTTTTCCAGTTGACGACTCCCAAGAGTAAACACACCTCACACAATTAATATATTCAAACCAAAAGAATGATTTTACTTTAAATATGATAAAGAGGATAAAGGGGGTTTGAATAACAGGTCAAACATGCATAGGTATTAACATAAAATGACTCTGCAAGGGCCCTTGCAGGAGTCAGCAAATAAGACAAGAAAAATCTAAACTACAAGGGTAATATTGCTAAGTATGAATTAGTCTAGGCAGTCTTTGCTCGCGGGCTCCCCCTAGCGGGCAGTCCAGCAGAACAGCTAATGTGAAACTCTTTGCCAGGCCTGGCTCAAACAGCTCCCAAATGTCTCCTAAGAACAAAGTTTATGTTGCAGCCGTTGGTGCACTTTTAAATTGTAATCCAAAAGGGTAAAAGAGGGAATAAACTCAGTCAAACAGGGCGACGAACACCAATGCTGATGAACTGATCTCTAGTCAGCATCAGTCAACTCTGCGGGTATAACTGTCAACTTGTTTGGCCTCTCTGATTCAGTCAGATATCAAACATGTGGCTCCGGTTTATGGAGTAACACTAAATTATCAGCTGAAGTGGGGTTTGAAGTTTTAGGCATGTGCCTTCTCACCCGAACAGGCCGATCCGCCTGAGTCCTTCACAAAGACACGCCGATCAGTCACTGCCCCGCAACACACGGTCTCCGGTATCAGACTCTCTACTGTTACGATCGTCAGCTGGCGAGTTTCTCCGGTCTCCTGGAACACAAGCTGGGAACCTTTGGTCTTGCTTCCCTCTGGATGGCTGGTCTTCCGGTGGATCCAGGCCCAGGCTTCAGGCCTAGCAGCTTGGCTGTGTTCCTCTCCCCAGCTACGCAGTGGAGAAGATGCATGTCCCAAGAGAGTGAAGTCAGCTCCTCCTTCCCTTCAAGTAACCTCCCCCATAAGTCTGCGTGGAGGGGTCATGTGCTCCAAGAAGGCAGGGCATTGTGGGAAATGCAATCTATTTCTACTAATTGTCAATGGAGTCCATATCTCCCGGTACTTCCGATCCCACAATGCATGGCTTCTAAAAAGATATAAACATGTATATACAAATATAAATAGAGCTCCAGTGGGGATTCAGGCTACACGTAGTCCATGATGGAGTGACCCCACTACACCAGTATTTTGTATTTACTGTATATACTCTAGTATAAATCAAGTTTTTCAGCACTTTTTTTGTGCTGAAAATGCCCCCCCTTGGCTTATACTCGAGTCACCTTTTTGTGCCTGATCTCCCAGACTTTGGGGACCCGGTACCAGCCGGTTGTAGGTCCCCTAGACTCCTTGGCACACATATATTCTCACTCTTCCTCTACAAGTGTGCAAAGTTTGTTTTCCGGGGGACCTACGTCCGGGGAGCACCGATTTTTCAAAGCCGAGCACCTCTTTCATAGACTCCCATGTTAACTGGTAATTTCTCCAGTGACTTTAGGGACCCGGTACCGGCCGGTCATAGGTCCCCTGGACCTGGAACTTGTCACACATGTAGCCCCATTTCTCTTGTCTGGGGGACCTATGGCTGGGGAGCACCAATTTTTCAAAGCCAGGCATCCCTTCCATAGACTCTCATGTTAAACGTCAGTCTAGTCATGGACACAGTGAGGCATGGGCACAGTGAGGCATGGGCACAGTGAGGCATGGGCACAGTGAGGCATGGACACAGTGAGGCATGGGTACAGTGAGGCATGGACATAGTGAGGCATGGGTACAGTGAGGCATGGACATAGTAAGGCATGCACAAGGACACAGTGAGGCACAGTGAGGCACAGTGAGGCATGCAGATAGACACCCTAGGCTTATACTCGAGTCAATACGTTTTCCTAGTTATTTGTGGTAAAATTCGGTGCCTCGGCTTATATTCTGGTCGGCTTATACTCGAGTATATACGGTACGCCTTTCAACTCTTTCATGTCAGATTAAAAAAATTCTTCAGAAACAATTTTTTTTATGTGTTTTGTTGTTACCAAGAATATTATGTTTGTTCTTGGACACCCGTTTTCTTGTAAATACAGTATATGCTTCTCTATTCCATGTATGTTCAATTAAACAGCTGCCTTTGCTATTTGCTTTGAGCATTTTAGCAGTTTCTAAAGCTGTTTTGTTGCTTGTCTTCCACCCATCACTGAACATTCAATGCACCTAATGAGCCAAAATTATTTGGCTTATTAATAGCACTGATTTCCATGAAATAGTCACAATATAAGCTGGAACAAGAGCTAATACCCCCCCCCCCCCCACACACACACACACACACACACCACAATAGTCCTGAAAATATGTGCTTTAAAGATTTACGGATCATTCGGAAATGGGATTTTGGCTATTTTCTTGGTTTTTAAGGGTTTGGCTATACAACTGTCCATATGCCACCACCCTTTATACACCACAGTTGATCCTTATTTAATAAACATAACATCTGGATTTTTTTTTTAGTGGCAGTCTTACCAACCTGAGTTTCCTGCTTATGGATAAAGTAGGGAAGGGTTAGAGCCTCTGTTAAGACATAGTGGTGTTCATAGATTCTAATATGTTTGGCTGTTATAATTTTCACCTCCTTCCTGCCCAGACCAATTTTTAGTTCTCACCACTGTCACACTTTGCGACGTGGCTCCCAAACAAAATTTACATCCTTTTTTTTCCCACAAATAGAGCTTTCTTTTGGTGGTATTTGATCACCTCTGCGGTTTTTATTTTTTGCACTATAAACAAAAGAAGAGCGACAATTTTGAAAAAAACACAATACTTTTTACTTTTTGATTCAATAAATATTACAATTAAAAAAACAAAATCCTCAGTGTAGGCCGATATGTATTCTTTTACATATTTTTAAAATAAAATCGCAATAAGCGTATATTGATTGGTTTGCACAAAAGTTAGATGCCTAGATTCAGGTACGTTGCCGCAACTTTGCGGCGGCGTAGCTTTAGGCATTTAAGCTACGCCGCCGTAAGTTAGCGAGGCAAGTACATGATTCACAATGTACTTGCCTGCTAAGTTACGGCGGCGTAGCCTAAAGCAGGCGGGCGTAAGGGCGCCAAATTCAAATCTGTGTAAGGGGGCGTGTTTTATGTTAATGGGGCTTGACCTTACGTTTTTGACATTTTTTCTTTTACTGCGCATGCGCCAGGCACCTACATTTCCCAGTGTGCATTGCGGCTAAGTACGCCGCACGGGCCTATTGATTTCGACGTGGACGTAAACGACGTAAATCCCGATTCACGGACGACTTGCGCAAACGACGTAAAAATTACGAATTTTGACGCGGGAACGGCGGCCATACTTAACATAACTATTCCAACTAGGGCCTAGCTCTAACTTTAGGCGGCCTATCTCTAACGTAAACGGCGTAAAAGTACTGCGTCGGCCGGGCGTACGTTCGTGAATCGGCGTATCTACTAATTTACATATTCTACGCCGACCGCAATGGAAGCGCCAACCTAGCGGCCATCCGAAATATTGCAACCGAAGATAGGACGGCGCAAGCCGTCGTATCTTAGATATGTTTAAGTGTATCTCTGATTGAGAATACACTTAAACATAAGTCGGCGTAGATTCTGAGTTAGGTCGGCTTATCTACTGATAAGCCGGCCTAACTCTTACTGAATCTACCTAATAGTGTCTACAAAATAGGGGATATATTTATAGCATTTCTAGTATTATTATTATTATTTTTTACTAGTAATGGTGGCGATCTGCAAGTTTTATTGTGACTGCAATATTACGGCGGACATATCGGACACTTTTGACACATTTTTGGGACCATTCACATTTATACAGCGATTAGTGCTATAAAATGCATTGATTACTGTGTAAATGTGACTGGCAGGGAAGGGGTTAACACCAGGGGGCGATCAAAAGCCATTTTCTGTACTTGCTATAAAAAAGTGCATAGCCTTAAAAATGAAAATGAATATAACCTCTTAATCTTAGGATCTGGTAAGCTTCAATATATTACATATTTGGCCTTGGTTGTAGTTATCCTTATATGCTAAGAGCTTTATATCCTGACTCCTCATAAAACACAGCAATTTCAGAAACAATCACCAACTTTCTTTGCAGGCTTCCTTGATAGCAAAATATATAATATTTGTGGAAGAATTCAAGTCACCTTCTCAGCATGTCATTACTGGTAATGGAGAAGTCAGCTACAAGAAGCCTTCCACTGACTCCTAATGGTTGAAAAGAAGGGCACCACATACTGAAACCAACCTAAACAATGAATTGATGATGCAAGTAGGCATCATTTTTAGCAAGCGTCCACTAAGCATTACCATATTTATCAAAGCCAACGCAAAGGAATGCAGAATGAGTTTGATATTAGTAAATCACGCCTACAGAGCAACAAAGGCAAATTCTGCGCACACAGCAATTTAATTTATTAGCATTTCATACTTACAGAGACAACACTTACATTCCAGTGAGATTAATATTTGACAAGCAGTTGATAAAATAATAGTTATGCAAGCCATTTAAGTGAGTGGAAAAAGTGTCAGTTTGTTATATGCAAGTTCTTTTCAATGTTCATCTGGCATATGTTTTTACTTTATTACTATGATGCTTTAAAGGACATTGCTTTTGTATGTCATGGTAATGCTCTTAAGACGTCAGCAGATTTAAAAATACCAGTCGTAGTACAGAAACGTTAAAGTCTACTTCAGAGATTAAGAAAAAAAGGAAGGAAGATGATGATTTCAGTATAATACTAATTTTGACCACACAAGAGGTTCAGATGTTGTCTTTATTTAAGGTTGAATATTTTACTGTTAGGACATTATAGATGTAATTACTTTATTTTTTTCTTGTTTAGCCATGGGTAAACCCAGGTCTGCTGTTAGAAATCATGAGGCCTTGTACAGCCTTCCTGATGGGACCCCCTCAACCCCGCCTCCGCCCCCAAAATGCAGGACAACAGCAGCACTGACTTCATCCACCTACCCCCCAAAAATTAAAAAAAAAGTGCCTCTTCTGCTCCCACCTCTTGAGCCCCTCTGTTGACATGATGGGGAACAGGGAAATGTACTTTAAGCCCTGGTAAGCAAGTAGTAGCAGGGGTGTGGTCTATTAACCACCTAAGACCCAGACCTTTAGGCAGCTAAAGGACCCGGCCAGTTTTTGCGATTCGGCACTGCGTCGCTTTAACTGACAATTGCGCAGTCGTGCGACACGGCTCCCAAACAAAATTGGCGTCCTTTTTTCCCCACAAATAGAGCTTTCTTTTGGTGGTATTTGATCACCTCTGTGGTTTTTATTTTTTGGGCTATAAACAAAAATAGAGCGACAATTTTGAAAAAAAATCAATATTTTTTACTTTTTGCTATAATAAATATCCCCCAAAAATATATTAAAAAACTTTTTTTTTCCTCACTTTAGGCCGATACGTTTTCTTCTACCTATTTTTGGTAAAAAAAATCGCAATAAGCATTTATCGATTGGTTTGTGCAAAATGTATAGCGTTTACAAAACAGGGGATAGTTTTATTGCATTTTTATTAATATTTTTTTTTTACTACCAATGGCGATAAGTGTTTTTTTTCGTGACTGCGACATTATGGCGGACACATCGAAAAAATTTTGACACATTTTTGGGACCATTGTCATTTTCACAGCAAAAAGTGCTATAAAAATGCACTGTTTACTGTGAAAATAACAATTGCAGTTTAGGAGTTAACCACTAGGGGGCACTGTAGGGGTTAAGTGTGACCTCATATATGTTTCTAACTGTAGGGGGGCGGGGCTGGACGTGTGATGTCATTGATCGTCTTTCCCTATATCAGGGAACAGACGATCAATGACACTGCCACAGTGAAGAATAGGGACCGATCGCGGGACACTGGTGGCAATTGGCTCCGCGGATCCCACTGGCACGGTCACGGAGCTTAGGACCGAGTCGCAAACATGCCGCCGGCGGCGCACTCACGACCCCACGGCTGGGCTTAAAGAGACACGTACAGGTACGTGATTGTGCCCAGCCGTGCCATTCTGCCGACGTATATCGGCGTGAAGGGGTCCTTAACTGGTTAATTGTTTCTCTATTTACATGCAGACCATGCTGTTAAACAAAATTATCGGTGTCAGGGGTTGGGATAAAACATAAAAACAACGAGGATAAAAGGGCAACTGATTTCATCAGCTCTGGTAGTGTTAGACCCCTTTCACACTGGAGCGGTTTGCAGGTGCTATTGCGCTAAGAATAGCGCCTGCAAACCGACCCTAAACAACTGCTGCTGTGTCTCCAGTGTGAAAGCCCCGAAAGTTTTCACACTGGAGCGGTGCGCTAGCAGGACAGTATAAAAAAGTCCTTCTAGCCGCATTTCTGGAGCGGTGAAGGAGCAGTGTGTATACCGCTCCTCCACCGCTCCTGCCCATTGAAATCAATGGGACACCGTGGCTATACCGCCGACAATGCGCCTCTGCCGATGGTTTTTAACCCTTTCTGCTAGCGGGGGTAAATCCACCCCACTAGCGGCTGAATAGCGCCGCAAACTTGGCGGTAAAGCGACGCTAAAAATAGCAGCGTTTTACCGCCGACTCTGCTCCCACCCCAGTGTGAAAGGGGCCTTATACTGTAGTTTTCTCCCACACCTGTCATTGTCAGTTTTGCAGGACATCTTGGTATGCAGGTAAATGTTTTAGTAAATCTTCCCCATCCAAGGGTGTCAAACTGGCGGCCCTCCAGCTGTTGCGGAACTACAAGTCCCATCATGCCATTGCCTGTGGGAGGCATTCTGGTCAGTCTTGCAATGCCTCAGGGGACTTGTAGCTCTGCAACAGATGGAGGGCTGCCAGTTTGACACCTGCGCCATAGACTGGAATAAATGGGGCATACGAATGTGATAGAAGGATAGTGGTGAAGGGAAGAAGGGGATCTAGGAGAGAAGGTTTAAAGGGGTGTCCTGGTACCTCTCATGGTTAAGACCGGTTCCACAAAGCACAGAGAAATTTGAGGTTATATTACAAGCCACTGTAAAGATGCAAGAAGGGTTTGGTCCCTATAAAAGAATCAAGGCATTCATATTTTCCAATATTTCTCATCCTGCTCTTTCAAAGCCATAGTAAATGTTTCCATTTCTTGAATCTACGGCATGCTAGCAAGCCAGCGTGAGGTAGTAGGAGGCGACCTTTGTTTCCACATTGCTCAGATGCAGGCTTTTGCAGCATTAAGACAATGTTTTTCTGTTTTTTTCTTCTTCACTTTTTTAAGGCTCTGTGTTGCTTGACGTAGGTAAATGACTCACCCACTGTGACTCATCGTTAATCAGATCTAAAATAATACTTTAAAAAAAATATATATACTAAAATAAAACTGACCTAAATCCATTGTTGTTTATATCTAATTGCAAACAGTTTTCAAGAATACAAAATGTGTCATTTTAAAGTGACACTAAAAGATATCCTCATTCCCCAAAACAAATGCGTATCCAACCACTACTTAATTTTGCTTCTAATAATTTCTTGCTGTGATTTGTGCCTCCTTGTAATGTCCTCTGAACAGGGCCGATCCTAGGGTCACAGACGCCTGGGTGCAGAAATATTTCTGGCTCCCCCACATGGGTGTGGTCATCTTACTAACTCCACCCCTTTACACATGTTTCTATGGCTACAACTCAAACACACAGATGCTCCCCTAAGAAGTCTTCATTAGTGTCCCCCATCAGAGCCCGCCCCAGCAGGTGTCCCCCATCAGAGCCCGCCCAGCAGGTGTCCCCCATCAGAGCCCCCACAGCAGGTGTCCCCCATCAGAGCCCCCCACAGCAGGTGTCCCCCATCAGAGCCCCCCAGCAGTTGCCCCCCATCAGAGCCCCCCCCACAGGAGTTGCCCCCATCAGAGCCCCCCCACAGCAGGTGTCCCCCATCAGAGCCCCCCCACAGCAGGTGTCCCAATCAGAGCCCCCCACATCAGGTGTCCCCATAGATCAGTACTTGTCCAATAGATCCCTGTAGCTCAGGCGCGCTGGGAGCAGAAGCATATTACAAGGGGCGGGGCATACGTGGCATCTTTGGTTACTTGGAGGGTGGCACTCGGAGAGCATTTCTGGGAGTGCACAGGATGATTGGCAGCAGCTACGGCCAACCCAGAAGCCTCTCATTACACTGCCTATGGGAGAAGAGCCGACACACGCATAGGGGGCGGGGAAGACAGGAGACTGCTCCATGCACACCGGACAGAATTAATTAGTGGAGCCTAGTGCCGGAACGTGTTCCGGTATTAGGTTCCGCTGTGGTACCCAGCCCGGATTCCGGGGACAGCCGGTGGTATGCGCTCTTGTCAGTTGCCAGCGGAGAGAGCAAGCGGGATGGGGAACCGCTGCACCCGCTACATGCGCTCTGACTCTGGACACAGACAAGGAGGAGGGAGGGGAGCACTTGGAGCTTTGGCGCCCCCACCTCTGCGGTGCCTGGGTGCGGAGCACCCCATGCACCCTGCCTAGGATCGGCCCTGCCTCTGAATGCTCCTAAACCTCTCCCTTTTCCATTCACTTCCGTTTGCTTGGAATGAGCAGTGCACAGTAGTTGCAGTAATGTGCATTGTTCTATGAACACTGCAAATCCCATAGTCTCAGGAGAAAGCAAGAGTAGGTGACTATGGGGTTGATTTACTAAAGGCAAATCCACTTGAAAAGTGCACTTGGAAATGCAGTTGCTGTAGATCTGAGGGGGACGTGCAAGGAAAAAAAAAACAGCACTTTTCCTTGCATGTGATCGGATGATAAAAATCAGCAGAGCTTCCCCTCATTTCAGATCTTCCCCCCAGATCTAGAGCAAATGCACTTGTAGTCAGGGCAGCCATCAGGAATTGTTGGGCCCCTTACACAGCTTCAGGCATGGGCGGCCCCCTGGAGCAGAGAACCGGGGGGGGGGGTGATGCCGCCTGAAATTGAGAAGCGGAGGGGGGGCTGCCGCGACTTGAGAAGTGGGGGGGGCTCTTTACAAAAAAAGAAGAAATAAAGAAAAATATATATAATAAAAAATAAATAAATAAATACACACACACACACACATATATATATATATATATATATATATATATATATATATATATATATATATATATATATATATATATGTATATATATAAATTATTATTGTTTTTTTTTTATAAAAATTAATTACAAAAAAGGGGGGTTGCCATCCGGGACCTTTGGGCCCCTTAATAATAATAATAATAAAAAAGAAACCTCTGGGCCCTTTAATAAAAATAAATAAAATATATATATAAAAAAATAAAATAAACATTTATAAAATGTTCTGGGCCCTTTAATAAAAAAAATAAAAATAAATATATATAAACAAAAATAAAAAAATTAATTTATATAAAAAAAAAGGGGGTTTGCCACATGGGGCCCTGGGGACCTCTGAGCCCTTTAATAAAAAAATATGTATAATAATATATATATATATATATATATATATATATATATATATATATATATATAAAAAAACAAAAAAACAAAGTAAAATAATATAAAAAAAAAAATCATAAAAAAAGGGGGATTGACATCCGGGGCCTTGGGGACTTCTGGGCCCTTTAAAAATATATATATATATATATATATATATATATATATATATATATATATATATATATATATATATAGTTATATATATATAGTTATATATAAAATAAATTAAAAAAATATATAAAAAAAATATTTTTTTATAAAAAAAAGGGGGGTTGTCATCCGGGGCCCTGGGGATCTCCGGGCCCCCCGTTTTAATAAAAAATAAAATAAAAACATATTAGATTTTTTTTATAAAAAATGTATTAAAAAAGGGGGGGGGGGTTGCTATCCGGGGCCCCTGGGGACCTCCGGCCCTCTAAAAAAAAAAAAAATTGGCCCTTTAATAAAAAAAATATATATATTATTTTTTATTTTTTATAAAAAATAAATAAAAAAAAGGGGGAGTTGCCACCTGGGGCCCTGTAGGCCTCCGGGCCCCTTACAGGTGTACTGCCTGTACCCCCCTGATGGCGGCCCTGCTTGTAGTGCATAGTATATTTGCCTTTAGTAAATCAATATGTATAAATATGTTTCTACATACAGTGTTACCATGGAGAACAAACATAGCCATCCCCTAACAGGAAGTCAGATCACAGCAGGAATTAATAAATTCTACTGTGCTTCACAAGAAGTGAAGAACAATAAACATGAGCCCCAGCCTGGAAGTAGCTTATAACGTGATGTTTCCACTGCACTCACACAGACACACAGAGGTAAGAATCTAAGGGGAAAGTAAAGTGTTATTAAAGCCATTTTTTTTAACAAACTTGTATAAAGCAACCCCCGATTCTCCTCTTATGGTAGGGTGACCAGACATTCCCAGTTTCAGGGGACAGTCCCCTGATTGAGGACACTGTCCCCGGACCAAGTCTGTCCCTGTTTTTGTCCCCAGATTGGATTTAATAGGGGGCAGGGGCAATTTCAAAGACAGTCAGTGCAGAATTAAAATAAAAAAATTAGAATTACATTTTCCCATTATCTGTGCCCCTTTTTGATGATCATGTGCTGGTTGGAGCAGAGGGAATATTTCTTCAGCTTCACTCACATGTTCTTCTGCCTTGGCTCAAGTCCCGGCCACCTGCCTATCTCCTTGCCTTCCCTGGCAGAGTGATCTTCCTCCGCTCCCCATCCAGTAGTAGCCGGGGCCTGAAGAGTAAAACTTGAGAGGCTGTGAGGTGGGCGGCGACGGGCAGAGAGTCGCTGATTGTTGCCATTACTAGTAAAGAAAAAATATATCCCCTGTTTTCATTTTAAAAATCTGGTCACCTTATCTTATGGGGTCCCCTGCTGGCACTCGTGGATCCTCCTCTTCTTGGTCGGTCCCCATAGGAAGACGTTTTCTATGGGGGCCCACCTGGGGGCTTGTACCCAAGCCAAAAATGCCTGTGTCCATACATACATAGTGTGGTTCAGCCCACCCCCCTCGCTCCCTCATCACAGGATTCTGAGACTGAGAGCAGTAGGAGCCAATGGCTTCCGCTGTTGCTCCAGTCCCTGTCCCAGCATTTACAGCCACTTTAACACAGCCTGCTTTATAATTTTTTTGGGCTGGGCAGAGCATACATTTTACCACAGTAGATGAGGGTTGATGCCAAGTGGTAGGCCAGTTTCCCTTTGTGCTTGGGATGAAGTGCACTCCTGTAATCCATAGAAGTAGGGTCGAAATAGCTTTGGCCCTACTTCTCCTTTAAGTACAGGAATTCATAGTGGCCACCCAAAATTCAGTGTACTGAAGTCAGATCAAGGCAGGATTTTTTTTTTTATATTTTGTATTAAAAAAAATGATTATGATGGGTTGCTACAGTTAAGAATAGGGTCCATTTTTGTGTATATGGAACAAAATGTTTATACGTACTGTAGTGAGAAAGAGGTTAAAAACTGGGAAATGACTATTACCGGTAATTACACACATATTTGAAATAGACTATTAAAGCATGTTTTTAGTTCCATGTATGACTTTGAACTGGTCCATTTAACAGCTACTAGGCACTTTTAGTATATTACATACTCAGCTTTTCCTTTAGATGATTGAATGCATGTTAATTGCCAGAACAGAAAACATTTACTTGGATGTTTTACAGTAGTGTGAATTATTACTTTAAACAATCTAACCCTCTATTTCCCAAAGGCTATGCTTTTTAAATTCTGTACTATTTAAAACGAAAAAGTATTACTTTATATGTTGTCATGTTTAGCATTTGAGAGGATCATGGATAGTTGGCACATTTTATTGGAATTATTGGATACATTTTTGACAGTAAGGCTTCATTTCCATGGAAGTTTTTGGACACTTTTCTGAGCTTTTTTTGCAGCTTAAAAACGTCTCTCCATGTTAGTCTATTGCCTCATGCCCACCATGACGTTTTTGAGCTGTAGATGGCTAAGCCGTTTTTAAGCTGCAAAAAAAAAAACAGGACCAGTGCGTTCTGAAGCTCCAGCCTTAGAGCTGTAAAAACGCCAGACGTTAAACGCTCAAAAACGCGAAAAAAACGCTAAAACGCTACCGCGGCGTTTTTGAGCTCCAGCTCAAAAAAAAAAAAACATGGACAGGCGTTTTTAAGCTGTAAAAAAGGCTAAAAAAGGTGGCTGTAAAAACGTCCATGGAAATGAAGCCTGAATATAGATTTTAACCAAGGTTATATCCTGAATGTTTATGTTATCCTTGTTATTTTGTTGCTTCATATTGGTATTTTGGAGCCAGTAATAATCGTAAATGTTATGTATATTTCTGTATAAGTTTAAAGCGGAGTTCCACCCAAAATTGAAACTTCCGCTTTAAGGCCTCCTCCCTGGCTCCTGTTTGTGAAACTGTAATTTTGTGGAGGAGGGGGGGGGGAGCAGGTACTTGATTACCTTTGGCAAAGTCTTCTGGGACAATTGACAGGTCCTAGAAGACTTTGGCAACAGTCAAAGAGCGCAGCGCCGCCCGCGCATGTGCAGAGGGCACACAGCTATAAAGCCGTAAGCTGTCACAGCCAGGTGCCCATAGTAAAGATGCCGGCACCTCCAAGGGAGGGCGCGGGTGAGTCCACCTCTGGATTGTGTGGACAGGTGAGTGTCTGTTTATTAAAAGCCAGCAGCTATATTTTTTGTAGCTGCTAACTTTTAGACAAAAAATATTACTGTAACTTTAAACACTTCTGGACAACCCACAATATATATACGTCATTACTTTGACGTTATATACTATTGTTATGGTAGCAAAAAGCTGCCATAAACCTGGTATTTTTTAATACTGTGGGCTATTCTCACCAGGATCACTTTTAGAGGTGGGGGAGAGGTGCTTTTAACCTCCCTGGCGGTAATCCCGAGTCTGGCTCGGGGTGGAATTCCAGTACCATTAGTGGTATCCCTGAGCCAGACTCGGGATCGCATCGCAGTATCCAGTCAGGCAGAGTTACTTACCTTGTCCCCTGGATCCTGCAATTCGTCATCAACCACTGAAAGTAATGACAGGGAAAATTCTGCAACTGAGCGAATTTCAGTGTTTTTTATTTGATTACATTATTGATACATTGTTATTATTATTATTATTATTATTATTATTATTATATTATTATTTGTTATAATTATTTATAATTCATGATTTTGTGTTGTAAACTTTATCATACCCGGGATGTCTACTAGACTCTTGTTTGGACAGATTTAAGTGATTTATTCCTAAGAATTACAGGCCTACAATATAAAATGCCAAATTTCCACGGAAAACAATTGTATCACTTTCAGCATCAAAAATCATACCGCCAGAGAGGTTAAGTGTCAAGATCTTGCAATAAAGAGGCCCTGTCATGCTTATTTCTATTAAAAGGGGTGTTTATATTCCTTGTAATAGGAATAAAAGTGCTAAACATTTTTTTTTTAAAGGGACAGTGTAAAAAAAGTGAAATGAATAAGAAAAAAAAAATATTTAAAGCTCCCCGTCCCTCTCAGCATATGTAAGTCTTGCCCACATATGTAAACAGTAGTCAAACCACACATGTAAGGTATTTCCATGATCATTAGAGCAAGAGCAATAATCCAGCACTAGCCCTCCTCTGTAACTCTGGAACTCTATGGAAATTTTTAAGTACTGTAATTTTTCACCATTCCATGAGCGTGTGCAATTTTAAAGCATGACACGTTAGGTATCTATTTACTTGGCTCATATGTCACATTGTACAAAAAATGTATCTAACTTTTCCGGTTTCTTTTTTTTTATATATTCAAAAAAGCATATTTTCCCCATAAAATTGCGTTTGTAAGACCGCTGCACAAATACGGTGGAACATAAAATATTGCAATGATTGCCATTTTATTCTCTAGGGTCTCTGTTAAAAAAATGATATATATTTTTCGAATTTTCTAACCGAAAACACAAAAATACTGATTTTAACTTGTAAACAACAAATGTCAGAAATAGGCCTGGTCTTTAAGTGGTTTGGGATTATCAGTCTAATGAACGGACAGAGAGTAACTATAAATTGCAGTTTATTAAAAACATGCCAGGCAGTGGCGTAACACTATTTTTAAAAGGTTATTGATTGTTTCTGTTGTTAGCACTGGCACAACCATTGCATTTGTAATATGATGATGTATTGTTAAACTGTATAATTTTATATGGTTATGGTATTCCAAAGATTTTAGAAATCCTCTAAAAAATATGACAGAACAGTGTACAAATACGTATTGAAGTTTTGTATTTATGTTGTAATGCATTGTCAAGGTCTTTATTCTAACAGAATGTACTGTATGTGGAATAAATTGATGTAATGTAAACAGCACATACAGCTAGATGTCTAGAAGAATGCAGAATAGCTGAGATAGTCATAAATCTAGTTTAAAAATCTAAGTATACTTAGCGGGTCATGGTTTCTGAAAGATAGCTTGTCAGTTGCATAGAAACTATTGATTTGGGCTAATTACATTCTGTGTTCATTGACAGGGACTAATACAAAGCATGGCCTGCGATGCAAAGCTTGTAAAATGAGCATTCATCACAAATGCACGGAGACCATCGCTTCTCAGCGCTGTATGGGAAAACTGGTGAGTGTACCCTCAATTAAATGTTAAAATACATTGCTTTTTTATATTGTTATCGTTGAAGAAACCATAAAAGGGCTATACATTTTGTTGTTCATAAATGTAGTAAAGTTTTTTTTTTAAAAACGGTTTATTTAAAATAATGTCTCAAAAAAAGAGTTGTTACCATACTAAACACAACAGATGTTATTACATGCAGTCTAAAATTTAATAAAAGCTAATGGATTTTTCCCAGCAGTCGTCTATTAGCTCAAAAAATAAGTAATATGAACAAGCGCCTCTATGCTGAAAATGTACTTTTATGAAATTGAAGGGATACTGTACAAAAAAAAGATAATTAAAATAATGGCTCCACTGTGCTAGCTATGGGTGCTGCCTACAAATTGGGCTGGCTATTAATGCTGGAAAAATAGTGCCAAACATATAGATGGCATTAGGCTCATAACTGAAATGATAGAAAGTGTTAACCTTTTGTTGTGCTGGATTGCTTGTGTTTTATATATAAAAAAAATTAAATGCACATCTTAGCATTCAATCTAACCAAAACATTATTACAAGAGAAGTATGGCCAAAGCTTCTTTGGTCATACTTCTCCTTTGGGTCACAGAAGTGCACTTACTTTTGCACTAATGCGACCCAGAGTCAACCGACAGCCAAGCCACTCCAGGCTCTGGAAGGATCCCGACCATATTGTCAGGATCTGCCCAGCTTCCTGATTGACAGCTGAATACAGTGCGTGGGTGAGAGCCAAAGCTATCTGCTTCCACCCTCTCATCAACCTGGCACTCCAGTGAGCTCAGAGCCACTTTGGAACTGAACAATCAATGGTCATGTGATAACTCAGTTCTTAGGCCTAGAGCCAGCAGGGGACAGCTTCAGTATCAGACCAATTCTGCAGCATGGAAGTGAGTATGCGTGTTTGTTTGTTTGTTTTTATCTACAACAAATTTTTCCTTTAATGCAATTTAAAACATTACACATTGCTACTCAGTCTAATCAAACATATGATGTTAATGTTATTTTACTCTGTCTTGACCCTGCGAATTGACAGGCTTTAAAAACATGGAGCAGTATTCCATATGCAATATGTTAAAACAGGATCATCTTCGTAGAGTTGATTTACTAAAACTGGAGAGTGCAAAATCTGGTGCAGATCTGCATAGAAACCAGTCAACTTCCAGGTTTATTTTGGCAAACCTTAATGTGGTAGTAAACTCTGAATTATTATTTTAACCGGCAGGTAAACTTATAAGGTAGGCTTATATTAAAGCTTATCCGAAGGTTAAATGAGCATCTCCTAAACATGCACCTATTAGGAGATATGCTAGGGAGCAGTAGCCAGTGACATCACTGGCACATGCACCCTAAAGGAACGGCATGCCCGTGCCATTCCTTCAGAGCCCTGTGCCATAAGCAGTGACTCCCTTGTGCATGCGGGTTTGGCCATTCAAGCAGCAGCAGCCCGCAAACCTGAAAGGAAGACTGGGTAAAGATGGAAGCCTCTGCAATGGTAACAGAACACAGCTGGGGGGCTTTGTTTTAACCTCCCTGGCGGTATGATTCTTTCAGAAAAAACATGCTGAAAGCGGTACCATTATTTGCAAGGAAATTTGGCGTTTTATATTGTAGGTCTGTCATTTTTAGAAATAACTCACTTAAATCTGACCAAACAAGCTTCTAATAGGCATCCCGGGTATGACATTTTTTTAAAAACAAAATTATAAATTATAATATAATAAATAATTATAAATAATTATAACAAATAATAATGTAATTATAATAAAAATTATTCAATAATGTAATCAAATCAAAATCACTGAAATTTGCTCAGTTGCAGAATTGTTGCTGTCATTATTTTTTTTTTTTTATGATGAATTTCCCCACAAATCGCTATCGCACAATTCTGCAAGTGATTATAATTTATTATCGCTGTTTTTTAGCTGATCTAACTATTTTTGACATAAAGGGACACTTTTGGTTGCTATGGACAATCTACAGTTTGCAGGGAGAAAGAAACGTTTTTATTATATAAAATGACATGCAGGGCACTGGACAGACCACTAGGGACAAGGGGGGTGTGTTTTTTTTACATACAGTACTGTAATCTATAAGATTACAGTATACTGTATGTATAGTGTTTGTTTACTTTTTTGAATTTGGCGCCGTTCTCCGTCCCCGTGCGTCGTAACGTCGCAGGGAACGGAGATCGGCGTCACACGGAGGCACTGTGTGAATCGAGCGAGGTCCTGCTCGCTCACACAGCGCGGTGGCATCGCTGGATCCAGGGACAAGGTAAGTAAAACTCCCTGTACATCCAGCGAGGCGAGCCCGAGTCTGACTCGGGGTTACCGATCCTTGCCCAAAAATCTCACCCCGAGTCAGACTCGGGAACCCCGCCCAGGAGGTTAAGGTAAGTCTTTCATATTGTGGTAGTATGCAATGCATACTAGCACATATGTCTTTACCTTGAAGGGTTTGTTTTTTGTTGTGTTTTCTTTGGAACCTTTACTACCACTTTAATTGAACAAGCTGACGTTAGAAGCTGATTGGTCACAATGCACAGCTGTAGAAGATTTTGTATTCTGAAGTTTTAGTAAATCAAGCCCTGTAGTTTTTGTCCTTATCAAAATTGACAAGGTGAGAAGCATGTCTAGTTTTTCACCATAACCTTTCTATGCCTGCCACAATGTTCTGTTTATAATTGTGCATGTACACTGGCAATACCATCTTTACTGAGGACAATGAAGCCACCCAAATCTGATGGTTCTTCACCGATATGTACAGTGACACTTGGTAAAGTAGTGCCATATACTGTATGGGTACTTTTAATACTTGATGCCCTGAAAAAAGTGGTGCCAGCAATGGCCACATCTAATTGTGCATGTCCATTGCCAAAAATCAGTGTGCCAAAAGCATTTAGAGGACAGGATATAAATTCCTGTAATGATTTTTCAATTGTGCCATTCCCACTTAGGGGTCGGTTCACTAAGAGTTAAATAACGGCTAATCTTATGCGGTAAAATACTGCATGCGGTAACAATTGTGCAAGTGTTCAATTCACTAAGAATTTGTAGTTAAATACCGAATTCCATATTTGTTTGATTTAGCGGTACTTACTGCATTAGTTAATACAGGGATTTACCACATTGAGCTGGTTGCTAAGGAGTGGGCTGGGAGGCCAGCCACTGCGTCCTTAACATCTTATGAATCATTAGCTGTCAGCAAGATTGCTAAAGGGGGCTCCCAAATCCTGCCCCCTATGTGAAAGTATCATGTACATCGTGCCCCTACCCATTCACCAAAAAAGTGTCACAAGGTAATAAAAACACACAAACAATTTATGCAATGTAAATCCACCGTCAATCACGCCGCCTGCGGCCCACTGGACACCAAAAAAAAAACCTCTTTGGCCGTCAGTGAAGGCTGGCTGCCTACTGCAGGCTCCGTCATCTGACATTTCTTATATAGGTAATGGGAGGGGCCACCTTGCTACATCACCTGTGACCCCGCCCATTGTGACGTCAGGGACCGGTGCATGCTGGGTCAGTATGGACTGGAGGACAATTGGTCCCTTCATCCCTAAGTCTGCGGGATCTCACCGACAAATGAGATTTGTTTACAAACGGGTCCGCTTCAGGACAACCGCAAGACAGGTTTTTCTCTGAACCCAGCAGATCGATCACTGGGGACTGATGCTCTGGTGAATCCGTGGCCATTTGGCCTCTGTTGCGCCTTCCTGCCGATCACTTATTCCGGAAGTTTCTTCTGGAAGAAACGGATCTTATCCTGATCGCCCCTTTCTGGCCCAAGAGGCCATGGTCAACCCCCAGGCTGTTTTTTGACAAATGGTGGTAATTATTGCATGCTCTTTAACGCCTTGGTCGGTTTGTAAATTGGATTTTAGAGCTTTTTATGCAGTGTTTACCAGCACATTGTTTTCAGTAAATACAGCATAATCTTTTATTTTATTTTTGTGAATTGGATTTATCGCATACGGTAAATGTAGTGATGTGTTTACCTGAGTTAAGGTGTAAGCAATTTTAAAATCATTTAGAGAAAATTACATTTTGTGTGTCTAACATCTGATTGGAAACTCAAAACGTGTGTTCTGGCTAAACCTTCTTTAAAGCAGAAATTCTAAAATGCAAGGAAAGTGATCTGGGAAACATAAAAGTCATTTATACTTCCCAGATAACTTCTTCTGTTTTGGAAAATCTAAATGTGGGATGCCAGTGTAAATCAGCCGTACTACATTGTAGGTAAAGGATCTTGCAACTTATATTGTGCACCTGGATCTTCCACAGTGGTGCATACACATCCTTGGTTGTGTGTAGTCACACTCAATAACCACATGTTCTTATTAACATGTTTATTGAGTTATTTCCCTTTTTTCCTAGTTTACACTGTAAAACTAATATTTACCTTGTAATATTATTTTTATTAACATTATGTTATATGTACTTTGGTGTAATCATATTTGTCTGATAGGTAACTGACCTTTATTTTACTTGCTTTCTTTTTTTCCATTAATGGCACTATGTAGCCAAAAGGTTTTCGACGCTACTATAGTTCTCCTTTACTTATTCATGAACAGTTTGGATGCATCAAAGAAGTAATGCCTATTGGTAAGTATTGATATAAACAACATTAAAAACGTTTGTTTTACTTGTTAAATCTCCAGTTCCAAACAATGGCATTCAGGATTTAATTAACAGTATATTTTTTTATTTTTTTTATTTATTTTTATGAACTGAATATGTTTATGCAACACACACAGAAAAGTATAGGTATATAGCTATATATAGGTGTGTATATATAAAAGTATATCAGTATAGGTAGGCAACCTGCTGAAGTACAAAGTACAGGTAGGGAGCTTAAAATGCTCTAGCTCTAGAAATCGAGCTTAATAAGCCTCCACAAGGTGAAAAGACTTCTTAGTGAATACCCTCTTTGGATGTCAGAGCTTTACCGGAGCCATATGAGTAAGCACTGTAGCGTAAATCTGTCAAGGCATTATCACTGCTGCGTGTGTCTTCTTCAATAAATCTTTGGTTCCTTCAATGAAAAAGTGGACTCTGTTTTTCTGTGTTTTGTTGTATATATTGAGATGAGCAATGCTGTGAATTCAGACCACTTTTAAGGGGTGGATGCACGCTGTTTCCACTAGCAACAGCAGTCTTTTTTATGACCTTTACTTGAATGCCAACAGTTAGGAATTGTATTAACCCAGAAGTTGTTTCTCCTGTTGGAAAGGGTTATTTGCAGCCATTGTGCTATAGCAAATTTATATAGAATGGGTATTATTTGTGTTTAACCTAAATATGTTTAGAAGGCAAGTTTTTATGTAAAATGTTTTTGAAAAATTCACATGTGTAAAATGCCAGTGAAAATAAAAGCTTAAAAATGCCTTGTATATTAAAGTGACATTAAAGGTTCGCTTATTTTTTTTTTTTAAATAACAAACATGTCATACTTACCTCCACTGTGCAGTTCGTTTTGCAAAGAGTGGCATGATTGTCCTCTTCTGAGGTCCCACGGTGGCTCTTGCGGCTCCTCCCCGCAAGGAGCTAATCCCCTCGGGGAAGCTCTCTCCCGAGGGGGTTGCCTTGCGGGCGTGCTCCCGTGTCATACAATCGGCGTCCATAGCCGCCAATTGTATGACTTAGCCCCTCCCCCAGAAGCAGCGTTATTGGATTTGATTGACAGCAGTTGGAGCCAATGGCTGCGCTGCTATCAATCTATCTAATAAAGAGCCGATCAGCCATGGGGACCTGGGATCGCACCCTCGGAAATTCAGGGCTCATGTAAGTAAACCGGGGCACGGGGGGGCCAGACAGTGCAAGGTGTTTTTTCACCTTAATGCATAGGATTACCTGTGTACTATCATTGTGAACAAAAAATGCAAACTTTTTTGCATGAATAATTCCTAAAATGTGTTTTGAGCATTATTGAGTGAGGGTTCATGCTGAAGGGTGTATTGTTTTTCCGCAGGATGTTGCTGGTAGCAAGTTGTCCATACACTGTAAGCATGTAACATTTGTGCTGTTATGAGATAATTGTATTGTATGGGATAGCATCTTAATTTTGTGTCTGATTCATAACTCAATTACGAATGTATTAAAAGTTTACTGCATGCTAACTCCCAGTTTATTTAAAGTGATAACCACTAATAATAAATGGTTATATGTGGTATGTCATGTTCTGTCCATAGTGCCCCCCCTTCCCCCCCACTCACTTTACCTAAGGCAGCTGCTTACTGGTAGGAAGGAGGTCAGGATATGACCTTTCAAAAAATATATAAATTGATTTGTCTGCGCTTTGTTGCTTTTTTACATTTGTATTTTAATGTCCATCAAGTTAAAACTCTCACACATTCCAACAATTCCAAATTTGCCTTTCAACAATATTCTTATTAGGCCTAACTATAGCCATAACAGTGGCCTAACTTCCCTAAACTACGAACCTTGCTAGAAATCTTAGGAACAAAGAACACGGAGGAGAAAGGGATTTGCTTTAAGAGCATATTAAATTAGCCAATGCATCCCGATGGGAAATACATTTTAAAGAGTGAACAAAAGTCCTGGATGGCTTAACTCCAATGTAAAAATGCATATAAAAGCAAAGGAGAAGGCCTTCAAAAAATACAAGGTTGAGGGATCAACATCAAGAAATGTAAGGGTGCAATTAGGGCAGTTAAGATAGAACACGAAAGACACATAGCGGAGGAGAGCAAAAGTAATTTCTTTAAGTATGTAAACAGTAAAAAAAGGAGGACAGACTACATTGGGCCCCATAACGAATGAGGAAGGACTGCTGGTTACAAAGGAAGGGGAGATGGCAAAGGTATTGAATTTATTCTTCTATTCAGTCTTCACGAGAGAATCATGGGGCTTCAGTAACCAAAACTGCAGTGTTCATCCTCATCTCAGGAAGCACTTCCATGGTTAAAAGTGGACAGAATTAAAATTAGACTTCGGAAACTTAACATTAAAAAATCCCGGGGACCAGATGGCTTGCACCTGAGGGTACTTAGGGAAGTCAAGTAATTGCCAGACCATTATTTTTACTGACAGTCGACTGAAAAGAATGGTACCAGCTGATTGGAGGAAAGCCAATGGAGCACCAATATTTAAAAAGGGCCCAAAATACATCCCTGGGAATTATAGACAAGTAAGCCTAACATCAATACTATGCAAGCTCTTGGAGGGGGTGATAAGGGACTATATACAAGATTTTGCCAAACCAATCTATTAACCTTCTATGAGGAGGGGAGTTGCCATCTAGATAAGGGAAGGCCCATCAACGTGGTGTATCTGGATTTTGAAAAAGCATTTGACACAGTTTACTGTACAAAATAGGGTCCATTGGCATGGACCATAAGGTGAGTACATGGATTGAAAACTGGCAACAAGGGCAAGTTCAGAGGGTGGTGATAAATGGGGAGTACTTGGAATGGTCAGGGGTGGGTAGTGGGGTTCTCCAGGGTTCTGTGCTGGGATCAATCCTATTTAATTTGTTCATAAAATACCTGGAGGATGGAGTAAACAATTAAATCTCTGTATTTGCAGACAATACTAAGCTAAGCAGGGAAATAACTTCTCTGTAGGATGTGGAAACCTTGAAAAAAGACCTGAACAAATTAATGGGGTCAGCAACTACACGGCAAATGAGGTTTAATGTAGAAAAATGTAAAATAATGCAATTGGATGGCAAAAATATGAATGCAATCTACACACTGTGGGGAGAACCTCTGGGGGAATCTAGGATGGAAAAGGACCTGGTAGATGATAGGCTCAGCAATGGCATGCAATGCCAAGCTGCTGCTAACAAAGCAAATGGAATATTGGCATGCATTAAAAATGAGATTAACTACAGAAATAAAACAATAATAATCCCACTCTACAAGACTCTGTTCCAGCCGCACCTAGAGTATGCTGTCCAGTTCTGGGCACCAGTACTCAAGAAGGATGTACTGGAAATGGAGTGAGTACAAAGAAGAGCAACAAAACTAATAAAGGGTCTGGAGGATATTAGTTACGAGGAAAGGTTGCGAGCACTGAACTTATTTTCTCATTAGTGCTGTGCAGGTGCACACCTGATAGATAAATATGAAACCACTCCCATTAGATCCACTCATCAAATATGGATTTCTTCAGAATAACAAAAGGTAGGAATCTGCAAAAAAGGTTGTTATAATCCTTGCAATGTACATAGATCCCCCAAAGGGGAATGCTTTATTCTCAACAAAAGTGGAGCTAGGCTTTAAGTAAGGAGAGTTCACATAAATACTGACAAGAGAGCTGAGGTCTGTAGTTCTGCAAAAAAAAAGCTACAATTTAAAGAATTTGTATTAGGGTTATAGGTTAATTGTATGCAGGACCCCTAAAAATGATGTCATAATATAAATAAACATTAGGTTTATTATAATTATTGATGCTATTTTTTACTGACTGAAAAAATGCAATGTTCAACATTCAGCATTTCGCTGTGGCGGAGGAAGGAATGAGAGGGTTTAGAGAGGACAAAGTAATTTGCTAGAAAATAAAGATTAAAAGTTAATTTGTTCTCCTAATTGTAAAGAGCCCATTTCTCCACTCTCCTCTATACACAACAGATTTATATTGTTTTGTACTAACCTTGGAATAAAATGTTCTGCCATTTCTGCCATCTGCCAAAACTTTATAGTTATCTTGTATTTATTTAAACATAATAATTTGATTATTAGTTTTTTTTTCTAAACTTAACAGGACCTGTTTTTCTAATCTTTCATGATAAGTGGGATATCCTATACCCTTTGCGAAATAATTACAAGTGACTTTTACAAATTAATTACAAGTGACTTTTAGCATTACATACTTTAACTTACTTTTTATGTCTCTAAATTTCATGTGCTTTTGCAGCTGCTGATTCTCACTTAGTGGAGAAGATTAACTTACAGTTAGCCAGTATTTAATGTCCTTCAACACGCCCCCGTTTCCCTAAGTGCATCAAATTAAAATTCCATCCCTGGCTCTTATGCTTAATTATAACTAATATTTTTCAATTTAGCCATATTGGAATCCATTTATTGAAATGTTGTTGCCATAAGTAAATTATCTACAAGAGTATTTTTTACATTTTCCATTTAGTTGCTAAATCTTTATTTCACAAAATGCGTTTGTAATCTCCACGATTAGCATTTTAACCTTAGCTGTGTCATTTATGTGAGGCAGGCTATTACAAACTTAAGGTAGTGCATTACATCTGTTATTTCATTGTGCATATTTGCCCTTTTAGATTCCACTCTTTTTTAGTCTTTAGACATGCATTCTTTCAAAGCTGAATTAAGACAAAATGTGACAAACAAACCCTCTTTGTTTTTCTTTTCTTTCTGCGCAATAACAAAAATCCTAATTAATAATGCTGTAATGGCTGTCACCAGGTCAGGGTTTGTTCATACAAACTATTATAAACTTGGTGCACTGTAAAACAACAGCATTTTATTATTTTAGTATTATGTCTTATTCCGGCCCCTTAACACCATGATTCACAATTGGAAACAAGGTCTCCATTCTGTGGAATATCCATAGATAGTAGGGGTGCAACGGATCAAATAACTCACGGATCGGATCGATCCTCGGATCAGGAGTCACGGATCGGATCATTTTCGGATCAGCAAAAAAAAAAAATGATTTATGAAAAAAAGTCGGATTCAAGTCTGGGCTCTAGCTGGGCCAATGGCTCTATATGGTAATGTCCACCATTGCCCCCCACTCGCCATTGTAATGTCCACCATTGTCCCCCACTCGTCATCACCATCACTGTTCCAGTCCAACATTGCCCCCACACTAGTAAACACTGTAATAATAGCCAGTTTAACATTGCCCCCCACACTAGTAAACACTGTAATAATAGCCAGTTTAACATTGCCCCCACTAGTAATCACTGTAATATAATAGCCAGTCCAACATTCAACTCACTGTACTTGCACTGTAATGTCCACCATTGTCCCCCACTCGACATCACTATCACTGTTCCAGACAAGTCCAACATTGCCCCCACACTAGTAAAGAACACTGTGAGTCCCCATCCTTTATATCGGTGCTCACTGTCCTCCCTTAAGCTCCACACATCCATCACGCGGGCCAATCAGGTGCAGAGACGGGAAATCCCATCCAACCAATCACAGCCGATCTGTGATTGGTTGGGGTGGAGCAAGATGGCCGCCACTCCGGAGCTAGGCCAAAGCCGGGGACTTTTCTACGACCAAGGCTCCGGAGCGCTCCGCGGATCGCGTGGTGTGCCAAACCGAACAGGGTGACCCGTTCGGATCACGGATCGGTGACGATCCGTTGCACCCCTAATAGATAGTGAATGGCTTTATATGAAATGTATGGGGAAGTGCTTCAGAGAGGCAAAGCGTGAAAAGAACTTAGAAACCGGCAAAGTAGAACTTTACTGTACCTGAACAAAAATAACATTATGATCGTGTCTAATTGTTCTAAGCTTAGCATAAAGGCCAATGTTACTCTCAGGGTATAATACTACTGTTTATTAAATATATGGAAAAGCGAAAAGGTGGGTTTTGTTAACCACCTCAATACTGGATAAATTAAAATGTTGAATAATATATTTTTTTTTCACAAAAATTTTCACACACAGCATACTTGCAACTACACCCCAAAACACATTCTGCTACTGATCCTGAATATGGCATTACCACATGTGTGAGACATTTTCACAGCCTAGTCACAGCACGCAACATTCAAGGAGTAGCTTCAGGCATTATCCACTTTAAAGGGGTTGTAAAGGTACAATTCTTTTTCCTAAATAGCTTTCTTTACCTTAGTGCAGTCCTCCTTCACTTACCTCATCCTTCGATTTTGCTTTTAAATGTCCTTATTTCTTCTGAGGAATCCTCACTTCTTGCTCTTCTGTCTGTAACTCCACACAGTAACGCAAGGCTTTCTCCCTGGTGTGGAGTGTCGTGCTCGCCCCCTCCCTTGGACTACAGGAGAGTTAGGATGCCCACTAACACACAGCTCTTTTCTCTATCTGCAACGTAGAGAGCATCCTGACTCTCCCATAGTCCAAGGGAGGGGGCGAGCACGACACTCCACACCAGGGAGAAAGCCTTGCATTACTGTGTGGAGTTACAGACAGAAGAACAGGAAGTGAGGATTTCTCAGAAAAAATAAGGATATTTAAAAGCAAAATCGAAGGATGAGGTAAGTGAAGGAGGACCGCACTAAGGTAAAGGAAGCTATTTAGGAAACAAAAATTACCTTTACAACCCCTTTAAGACCAGGTCTTCTTTTGATACTTTTTGTTTACAGGTAAAAATCTGTATTTTTAGTAGAAAATTACGTAGAACCCCAAAAAATTATATATTTTTGTAGCAGAGGCCCTAGAGAATAAAGTGGTGGGTTTTGCACATTTTATGTCACAGAGTATTTGCACAGCAGTTTTTCGAGCGCAACTTTACATGCTAACGCATACATATATTTTAACGAATTTCAATGCACACAAAGACAATATAATACCCACATTGTCGGTAAATGAAAAAATATGGTGTTATGCCAGGTAAACAGATACCAAACATGTCACGCTTTAAAATTGCGCACACTTGTGAAATGGCGCCAAACTTCGGTATTTAAAAATCTCCATAGGCTACACTTTATAAGCCTTTCTTGGTTACCAGTTCAAAGTTACACAGGAGGTCTAGTGCTAGGATTATTGCTCTTGCTCTGATGATCGCGGCAATACCTCAGATGTGTGGTAAGATCGCTGTGTATGTGTATGAGACCAACGTGTGCATTCCCCTTTGCACGTAAGCATGGGGGAACGGGGGAGCTTTGTATTATTTATTAATTTATTGGTGGGACACTGGTACACTGACAGATGTTGATTGTCCACTGGCGGACACTGACATATGTTGATGCTGTAATGGAACACTGACAGATGTTGATTGTCCACTGGTGGACACTGACAGATGTTGGTGTTGCAATGGAACACTATTGCAGATCTTTTTGTGCACTGGTACAGATGTTTATAGGATACTGTGACACAGTGTTGCCAACTGTCAGTATTTTTACTGGTAGCCAGTAAAAAACAGACAAATGTCTCCTGCCAGTAAATGGCAGTAAAAGTAAAAGGTTGTAAAAAATATGGCTGTGACACTCGGTTTGGCCGGAGCTGACTGAGACCATTCGAGTGCCTGCTACAGTGTGATCCGACGGCTCTGGCAGAGGTGGTGCCTTAGCATGTCATGTGATGTCATGGTGCAATGGAGCCAAGCCGTGGCGGCCAGAGCCTCGTGTGTGTGTGGGTCTGCGGTATGGGAGCAAGGCAGGCTGGTACCGGGACCGCCAGTGCTGTTTAGTCTGGAGTGGACTGGAGGAACCACTTGGCTTGGAGAGATACTGTCACTGGGACGTGTCAGGAAGGTCTCATTATCATCTATGCTGCTGCACACTGCTGTCACTGTAAGAGTCAATTTTATGTGTGTGTGCTGCCCATTCTAATTTCTTGCCCTCCTGTCTAGGGATGAGCTTCGTGTTCGAGTCAAACCCATGTTCGACTCGAACATCGTAAATTCCACCGTTCGTCGAATTACGAACGTTACGGGCCGTTCGTGCCAAATTCGAGTGGCGCGTCACGGCCCATAATTCACTGCGGCATCGCAGTGCATTGCTGGGATGATTGACCAAGCATGCACTATGACCCGCATGCTTGGCCAATCACAGCGAGCAAAAAACAGAGAGCCATAATTGGCCAAAGCCAGGGTGGCTTTGGCCAATTATGGCTCAGGGGGTTTGGTACACGCCCCACACTATAAAAGGCCTCCTGCAGGTCGGCCTTGTGTAGTGTGTTGCAGCGGTGGTTAGAGAGAGATTAAGAGAGAGAGAGTGTCATTTTTTCTAGGTAGATAGAGCAGGCAGGCTAGTCAGTTAAAGTTACAGTGTGTAGAGGATATAAATGCATCCCAAGTGTTGTACATATATTTATACACTGTATAGTTTAGCTAGATCAGCTATTCCTAATTTACTGGCAGGCAGGTGATTGTGCTAGCTGCAGTATTCTCACGTGGTGTATTGCCTGTGTCCTCTGCAGTGTACACCATAAAGCTACGTGGTGTGTACTGCCCATGTCCTCTGTAGTTTGCACCTAAAGCTACTTGGTGTGTACTGCCCGTGTCCTCTGCAGTTTGCACCTAAAGCTACGTAGTGTGTACTGCCCGTGTCCTCTGCGGTGTGCACCATAAAGCTATGTGGTGTGTACTGCCTTTGTCCTCTGCAGTTTGCACCTAAAGCTACTTGGTGTGTACTGCCCATGTCCTCTGCAGTTTGCACCTAAAGCTACTTGGTGTGTACTGCCCCTGTCCTCTGTAGTTTGCACCTAAAGCTACTTGGTGTGTACTGCCCGTGTGCTCTGCAGTTTGCACCTAAAGCTACGTAGTGTGTACTGCCCATGTCCTCTGCAGTGTGCACCATAAAGCTACGTGGTGTGTTCTGCCTTTGTCCTCTGCAGTTTGCACCTAAAGCTACTTGGTGTGTACTGCCCGTGTCCTCTGTAGTTTGCACCTAAAGCTACTTGGTGTGTACTGCCCGTGTCCTTTGCAGTTTTCACCTAAAGCTACATAGTGTGTGTACTGCCTTTGTCCTCTGCAGTTTTCACCTAAAGCTACTTGGTGTGTACTGCCCGTGTCCTCTGTAGTTTGCATCTAAAGCTACTTGGTGTGTACTGCCCGTGTCCTCTGCAGTTTGTACCTAAAGCTACGTAGTGTGTACTGCCCGTCCTCTGTAGTTTGCACCTAAAGCTACTTGGTGTGTACTGCCTTTGTCCTCTGCAGTTTGCACCTAAAGCTACTTGGTGTGTACTGCCCGTTTATTCTGCAGTTTGCACCTAAAGCTACGAGGTGTGTGTACTGCCTTTGTCCTCTGCAGGCCATTAGTATGTCTGGAAGGACAACAAGGAGAGGCAGAGAGTCACGAGGGCAAGCAGGCTCTGCGTCTAGAGGCAACAGTGCTGGTCGTGGACACAGTGCATCCTCATCAGCACGTGGCCGTTGGACACACTCGTCCTTGTTTTCGGCAGCCAGCCGTGTTGAGCCGCAACATGCCGAAGACTTGGTAGAGTGGATGACCAAGCCATCCTCATCCTCCTCATCCTCTCTCACCCAGGCTCAGGGTACTTTGTCTGGCGAAGCAGCTGCCAAGGCGTCCTCTTCTCTCTGCTCAATGGCGTCAGTCACTCCTTCCCTATCCCCACCATGTCCTCCTGAGGAGTCCCCCGAACTGTTTGACCACAGTGTTGGGTACATGCTGCATGAGGATGCGCAGCGTTTTGAAGGCTCCGATGATGGTACACAGCTAGAGGAAGGCAGGATGCCCTCCAGGGACCAGCTTAAGGGCAGCACACCGACTGCATCACAACGCAGAGCTACGCATATGCAGGGCGCTGCTGTGTCTCAGCGTTATTCCAAAAGTTCTTTGGTTTGGGCCTTTTTTGAGACGAGTGCATCAGATCGCACCGCTGCTATTTGCAACATATGTTTCAAGCGTATCTCGCGTGGCCAAAACCTCACCCGCTTGGGCACCAGCCTGCACTGACAGGACTGAAGGTGTAGAATTAGGTGTGTCACAGCCTAGTACATGCGGGCAATCTACTATCGGTACACCGATGGCAAATTGTACCAGGCAAATTTCCCTGCCCCAGCTGCTGCAGCGCCGAAAGAAGTTCTCTCCCAGCCATCCACATGCCCAGCGGTTGAATGCTAGCTTAGCTAAATTGCTAGCACTTCAATGCTGCCTTTTCAGTTGGTAGAGTCTGCCCCCTTCCGTGAGTTTGTGGAATGTGCGGTACCTCAGTGGCAAGTTCCCAAACACCACTTTTACTCATGGAAGGCGATTCCGGCTCTCTAATGCCATGTGGAAGGCAATGTCCATGCCTCGCTGGACAGGGTGGTTAGTGGTAAGGTGCATATTACCACTGACTCATAGTCCAGCAGGCATGGACAGGGATGTTACCTATCTATCACGGCGCATTGGGGGACTCTGCTGGCAACTGGGAAGGACGCAGGACAAGGTACAGTAGTGTTGGAGGTTGTTCTGCCACCACGCCTCCAAAATGCTACTACTGGTTGTGACACACCTCTCTCCTTCACCCCCTCCTCTTCTTCCTCTGTGGCCTCTTCCTGTGCTTATGTGTCCTCGGAACCAGCGGTGCTCAGTAGGCGTTCAAGGGGCTACGCAGGTACGCAGGCAAAGAGATGCCGTGCGGTGCTTGAGCTGGTGTGCTTGGGGGACAGGAGCCACACTGGGCCAGAGGTTCTATCAGCTCTGCAGGGGCAGGCTCAGAGGTGGTTGACGCCACGCCAGCTTAAGCCAGGAATGGTGGTTTACGACAATGGCACCAACCTCCTCTCCGCCCTGCGACAGGGACAACTGACCCATGTGCCCTGTTTTGCTCATGTCCTTAATTTGGTGGTGCAGCGGTTCTTGGGCAGGTACCCGGACTTACAGGATGTCCTGAAGCAGGCCAGGAAAGTCTGTGTGCATTTCCGATGGTCACATAATGCCAGTGCTCGGCTGGCAGACCTCCAAAGGGAATACAACCTGCCCAAGAACCGCCTAATCTGTGACATGCCCACCAGGTGGAACTCTACGTTGGCCATGCTGCAGCGGCTGCACACGCAGCAGAGGGCCATCAATGAGTATCTGTGCCAATATGGCAGCAGAACTGGGTCAAGGGTGCTTGTTTTTTTTTCCCCACGCCAGTGGGACATGATCAGGGATGCATGCACTGTCCTGTCACCATTTGAGGAGGCCACAAGGATGGTGAGCATTGACAGTGCATGCATCAGTGAGACTGTCCCTCTTATTCACATGTCCCTCTTATTCACACGCTGCATGGAATAATGGACAGGGCCCTTGAGGCAGAACAGAGGGAGGAAGAGGAGGACTTCCTTACCTCTCTAGGCCCCTTTTATCCAGACAGTGTTCCTGCTTGCCCGCCTATCACACAGGAAGAGGACAAGGAGGAGGAGGAAGATTGTATCAGCATGGAGGTGGAGCCTAGCACTCAGCATCAGCAGCAGTCTTCAAGGGATCAAGTACATAGTCCCAAGGAACCCATGTACTTGTACCTGGCTGGGATGAGGTGGCTGTGGATCCTATCGTCCTCAGTGACCCAGAGGACTCCGCACCGAATGCCTCAGCAAACCTATGTTGTATGGCCTCCCTGATCCTGCAAAGCCTGCGGAAGGATCCTCGTATTCGTGCTATCAAGGAGAGGGATCATTACTGGCTGGCAACTGTCCTTGATCCAT
This sequence comes from Rana temporaria, assembly GCF_905171775.1. Lineage (NCBI taxonomy): Eukaryota > Metazoa > Chordata > Amphibia > Anura > Ranidae > Rana > Rana temporaria. The sequence continues at coordinate 158,560,611 of NC_053493.1, read as the reverse complement.
GTTACAAGAATAAGGTTGCGGACCTTATCTTGCCGGCACAGAGGGAGCAGAAGATGAAACAAATGTATGCAAAGTATATACGGCAGGCCCCTACTTTCAAACATCCAACTTACAAACGACTCCTACTTGCAAACGGAAGGAGACAACAGGAATTGAGAGGAAATCTACCCCTAGGAAAGGGAAATTCTCTTCTGTAAGAGGTGTCTCCTGTCCACTGATGCTTTATCACCAATCCTTGTTTCACTACAAAAGCCAAATTTCCAAAACATCATTTGTCATTGGGACAGAAAGTGAATTGCAATCTTCTGAACAGATGCACACAGACAGCAAAACAAATGTTTGCAGGGGTGATAACCCTTCTCTATGTTTTCAGAAAAGTTTAAAAATAGATTTTATGGCTGGAGCTACACTTTGAAAAAGTACCAGTTCAAAATTACAAACAGATTCTACTTAACAACAAACCTACAGTGCCTGTCTTGTTTGTACCGCCTGTATAATGCTGTATAATGCTGTTCAAAGTATATAGGGCCAAAGGGGCTTGTAATGACCCGGGGGTAGTTGGGGGAAACCCATGCTATTTTTCTCAATGATTTTCATCCATATTGCAGGGACCAGACAAGCCGCAAGCAGTTTTAAAGTTTTTTTCTTATAGTAATCTCATTTTGTGCAGGGACAGTTCTAAACACGTGCCACCTCACAGGCATACTATAGACACCCAGCATGTACGATATTTAAAGGAATTTTTCATTTTTGTTTTCACTTTAAGCATCATCACTGCTCCAAAAAAAACGACCGTTTTTAAAACTTTTTTTTCCATTGATACATGCTCCCTGGGGCAAGACCCGGGTTCTCAAACCGTTTTTTTGACAATAACTTGCATATTAGGCTTTAAAATTAGCACTTTTGAATTCGAACGTTCGAGTCCCATTGACGTCAATGGGGTTCTAAATATTCGCACGAACGTACGGTCCGTTCGAAGGTTCTGGTGCGAACCGAACGGGGGGGGTTCGGCTCATCCCTTCTCCTGTCCCTGAGCTACTTACTTACTATATTGAAAATAAAATAAGAAATATGTTTTTTTGCCTTATTATCTACCCTAAATCATATTGCTAATTGCATATTGTATTTGTTTGTAGCCTAAATACTCTATGTAGCACTACCCCCGGAGGAGCTGCTGGTTTGTTTAGGGCGGCACGTTACCTTGTGGCTCTTCCGCCGTCCTAGGGATGTATGGTGCATATAGCAGTAACGGAATGTCCAGAATGTCTTTTTCTGTGCTCTTTATTACCCAGTCGGGTAAAAACATTAAAAATTGTGATGAAGAGTAGGGGTGAAGTAAAAGGAGAAGTAGCAGACTCAGGCGCAACAATAGAGAAACAGTCCTGCTCCCAACAATACTTTGTATTCTTCGCCACTCTAGCCAGAGTGGGTATAGCGTACCTGGACAGGCCCACTCTCACTGACCTGGCAGCCAGGGTATCGCTCGAACTTGAAGGAAAAGTCTCTGCCACAGACCATCCTGAAATGGATTCAGCGAAAAGCCTCTGCCACAGGCCCCCTCTGTGATTGTGATTACGGAGATGATCCTCCTTGGTAGAATTGCGTCTGGATCTCCTTCAGATAGTTTCCAGGTACTGACTGACAGGTGACCAGCCTCTCAGTGTCCAGCTACCTTGATCCCCAGTGGTTTGTCGAGACCCTATTGGATCGCCAGCCTCTCATTGGCTCTCCTCAGATGGATTCCCCACTGAACAGCTATCTCACTTGGGATCTTCAGGATTGGAAACCCAGTCGACTACTTGGCTCCCTGCCACAGCTCAAATGTTCCGGACCAACATGGTCCCGGGAACCAGGAACACCGCGTGACACACGCACCCTGGCCTGGAAGGCCATTACGCCGGGGCGCCGTAATGCACAGTTACCCTAAAGGTGGGTGCCGCACTCGGAATAAGAACCCAAACTAATGGCACCTGCCCCATAAATACCCTCCCCCAGCATGCACAGCGAGGCTCAATCCTCCTGATAGGCTGCTGGTGAAGAGCAACTAAACCTCGACTCCACTGCTGCCACCCATCTCCCTGGGGTAGGAATTACACCCCAGTAACAATAGACAGCCCACCGCCCAGCCAAGCTGAGACAGAGACCAGTTTTTCACATAATAATTGGATCAGAGTCAGTTAACACTCTGATCCCTCTCTAAATTTAACTAGCACCGGTACTTTTTAAGTAACCAGGCGCTACATCTAATTTGAACCTAAAACTGTAATTTTGTAACTTTTGGAAATGCCAGTAAAAACATGGCTCTGCCAGTACATTTTGGGTGTTGTGTCAGTAAATTTCAATCTGGTAGGTTGGCAACTAGGGTGACCATGTGTACCGGATTGCCCAGGACAGTCCCGCATTTTGAAGGTCTGTCCCGGGCACCTTCATTCCAAGACAATACAGTGTCCCGGAATGAAACTGACACAGCTACCCCCCCCCGGGCCAATATGATGCCCCCCAAAAAAGGCCCCCACATCACCGTTTTACTCACTGACAGTACTTGTCCTGGCCGGGAATGCCTGGAGGAGCACAATCCTGCCCCCTGCTTGTGATTGGAGAAATAATAAATCCCGCCTCTTGTGTCTAATCACTGTGCTGTGATTCGTTACAGCACAAGCTGATTTTTGGGAAGGGGGTGTCCCTGAATGGTAGTTTGGAAATGTGGTCACCCTATTGGCAACTACTATGACACTGTGACAGATGTTTTGTTCAAGGCACAAGGACAGTGGTGACAGTGATGCTTGGTGTACTGTGTGGGTATGACTGCAGTCTGTGTGATCTGTGACATCTCTCTGCATAGAATCATCACTTACAGAGAGTTGTCAGTACAGGGTGCAGCATCCCACCCCCCCCTGTACTAAGCTCTCGTACTAAGCTCTCACTGAGCTCAGCAGCGAGAGCTGACACTGAGACACTGACACTGAGACACGTGCCTCTGCTTACACTGTAAAGGCTGTTTACACTGTAAAGGCCAATCACAGTGCCCATATCTTGATCTGCGATGGGATGTATCCAAGGATCACCGCCATCACAGGATCACATGGCCACACGTGGGCACTGATTCTAAGTGGCGTTCAGGCATGTCCACTCAGAATGAGGAAGCTCACACCCAGCTGTTTATGTACAGTGACCGGGTGTGAAGTGGTTAAGCAAAAATGCTTTTGATGTATTATTGTTACTTTGATAAAGATCAAATTATGTTTTAAGAACAATTTCAGGTGCAATTTGTGTAGAAATAATATAGGGAAAAAAAGGGGATTACCCTATATGCAAAAGTATATTCAAGTTAGCATTTAGGTCTCTAGCCCATTTTAACCTTGGTTGAATAAATGTATCATTCTAAAATTAACAAAAAACAGACAATAAGAGAAATTTGCAGTCTTACTTGTTTTTTTCTTTTGTCTAATCAACCTCCACAGTGAGTCATAATATACCCATCACACTAAATCACCGTTCTAAGGTAAATGTGCTTTTATATTTAAACAGCAAATGTCTAATTTATTTCAAACTTGTATTTTCCAGCATGTGGAAACAAAGTCGATCCTGTATATGAAGCACTCCGGTTTGGGACTTCTTTGGCACAGAAGACCAAGAAGAGCAGCTCTGGAAGTGGATCTGACTCGCCAAATCGGAGCTCTGTAATTCTTTGTTTAAATTAATGTTTTTTTTTTTATTACTGCATCATGTCATTCATTATGTTAGTGAGGGATCTTTTGGAACACAGTCTTTATACACCAGAATTCAGTCGTTTTTGTAGAGCTTCTTGGTATCAGAATATAATCTATATTTTTAGTATGCTAAATCAACTGAATTTATATAAAATCAGGATTATTGAAAAAAAAAAAGATTTTTGTATTAGTGATTGTTTGTGTTTTGGTGTTTCCAGCTTTAAAAATTAACATACCGGACAAGAACAAAAATTCTAAGAGATTCAAAGGTACTTTTTCACTGGCCTTGGCCCTGTACCACCACCCCTGTTTGACCTTTAGTGTGTTTTGTTGTAGTTTAAAGTCAGACAAACTTAAAATCAATAAGATATCTTCAGAAGAAAGTTGTGTAAAATGTAATTTTAAAATTGTGCAATGAGAATCTATATTTCTTAGATTTCTAAAAATCGATGTTCTAAACCTATATAGTCCCTATGCCCTGGAAAACAGTCTCTACAGTTATCAGGAGAGTAATCATACCCTAGTTTAACTCAGACTTAAAGTTTCATCAATCACAAAACAATAATGATAATATAATCCAGTTGCACACTGAATGAACCTAATAAAGTAGAACAATATTGCCTCCCATTAAAAAAAAAAAAACACATACTGTATATTTGTTGCAGAACTTATTTATAAGTGCATATGCACTTACAGTTTTCTTTTTGTTCCCCTGCAAAGTCACACAAACACCCATTAAGCCTGCCAGTGAAGTCCACCTAATGTAGCTTTCTGTGATGGTGTGGCAACAATGCTGCACTGCTTCTGAAGAGCAGAGATGCTACTTTCGTGCAGGCACTACAGCAGGGCTAAAAAAAGGTGTTTCTGAAGACACCACTGATTGATGACGAAACACATTACGCATGCATCAATTCTGGTCTCACGAGTGGAAACTTTTTAGGTGGGTTACTTCCCTCTCTTTCATGTAGTGGAGAAAATGTCAGGGTGGGCTTTCAATCTTCCACCAATTTCAATAGAAACGACAAAGGGACATACACTCCAGTTGCAAACGATTTTACTTCAATCTTCAAATCATGTAGACAAATGGCAAACAGCAAAATCAGCTACTGTACAGGTTTAAGCATCCCTGCTCTTCCTCAGGCTGACAGGCTTAGTGTGTCTATATGATTTGAAAATTGAAGTAAAATCGTTTGCAACTGGAGTGTCCCTTTGTCGTTATATATATTATAATTTTAATAAATACATCTAAGCATTTTACATTATGAGAGGCTGTCTATCCGTTTTTATAAAATTTTTGCCTATTAAACTTTGGGAATAACTTTGGGATTACTACAAGGAGCAGTATGAGCCCTAAGGACCTACAAGCCTTTATAACTTCCTATTTTTTACAGTAAGGGGGTCATCGACATCTGGTGAGTGTGGTGTGTCAACATTCAGCACAAGGTGGTACGTTCACCCTGGGAATCAGGAACCAAAAGCACTCAAAATTGCACAGTTTTAAAAATACTTTTTGCACCGTTACTTTAATATTTTGGCACAAATGTGAATTATATGTGCGTTATATGTGTTTAGATCTATATTTCCCTGGTATTCACAGTACGTTGTTTTTTTTTAAAAAAAAAACGAAATTCGATTTTTTCCATGTTATAGCAAGCACTCCCTAAGAATAGTTGTATATAATAAAAAGGTGGGTCTATCAGCATTGTCACTGTTGATTCACAAGCCTATAGATTGCCAATCAGACTCAGCCACATTGGCAGCTCTATCTCTGCTGCCCTCTGTGATCTGCAGTGTCTAGGAGGGAAGCATGTGAGACACAACTGAAATATGATTTGGCTCAGTCAGGGCAGGTAAAATATGTTTTTTTAATTACTTCATGAGACATATACTGTACATCACACAGTAACTTGATTTGGTACTTGTTTAGGCTTTCATGCGAGGAACATACTATAGCACGGTTAATGAAGTAGGGTGTAATTGCTATTATGCATGCGTGTTTGAAGAAATGTGTAGGATTTTGCACAGAAATTAATTTATATCAACAAAAGTTAGCTTGCCTCAAGTAGACAATTTGCTTTATAATGCTTAAAAACCTTGCTGTGATTTTTTTTGTTATTTAATTGCCCAGCTTAGCTACTTTTGTCTGTTTGCTATAGTAAGCTTACATTTATATATATATATATATATATATATATATATATATATATATATATATATATATATATATATATATATATATATATATATATATATATATATATATATATATATATATATATATATATATATATAACAATATATATATATATATATATATATATATATATATATATATATATATATATATATAACAATATATATATATATATAACAATATATATATATTTATATATGTATATATATATATATATATATATATATATATATACTGTATATATACACAATGTACATTTGTGCTCATAAGTTTACATACCCTGGCAGAATTTGAGTTCATGCAAGACAGCCCAAGAATTTACAGCAACTGGAGGCTTTTTGCCAAGAGGAATGGGCAGCTTTACCATCTGAGAAAAGAGCCTCATCCACAAATACCACAAAAGACTTCAAGCTGTCATTGATGTTAAAGGGGGCAAAACAGAGTATTAAGAATGGGGGTATGTTCCTATTGTCATTATGTTTTAAAAAGAGTAAACACAGTTGATTGATAATAAATGACTTCAGCCAAACACTAATCATGAGTTAAAGAAATGTTTTTGTGTTATCATTCATATTCTCTGAAAATGGGCAAGAAATCATAAATTCTGCCAGGGTATGTAAACTTATGAGCACGACTGTATATCCAGATTATAAAGATTATAAAGATATGGTGGTAGTTATTGTGCTAAAAGCTGTACAATACTGTAATATTTCATTTTTTGCCACTCTAGAGTATACATTGATAAAAAATAATCATGCTAAAGGCCTCTGCTTTTGATAGTTTTATAACACACCATAAAAAGTGAAAATGTGGCTGAAGCCTAAATGGACTTGTCTTGTGCCCCACTGTATGGGTTAATTCTTGGATCTTCTCTGCTGTTAGTTATAGGTTGTTGTCACAAGGCTTAGCTTGGCAATGTGACACAACACATTAGTTGATAAGATAATTATGGATTGCAACAGTTTTTGGCAAACAGATTTTGGAAATCCCCTTTTATAAATCTGTTGCCATGATTATATAATTCAGTGTTGTGCTAATCTACATCACTAAATCCTTGTTTATTTATGGTTGTTACTTGAAGTCCCAATGTATGGCTGACAGTCAATCTGAAAGACACTGACACCATTACTGCAGTATGTGCTTTGAACGTGTATTTTCACCTTGGAAGCCAAAATGAAATAACACCTTCTTTATATTTGTTACACGCTCCTTTTCACGTAGAATAACTTACATAAAAAAGAAAATGCATTAGCAATTACTTGTTCTGAAGCACTGATAAATTGAATGTTAGTGCACTTTCAATCAAGTCTAGCTTTAGCACATTGCAAGTAATTTTGAACAATGCAAGCTGCCTATAGAGTCCTGTGTATTAACATGCTCCAAAGAAACATGTTTTTGTTAGGTATGCTGTGTGAAAAGGAACACATGACAAACATTTGGGGGGGGGGGGGTTAAATTTGTCTGAAAGGGTGGAAATATACTTTAACCACTTCAGCCCTAGAAGATTTTACCCCCTTCCTGACCAGAGCACTTTTTACGATTTGGTACTGCGTCGATTTAACTGTCGCGGTCGTGCGATGCTGTACCCAAATTAAATTTGCTTCCTGTTTTTCTCACAAAAATAGCTTTCTTTTGGGGGTATTTTATCACCTCTACGGTTTAAATTTTTTGCGCTATAAACAAAAAGACCGACAATTTTGAAAAAATATATAAAAATTACTTTCTGCTATAATAAATATCACCCAAAAAGATATAGTTATATAAAAACGAATTTCTTCCTCCGTTTAGGTCGATATGTATTCTTCTACATATTTTTTTGAAAAAAAAATCGCAATAGGTGTATATTGATTGGTTTGCGCAAAACTTATAGGCCCAGATTCACAGAGTGTGGGCGCACATTACGACGCCGTAGCGCAAACGCCGTACGCCATGCCGGCGTAGCGCAGAGAGGCAAGCATAGAATCTCAGCAAGCCAGTGCTCCCAACGCTGCGCCAGCGTGGCGTGGGATTCGAAGGCGTACGCCGGCGTAGGTGGAAGTGGGCGTGACCCATGCAAATGAGGCGTGACCCCATGCAAATGATGGGCCGAGCTCCAGACAGATACGTATCACGAACTGCGCATGCGCCGTGACGTGGACGCATCCCCCTGCGCCTTCTCACAACCACGTCGAAACAACTGCCTAAACTACGCCGGATCACTGTGTACGGCGTGAACGTAACCTACGCCCAGCCAGACACACGTCCAACGTAAAATACGCCGGCTTGTGTTCCCTGGTGTAGACCTTTGCATGTCTGCGGCTGGGTTGCACCTCCTTTATGGGGCATAACTTTACGCCGGATGTACAACTTACGCGCACCTCTCGTAGCCTGCGTCGGGTGCACGCAGGTTCGTGAATCGCCGTATTTCCCTAATTTGCATGCTGAATGGCTAATCAATGGGAGCGGCACCATGTACCCAGCCTAAATGTGCGCCCACCCTACGCCGGCGTAAGCAAGCTACGTCGGCGGGGTGTAGCCTGGTTTTAGGCGCATATCTGTTTGTGGGTCTGGCGCACATTTGCACTTACATCGGCCTATCTTGTTATACGTCGGCGTAAGTGCTTTGTGAATCTGGGCCAATGCGTCTAAAAATAGGGGATAGACTTATGGCATTTTATTATATATGTTATTTTTTTTAGTTTATAAGTAATGGCTGTGATCTGTGATTTTTATCAGGACTGCGACATTTCGGCAGACAGATCGGACACTTTTGACACTATTTTGGGACCATTGACATTTATACAGCGATCAGAGCTAAAAATAGACACTGATTACTGTATAAATGTCACTGGCAGGGAAGGGGTTAACACTAGGTGGCTATCAAGGGGTTAAGTGTGTTCCCTCAGCGTGTTCTAATTGTAGGGGGGTGGGCTACCACTGACATAGATCGATGTTCCCGATGACAGGGAACATAATATCTGTCCTGTTACTAGGCAGAACAGGGAAATGCCTTGTTTACATAGGCAGTTCCCTGTTCTGCCTCTCCTTGCCGAGATTGTGGGCCACCGCAGGTACGTCAGTTTGCACAAGAGTGCCATTCTGCCAACGTATATCAGCGTGAGCTGGTCGGCAAGCGGTTAAAGTGGGCAGTCCATGCTGCAACTATTTTGCAATTTTTCCCTTTAATATCTACACAATAGAGCAGTAGCTCCTATGAGAAATGTAATGAAATATGATATGCACGTAAATTGTGATATTTGTTTTTAACACTACAGTAATAGGTGTGTTGTTTAAGATCACATGTTTGAATTAGAGATTAAACAAAAAATATGTGATTGGAATTGCATTGCAGATTATAATTGCAATTTAATTCAAACATATTTTGTAATTCTTGTTTTGAATTATTGGAAATTATTATTTTTGACAGAGTTCATCTATGGACAATTTAGATGTTTGAGGTCTGACTTCATCAATGTAACATTAAGCTCTAAGTATAGGCTTAAAGTTGTGACATGATTGAGCCCTACATGCTTCTTTATTATTGTTTCCAGAAGGTATGTTGGTTTGTGATCTATGGTGGGAATAGGTGTTAGATTTAATGTTATTTGGTTGGATTTTAAAATAGATCTTTTCATGTTTTTACCATACATTTTTTTGGGGGTTTTACCAAGTTTTTGTTTTTTGTGATTCTTGTTTTATGTTGTATGTTGTGTAATGATAACCATTAAAATAGTTGAGAAACAACTTTTAATACAAATCTTATAAGATGGTAGGAGAATACTTTGAAGGGATCTGACTTGATATAGTAATGCCGCGTACACACGGTCGGAATTTCCGACAACAAATGTTTCATGTGAGCTTATTGTCGGAAAATCCAATCGTGTGTAGGCTCCATCGGACATTTGCTGTCGGAATTTCCGACAACAAATGTTTGAGAGCTGGTTCTCAATTTTTCCCACAACAAAAGTTCTTGTCGAAAATTCTGATCGTCTGTATGCAATTCCGACCCACAAAAATCCTACGCATTCTCGGAATCAATAAACTTAAAGTGGAGGTTCACCCAAAAAATAAATTTTAGAGATAGATGTTCTCCGCCGCTTCCAGGTATGGGCTGCGGGACTGGGCGTTCCTATTTGATTGACAGCCTTCCGACGGTCGCATACAGCGCGTCACGAGTTCCCGAAAGTAGCCGAACGTCGGTGCGCAGGCGCCGTATAGAGCCTCACCGACGTTCGGCAACTTGTGACGCGCTGTATGCGACCGTTGGAAGGCTGTCAATCAAATTGGAACGCCCAGTCCCGAAGATCATACCCGGAAGCCACGGAGAACATCTATCTCTAAAACGGTAAGTACTGCATTGATTTTAAAATAAACACCCGATTCTGCTTCGCATAATATGCCTTAATCTAATGTTAAAAAAAAATTTTGGGTGAACTCCCGCTTTACATTTTGTCGGCTCGTCGTAGTGTTGTACGTTCATTTGTGTGTCCGTGTGTATGCAAGACAAGTTTGAGCCAACATTCCGTCGGAAAAAAATCCATGGTTTTGTTTTCAGAAGGTCCAATCGTGTGCACGCGGCATTACCCTGCAACAGCTCACCAGTAGGGAGTGCTCTGATATCACTGTCAGCTAATTAGGAACTCATTGAGCTATTTAGGCATTTTTTTAGGTTTTTAGAGAGCATATTTAATAAATCAGGTAGTAAACTTTATTCAATTTCCTGTTTTAAAAATTTGTGTTTAACTCCTTTTTGTGTATTAAGTTGTTATTTGTGTGCTGTCGCTCTATATTTTTCTGTTACTTAAAAAAAAAAAATTGTTTCTGGAAAAAAAAGACTGTTTTTGCACAAAAACAGGTAAAGGATAGTTGATAGTAGCATTTGTAACCCCCAGGACCCGAGTAGGGACTATGGCACCATTAAAAACTCTAAATTTTGCTTAAACCAGTTCGCTAGCAATTACACACATTCTTAATGTTTCTCTGGCTACAGCAAATTGGCCATGTATTGGTAGATTTGGTCAGCCAAGCTGATTTCTCTATACATTATAGCTAAATATGCTGAACCGGCTGATGTCATTTGAGCATCCATGCTTTGAAAAGAAGGCCATTATGCAATGTTGACTACAATTCTAATCAATTAAATCTTTTATCCAGGTAGCACAATATCTGATCAGAAATCGACTTGACCTTCTCGATTAATGGGGTAGTTATCATATAAGGAGAACTACTGCCAAAGCTTGTTTGGCTGTACTTCTCCTGTGGATCACAGAAGTGTAGTTTGTTCAGCATGCTGTCGGCTGGTGTCCCAGAGCCGGTCCAGACTGGGGATAGATCGCCACTGAGAGCCTGAGCCTGACGCTTCTGCCCCCTCCACAGCCTAGCACTCCAGTGAGAGGCGGGGGCAGAGCAGACAGAGCAGACAGCGGTGACTAACAGTGCCAAGCGCTCTGCTCACTGAGCTCCGAGAACTGCTTGATCCGTGGTCTTTTATCACTCAGCTTTTAGCTCTCGGACTAATGCTGCATCTACCTAGGTAGGTATGATTTCTAAAAATAAATTAAAAACATACTCCCCTTTCAAAGACTTACATGGCCATACTATATCGGCAGGATGAAAAATGTCTCTGGGCAACACAAAACAATTATTCCAGAATCTTTCAAACAAGAATGAGGTCCAAACTTTTCCAGTGCAAATGTTGAGATTTTGGGAATTTATATCCCTTGGCCAGCAAACCTTTCTACTCGGGTTATAGCTTCTTTCTATAGAAAATCGTTTGTGGGAGTTTGCCCACAAGCTGCCTTCTATCACATCATTTCAAGTTTTTAAAAAGTGCTTATGTTAATTTTTTTTTAATGCTGACAGGTGTATATTGCAGGCGCAGGTATAAACAGCAAGTACTGGTAGGTATATACAGCAGATTTTATTCTGTGCACTCTATCCAAATGCTGTGCCATTGAGATTGGGCAAAGCTCTACTACTTTCTGTTAGTGTTAAAGTAGTTGTAAATTATTAATAAAAGCATGCTAGTATACATCTGAATAATATAAAGAAAAAAGTGTGCTGTTCCTTTAAATCTTAAATATCAGTAGATCATCTTATAGTAAGGTTAACAATCAATACATTTTAACAAACAGTGAATAACTATAGTGTAAAAGTGAAAGTACGCGCTGGCAAGACTATAAAGCAGCTGGCAAAAAACAGTCAGACAAACTGTGCATTAAACCATATAAAACAATATTTGCATCACTAATATTAGTGTTTGAACAAAAGTACAAATGTGAAGGTAGTATGAATCCAAATCTTGTCACCCAGGAATCACCATGTCTGTGTGAAAAGACAAACTCATATCTGAAATCCAGTGTAACTGCGTGCTCCACCATCAGAAACAAGCAAGCGTGGCGACGTCTACGGAGTCATCATATGTGACATCGCCACGCTTGCTTGTTTATCCTGCATGTGAATTGGATCTTGTGTATATACTGAATACTGATACTGAGTTTTACAGTGCTGTTTTTTATGATACCAAATGTGAGTACCTTGAATTCTATTGTATCGATAAACACGTTTGCAGTTTTACGCTATGTGGATTTCTTCTTGCTTTTCATATATGATCACTTCTTGTTCCATCATGCTGGCTTGAGATGCACCAGAATTACCTGTGATTCTTTGGGATCTGACTATTCTCAGACTTGGTGGTCTGTCTAGGCCAGTGGTCTCAAAGTACCGGCCCGCGGGCCATTTGCGGCCCGCGGACCAGTTATAAATGGCCCGCAGGCAGGGTGGAAGTGGGGGTAGCAAAGAGTAAAAAAAAAAAAAAAAAAAAAAATTTTTTTTTTTTTTGTGAGCTGGTGCTATCTGGTGGTGAGCCGTTGGTATTACAAGTTATTACCACCAGATGTGAGCTGGCGCCATCTGGTGGTGGCCGTTGGTATTACAAGTTAAGCATTACAAGTTAAACAGCAATTCTAATGTCATTTTACACTATTTTCACTGCCATCTTCTTCCCTCTAATTAGAACCCCCAAACATTATATATATTTTTTATCCTAACACCCTAGAGAATAAAATGGCGATTGTTGCAAAACTTTCTGTTATGCCGTATTTGCGCAGCGGTCTTACAAGCGCACTTTTTTGGGAAAAAATTACACTTTTTTTTAATTAAAAAATAAGACAACAGTAAAGTTATCACCATTTTTTTAATATTATGAAAGATAATGTTGCGCCAAGTAAATTCATACCCAACATGTCACGCTTCAAAATTGCGTCCGCTCGTGGAATGCCGACAAACTTTTTTACCCTTTAAAATCTTCATAGGTGACGTTTAAAAAAATCTACAGGTTGCATGTTTTAAGTTACAGAGGAGGTCTAGGGCTAGAATTATTGCTCTCGCTTTACCAATCGGAGCGATACCTCACATGTGTGGTTTGAACACCGTTTACATATGCGGGCGCTGCTCGCGTATGTGTTCGCTTCTGCGCGCAAGCCCGTCGGGACGGGGTGCGTTTTCTGGCTCCTAAATTTTTGTAGCTGGCTCCTAGATTCCAAGCAAATTTGTCAAACCCTGTGCTCGCTGACACCAGTGCTGGGGGTTAATAATGTGTTCGCTGACACCAGTACTGTTGTTTTTGAAGTTTGAAAGTTTGCATGCGGCCCCCCATGGCATATGAAAACTTGTCTTGTGGCCCTCAGGTAATTTGAGTTTGAGACCCCTGGTCTAGGCCCATGTGACTAGGTAATAAGGTCCATCTTTTCTGGTAAGAGTCATCTTGTTTCTGGTGGTGGAGCACGTGGTTACATTGGATTTCAGACATGAATTTGTCTTTTCACACATGGTGATTCCTGGATGACAAGATTTGGATTCATACTACCTTCATATTTACGGTCACTGGACTTCATTCTTTTGTTCAAACACTAATATTATTCGGTCTGTAAATATTGTTTTATAGTGAATAACCCTAAAATCATAAGAAATCCTTCAAAGTTCATAAGTATATGAAGAGTCCAAATCCATACATGATCATTCAAGTGTTTTGAAAGTGCTTAGTGCTTAAATGTAAACAAAAAGTGATCCAGTGTTCAAGGTGCGGGTTCTAAAGGATCTTACTGGACAGGGATGAGCTTAAACATAAGAGATCACAAGCACATTTTATCCAAAATAGGACTGACGCTCTCAACATCAGACTTCCAATTGTATTTCCCACCAGCAGGATGCAGCAATGATATCCCCACAGCAAGGCTTCCAAAATTCCCATGGCTTCCATGCTAGAATGGCCAGTTTATTAAAAGGAGGACGGAAAATGGCAGTATCAACCAAGTAATCAAGAAGCACTGCCGCCACAATTACAATAACGTTATTAAAAAAAACTAATAGCAATACCTTTAAGAGAGATAAAATATTTTTTATTTTTAGGTTTACAAAATTTTAAAATTGCCTGCTTCTTCCTGCCCCCATAAATTCTTATTGACCCATCACTGTGATGGTCTGTCCAATAATAATGTGTGGGAAGTGAGAGATTGGAGTCAAGCTTCAAAACTACTAGGATATACTGTAGCTTGCCTGATATGCATGGCCCAGCATTGGGACAGAACGGATGTCTGAAGTTACTGCAGACATGTGAAGCCACCTCTAGGTACTTGCATTTTATATCTGAAGTCATAGTTTAATTTTACAAATTCAGTTTCAACTATAGTGTTTATTTAGGGGTAGGGCCGAACACCCCCCTGTTCGGTTCGCACCAGAACCTGCGAATACACCAAATGTTCTTGTGAACTTTAGAACCCCGTTAAAGTCTATGGGACTCGAACGTTTGAAATCTAAAGTGCTAATTTTAAAGGCTAATATGCAAGTTATTGTCCTAAAAAGTGTTTGGGGACCTGGGTCCTGCCCCAGGGGACATGTATCAATGCAAAAAAAGTTTTAAAACCGGACGTTTTTTCGGGAGCAGTGAATTTAATAATGCTTAAAGTGAAACAATAAAAGTGAAATATTCCTTTAAATTTCGTACCTAGGGGGGGTGTAAAGTATGCATGTGAATTAGCGCATGTTTCCCGTACTTAGAACTGTCTCTGCACAAGTGTCATTTCTGAAGGAAAAAAAGTCATTTAAAAATGACTTGCGGCTATAATGAATTGTCGGTTCCTGGCAACTCAGAGAGAATTCATTCATAAAAAAAATGGATTTTGAGGGGAACTCCACCCCAAATTTAAAAAAAAAAATGGTGTGGAGTTCCCCAAAAAATCCACACCAGACCCCTTATCCGAGCACGTAACCTGGCCGGCTGCAGAAAAAAGGGGGGGACAAGAGAGCGCCCCCCCTCCTGAACCGTACCAGGCCACATGCCCTCAACATGCCCCCCATATGTGAATTGGTAATGGGGTACATTGTACCCCTACTATTTCACGAAGGAAGTGTAAATAATTGTTAAAAAAACACACACACACCATGAAAAAAAGTCCAGCGGTGGTAATCCACTCTCGATCCCCGCCCCCCGCTCCAACATTGGTATCCAGCGACAGGTGGTCCTCTCCGGTCCAGCGATGAGAAGATCATCCTGGATCCAGAGCGCAGCATCGCCGGCCACCTGTCTCCACCGGAGACAGCCTGGCGAATGACGTGGCTGGAGCTAGTAACATTTCTTATATAGGTGAGGAGGGGCCACCCGTCCCGTGACCCCGCCCCCCTCTGACACAAGGGGGAAGCCTGGGCTTTCCCAGTGACGTAGCAGAGGGTGCCTCAGAAGGGGACGGGGTCACCTGACGGGTGGCCCCGCCTCACCTATATAATAAAGGTCATTAGCTCCAGCCGCGTCATTCGCTGGGCTGTCTCCGGTGGAGACAGGTGGCCAGCGATGCTGCGCTCTGGATCCAGGATGATCTTCTCATCGCTGGACCGGAGAGGAGATCACCCGTCCCTGGATACCGACAACGTTGGAGCGGGGAGCGGGGATCGAGAGTGGATTACCACCGCTGGATTTTTTTTTTTTTTTTTTTAATAAAGGACTTTTTTCCACGGTGTGTTTGTTTTTTTACAAATATTTACACTTCCTTTGTGAAATGGTAGGGGTACAATGTACCCCATTACCAATTCACATAGGGGGGGTCCAGGATCTGGGGGTCCCCTTTGTTAAAGGGGTCTTCCAGATTCTGATAAGCCCCTGCCCGCAGACCCCCACAACCACCGGGCAAGGGTTGTGGGGATGAGGCCCTTGTCACCATCAACATGGGGAGATCCTCCCCATGTTGAGGGCATGTGGCCTGGTATGGTTAAGGAGGGGGGGCGCTCTCTGTCCCCCCCTCTTTTCGGCGGCCGACCAGGTTACGTGCTCGGATAAGGGGTCTGGTGTGGATTTTTGGGGGAACTCCATGCCATTTTTTTTTTTAATTTGGGGTAGAGTTCCCCTTAAAATCCACACCAGACCTGAAGGGTCTGGAATGGATATTTGGGGGGGACCCCACGCTTTTTTTTTTTTTTTATGAATGAATTCTCTCTAAATTGCCAGGAGCCGACAATTCATTATAGCCGCGAGTCATTTTGAAATGACTTTTTTTCCTTCAGATATGACATTTTGTGCAGAAACAGTTCTAAGTACGGGAAACGTGCACTATTTCACATGCATAGTTTACACCCCCCTAGGTACGAAATTTAAAGGAATATTTCACTTTTATTGTTTCACTTTAAGCATTATTAAATTCACTGCCATTTTTAAAACTTTTTTTTGCATTGATACATGTCCCCTGGGGCAGGACCCAGGTCCCCAAACACTTTTTAGGACAATAACTTGCATATTAGCCTTTAAAATTAGCACTTTAGATTTCTCCCATAGACTTTAACAGGGTGTTCCGCGGCTTTTCGAATTTGCCGCAAACACCCCAAATTGTTCGTTGTTCGCCGAACAGGCAATGTTCGAGTCGAACATGAGTTTAACTCGAACTCGAAGCTCATCCCTATTTAGGGGTAACAAATTTAAATAGGAGACCATAGTAGAAATCAATATCTAAGAGGAAAAGCTGAAATGCATAAAAAATATGCTTTCCACTAAAAGTGCAGTAACCCCTTTATTCTAATACTCCAGAAAAGTTGCGAAGTATTTAATTCATTTAGTCAATAAAAAATAGGAACATAATCATAATTTTGATCAGATTATTTTAATAAAACCCATGGGAAGGGTATTTGGATTATTATTCTGTTTTTAAACATTACATTCCTTCTTTTTGCCCAGTGTCATTACCTTTTTATTATACACAAACACTGTATTTAAGTTGTAATCTGTTGCACTAAATATACTTTGTTTTTTTTTAATTCTTTCATTTTTTTTCCTCTTTCTGTATTTGTGATTGATTATCCCTGGGTTTGAAAGTATATTACGATCAATAGCTATTTTGGTTGTGATTTTCTACATGCGTCTTTGTGGATTTTTTCCTTCTTTCTATTTATTGAAAAAGCTTTTTTCTTTGCAGTACATTACCTAATCTTGTTTTAGGATAGGCATAGATATTTTACAGCTGCCTTAATGTATTTTTAATTGTATTCAATTTGTATGCTACTAAATAAAGTGGATTCTTTACATAAAAACGAAGTATTTGTTACTAATAATAAAATTATTTTACTGAATAACTATATTGAGGACAGAGTGCACTTTATTTGCAAGTAGTATATATCAGTATCACTTCAGCTAGGCAAGAAACAGATACATATCAATTTTTTTTTTTACATTTCATTTAAGAAAACCTGCATGTTTTAATAGAGGGTGCATCCAGTTTAACCTGAATGTGTGTTTCAGTTTGAACACTAAAGCCCTGTGCACACGCTCGGTTTTCATGGCGGTAAAAAGTCTGTAATGAAAACCGAGGGGAAAACTGAAAACCCGGCAGGAAAACTGCCATGAAGCTTTGGTCAGGAATCACGACCGTGTGAATGCTCCATGGGCACTGCCTCACAGTGTTTCCCATAGAGTATTAGTAAATCTGGCGGCAAAAAAAACGCCGGGAATCCCATCTGTTTTCCTGATGGGAAAACTGCTAGGAAGCATACACACGTCCGGTTTTCCTGGCCAAAGCTCTCCTGGCAGTTTTCCTGGCAGGAAAACCGGTCGTGTTTACAGGCAGGGATGGACTGGCCATTGGGACTACAGGGAGTTCCCCGGTGGGCCGATGGCTCAGTGGGCCGGCTTCAGTGACAGCGAACCGCCGCCCCCCCTCCGCTCCTCTGTCTCTCCCTTACCGCAGCGCTTACCTCCTCTCCCTGCCCACAGTGCTCACCTGGGGGGAACAAAGAAGCAGGGGGAGGACCAGACGAGCAGGGGGGACGACAGAGGTGCATGGGGGTGGGGACAGACAGCTGACTCAACAGCTATGGCCTGGGAGTTTCTCACTACTTCCTAATCTGGTCCCATAAGGGGGGGCACCAAACTGATTCTTTGCTCCGGGTGAAATAATGTCTAGCTTCCCCACTGGTACTGCCTATAAGAGTACCAGTACCAGTCTTTCTACTCTAATAAAGTAGAAACGCTAGTGGCTAGTGAAGAGGGAGAGGGGGCTTGGGTAGGCGGGGGGGGGGGGGCGGGAGTTGTCCGGCCACCGTGGGAGAGACCTGTCAAAGTGGGCCAGTCTGGATGAATTTCAGGGCCAAATTGTTGTCCCAGTCCAGCCCTGTGTACAGGGCTTAAGAATTTCCATACCCATTATATTGTGCTAGCTATGGAAGGCATCTGTACCTTTTCCAAAGTTATCAACGCTCTCAGCTGATACCACTACCTGGGAAAAGGAGACTCACATTGTCACTGCTCTAACAGTAACGGTGAAATCACTTTTTGTGCAGTGTGACCATGTGTCTTCTTCAGAGCATTTAAAGCAAACCATTTATTACTCTTACTCAGGGGCGGACTGACCATTGAGTCACTAGGGCACTGCCCGAGGGCCCCATGCCACTAGGGGGCCCCATCAGGGTTGCCAGGCTCAGTAAAACCAGGGACAGTATGTAAAAATCTATGTTTTTTTTTACATCTGTCCCTGATATGTCCGAAACCAACATGCTTTTGATGTGAAAATCCCGAGATTTTAGCTGCCCGCCTCTGCACTGCCTCCTGGCGTGGTGGCCATCTGTAAGCCCAGGGGCCCCATAATCTTCAATTGCCCGGGGGCCCCATGAGTTGTCAGTCCGCCCCTGCTCTTACTACCTTCTCCATGGGTCTAATTTACTAAAGAAATATATTTTACCCATGTCTGTGTTCACCTCAAATATCCAGTTCTTTGGGTTTATTCTGAAGACTAACTATGACAGAAGCTCTTGGTATAAAGGTAAAACAGCTACAATAAATGATTTCATATTCATAGTCACTCTAAAGAAAATGATATATTAAAAACAAAAAGCAATTGCGCTATAATGTCACTTTACAGAGAAAAAAGTTTTTACACCTGTTTGCCAATACAGTAAAACCTTGGATTTCGAGCATAATTTGTTCCGGAAGCATGCTTGTAATCCAAAGCACTTGTATATCAAAGCACATATTCCCATAAGAAATCATGGAAACTCAAATGATTCGTTCCACAACCATTTATTCAGAAGTCCTTCAGTTTATAGTCCATATAAAAAGATTATAGCAATGTGATAGGTTGTGTAACCATAAAATGTCCATCCACAAATGGCAGCCTCTACAAGGGGATTAGAAGCAAAATTCAGAAGGAGCTACAGAGTATTAAAGAGAAGAGTGTAGCCTCTCAGGCCTCGTACACACGACCGTTTTCCTCGATAGAATCCATCAAGAAACTTGGTGGCAGAGCTTTTTTGCCGAGGAAAACGTTTGTGTGTATGTTTTTCATCGAGAAAACTGTCGAGGTACTCGATGAGAAAAAAAGAGAACAAGATGGCCTTGTACACACGACCGTTTTCCTCGACAGAATCCATCAAGAAACTTGGTGGCAGAGCTTTTTTGCCAAGGAAATGGTCGTGTGTATGTTTTTCATTGAGAAAACTGTCGAGGAACTCGATGAGAAAAAAAGAGAACAAGTTCTATTTTTTTTTCTCGTCGGGAGTCTCAATTTCCTTGTCGGGCTGGTTTTCGACGAGAAACACGTTTGTGTGTATGCTTAGAAACCTGCGAATGCTCAGAATAAAGTATGAGACGGGAGCGCACCTTCGGTAAAAGTAGCGTTTCTAATGGAGATAGCACATTTGTCACGCTGTAACAAGCTGAAAAGTGCTAATCGTCTCCTACCAAACTTTTACTTAACACGCAGTAACATGAGATTAGCAAAAGCAGCCCCAAGGGTTGTGCCAGTGAAATCGAACTTCCCCTGTCGTCGTATGTGTTGTACGTGACCGCGTTTGAGAACAACGAGATTTGGTCTTGACAGTGTGTACGCAAAGAAAGCTTGTCAAGTTTCTCGACAAGCCTAACAATGAACTCGTCGAGGAAAACGATGTTTCATTTACGACGAGTTCCTCGGTCGTGTGTACGAGGCCTAAGTGTAGCAATATGGTTACATATATTGAAGGTACAACATTTACCAACTCACATGATTGATGATTAAAAGAGGCACATCTATGTATACAAGCACCTGGGGTAAATCGATCCACATAGACCGTCCTCCTCACCGCCTGCTCTTACTGCTATGAGTCTGCAATCGTGACCTGGAAGACTACCCTGCAGTAGACTGATCTGAAAGCGAGGCTTGAACCGCTCATGGAAGGGACAACATCAAGGGTGGGGAGGAGAATGGTCTACATGGACAGCTTTACCCTGGGTGCATGCATACTTAGATGTGCCTCTTTTAATCATCAACCATGTGACTAGCTAAATGTTGTACCTTCATTAAATGTAACTATATTGCTATACTTAGAGGCTCCTTTCTTCTCTTTTATACTCAGTTGTGACATGACGCTACTCTTATATCAAGACATCGCTTGTATATCAAGCCAAAATTTATTAAAAAATGTTGCGTGTCTTGCAAAACGCTCTCAAATCAAGTTACTCTAAAACCAAGGTTTTACTGGAATTGGTCCTTTTATGGGTTAACAACTTTCATATGAGAAAATATCAGAAAAGGCTGTTATGGTGGAAAATGCACATCAATGTCGACAAAGCGCTCTCATATTTACTCCTACTATCTCCTTAACAAAATTAAAACAAGAACACCCAACTAAGCCACTAAAAGTTTGAGAGATACAGTCAAATCTGCTGCAGCTGAGAAAGCTATTTGCAATATCCGCACATGTATGGGAAGCATAAAAACTAAATTTAGAGAAAGTTTGCAGCTTAAAGCGGACTTTTAGTCATTTGTTCAACTTTCTATCTATTTAAATCTTCTGCACTTGTTGTTATAACTTTGAATAGTAATTACCTCATACTGTACAGCCCACTTCCTGCTTCTTGTCTGGTCATTAGCCTAGACCAGGGGTCCTCAAACTTTTTAAACAGGGGGCCAGTTCACGGTCCCTCAGACTGTTGGGGGGCCGGACTATAGTTTAAAAAAAATATGAACCTATGCACACATCTTATTTGAAGTACGGAAAAAACAATACAATATTTAAAATAAAGAACAATTTTAATCAACATAAACTTATTAGTATTTCACAGATTCCCCTCATCACAGAACCCCCCTATCACAGAACCCCCTCCCTATCACAGACCCCCTTATCAGGGAACCCCCCCCATCACCGATTCCTCTCCATTACAGATCCCCCCATCAAAGATTCCCCCGTATTAGGTCCCCCCATCACAAAGCCCCCCAACACAAACTTCTCTCCGAGCCCCCAATAACAGGCCCCCCCCATCACACAGACCCCTAACACAAAGGGAGGGGAGAGGATAGGACAGAGAAGGAGCAGTCAGGTGGAGGGTAGGTCAGAGTGGGAGCAGCCAGATGAAGGGGAGGACAGGGTGGATGCAGCCAGGTGGAGGGGAGGACAGGGTGGATGCAGCCAGGTGGAGGGGAGGACAGGGTGGATGCAGCCAGGTGGAGGGGAGGACAGGGTGGGAGCAGCCAGGTGGAGGGTAGAATAGAGCTGGAGCAGCCAGGTGGAGGGTAGAATAGAGTTGGAGCAGCCAGGTGGAGGGTAGAATAGAGTTGGAGCAGCCAGGTGGAGGGTAGAATAGAGTTGGAGCAGCCAGGTGGAGGGTAGAATAGAGTTGGAGCAGCCAGGTGGAGGGTAGAATAGAGTTGGAGCAGCCAGGTGGAGGGTAGGTCAGAGTGGGAGCAGCCAGATGAAGGGGAGGACAGGGTGGATGCAGCCAGGTGGAGTGGAGGACAGGGTGGATGCAGCCAGGTGGAGGGGAGGACAGGGTGGGAGCAGCCAGGTGGAGGGGAGGACAGGGTGGGAGCAGCCAGGTGGAGGGTAGAATAGAGTTGGAGCAGCCAGGTGGAGGGTAGAACAGAGTGGGAGCAGCCAGGTGGAAGGAAGGATAGGGTGGATGCAGCCAGGTTGAGGGGAGGACAGGGTGGGAGCAGCCAGGTGGAGGGTAGAATAGAGCTGGAGCAGCCAGGTGGAAGGAAGGACAGGGTGGATGCAGCTAGGTGGAGGGTAGAAAACAGTTGAAGCAGCCAGGTGGAGGGTAGAACAGAGTTGGAGCAGCCAGGTGGAGGGTAGAACAGAGTTGGAGCAGCCAGGTGGAGGGTAGAACAGAATGGGAACAGCCAGGTGGAGTGGAGGACAGGGTGGATGCAGCCAGGTGGAGGGTAGAATAGAGTTGGAGCAGCCAGGTGGAGGGTAGAACAGAGTGGGAGCAGCCAGGTGGAGGGTAGAATAGAGTGGTAGCAGCCAGGTGGAGGGGAGGACAGGGTGGTAGCAGCCAGGTGGAGGGTAGAATAGAGTGGGAGCAGCCAGGTGGAGGGTAGAACAGAGTGGTAGCAGCCAGGTGGAGGGTAGAACAGAGCGGTAGCAGCCAGGTGGAGTGGAGGACAGGGTGGATGCACTCAGGTGGAGGGGAGGACAGAGTGGGAGCAGCCAGGTGGAGGGTAGAACAGAGTGGTAGCAGCCAGGTGGAGGGTAGAACAGAGTGGTAGCAGCCAGGTGGAGTGGAGGACAGGGTGGATGCACTCAGGTGGAGGGGAGGACAGAGTGGGAGCAGCCAGGTGGAGTGGAGGACAGGGTGGATGCACTCAGGTGGAGGGGAGGACAGAGTGGGAGCAGCCAGGTGGAGTGGAGGACAGGGTGGATGCACTCAGGTGGAGGGGAGGACAGAGTGGGAGCAGCCAGGTGGAGGGGAGGACAGGGTGGATGCACTCAGGTGGAGGGGAGGACAGAGTGGGAGCAGCCAGGTGGAGGGGAGGACAGAGTGGGAGCAGCCAGGTGGAGGGGAGGACAGAGTGGGAGCAGCCAGGTGGAGTGGAGGACAGGGTGGATGCACTCAGGTGGAGGGGAGGACAGAGTGGGAGCAGCCAGGTGGAGGGGAGGACAGAGTGGGAGCAGCCAGGTGGAGGGGAGGACAGAGTGGGAGCAGCCAGGTGGAGTGGAGGACAGGGTGGATGCACTCAGGTGGAGGGGAGGACAGAGTGGGAGCAGCCAGGTGGAGTGGAGGACAGGGTGGATGCACTCAGGTGGAGGGGAGGACAGAGTGGGAGCAGCCAGGTGGAGGGGAGGACAGGGTGGATGCACTCAGGTGGAGGGGAGGACAGAGTGGGAGCAGCCAGGTGGAGGGGAGGACAGAGTGGGAGCAGCCAGGTGGAGGGGAGGACAGAGTGGGAGCAGCCAGGTGGAGTGGAGGACAGGGTGGATGCACTCAGGTGGAGGGGAGGACAGAGTGGGAGCAGCCAGGTGGAGGGGAGGACAGGGTGGATGCACTCAGGTGGAGGGGAGGACAGAGTGGGAGCAGCCAGGTGGAGGGGAGGACAGAGTGGGAGCAGCCAGGTGGAGTGGAGGACAGAGTGGGAGCAGCCAGGTGGAGTGGAGGACAGGGTGGATGCACTCAGGTGGAGGGGAGGACAGAGTGGGAGCAGCCAGGTGGAGTGGAGGACAGGGTGGATGCACTCAGGTGGAGGGGAGGACAGAGTGGGAGCAGCCAGGTGGAGTGGAGGACAGGGTGGATGCACTCAGGTGGAGGGGAGGACAGAGTGGGAGCAGCCAGGTGGAGTGGAGGACAGGGTGGGAGCAGCCAGGTGGAGTGGAGGACAGGGTGGATGCACTCAGGTGGAGGGGAGGACAGAGTGGGAGCAGCCAGGTGGAGTGGAGGACAGGGTGGATGCACTCAGGTGGAGGGGAGGACAGAGTGGGAGCAGCCAGGTGGAGTGGAGGACAGGGTGGATGCACTCAGGTGGAGGGGAGGACAGAGTGGGAGCAGCCAGATAGATGGGAGGTAAGTTCTTACCTTGGAGGGTAATAAAAGAATCACTGGCTCCCTCCACTCGATAGCCTCATGGCATTTCTTCTCCTCTCTTCTTATTCCCCCTCCCCCTCGGCATGTTGGGGGCTGAACTCCTCTCAGGGAATCTTCATGGGGCCTGCTGGTATCCAGGACTACAATTCCCATAATGCTCTAGTTTCCCAGCTATTGGCTCTGAATGTAGCCAATAGGAGCAGGCATTGCCAGGTGAATTCTCTGCTCAAGGAGAGGGAGGGGTGGAATTCCCCCGCTGCTGCGGCTCTGCCTGTGTCCCTTCTCAGAAACTGTCAGTTTCATCGCCACTGCCCTGTCACTAGTTTCAGTCCACGGGCCGGGTAAATCACACTGGCGGGCCGGATACGGCCCGCGGGCCGTAGTTTGAGGACCCCTGGCCTAGACTAATGACATCATGCACAGCTCTCTCTCAGGCCTCGTACACACGACAGAGATTCTCGGCAGAATTCGCCGAGAAACTCGGTCAAAACCCGGATTCTGCCGAGAATCTCTGTCGTCTGTACAGTTTTGGCTCGATGGAGCCGCCGAGGAGCTCGACGAGAAAATAGAGAACATGTTCTCTATTTTCTCGTTGGCCGCGTTGTTCTATAGGAGAAGGCGGCCCGCCGAGCTCTTCGGCGGCTTCATCCCAAAACGAGACGAGGAACTCGACGTGCCAAGCACGTCGAGTTTCTCTGTCGTGTGTACGAGGCCTCACTCTCCTGAGCTGGAGGTGTGGCTCTGTGTGTCTGTGTAAATCCAGTAAGTGATCAGCCAGCATCTCCAGCTGCCCACGGTTAAAATGGCTGCAGCCAGACTTGGTGGAGGGAGATTTTGGCAGCATATTTGGCAAGTACAGAATTACAGTACATATAAAATAATATGCAAAGTAGTTGGAGGGAAGCTTTAGAACGGCAAATATGTTTTTATTACAAATTATGCGAGCAGACTGCAGTTCCTCTTTAAACAAAACAGTTGAAGCATTTACAGACTACAGCACTATTGCAACTGCATTCTTTAACCACTTCCCGCCCGGCATATAGCATATTGATGGCCAGGAAGTGGTTCTTTTATCCTGACTGGGCGTCATATGACGTACAGCAGGATAACATACCGGTGCGCGCCCGCGGTGGTGTGAAGCGTGGCGATCGCGAGTCTGGCGTGTCAGTCTGACACCCCACATCTCCGATCATGATAAGAAGCCTCTGTCAGAGGCTTCTTACCACGTGATCAGCTGCGACCAATCACAGCTGATCATTTTGTGAACCAGCAAGTGGGGGTAAACAGCATTCCTTGGTACACGCTGACAGGGAGAGATGATCGGCGGCTCTCCCTGTCAGAGAGGGGTCTGTGATGATAATCAGCACATTGATTATCAGTACAGCCCCCTCAGATGTGCCAATCACCTGCCAACCAGTGCCCAGCAATGTCCCAAGATTAAAATCTGCCGGTGCCCACCACAGTGCCAATCACTGCCCACCACAGTGCCAATCACTGCCCAGCAGTAACACCTGTCAGTACTTATCAGTACCTCATCATCAGTGCTGCCCAACAGTGCCACCTGTCAGTGCCAATCAGTACCGCCTATCAGTGCCAATCAGTGCCGCCTGTCAGTGCCCATCACAGCCGCCTGTCAGTGCCCATCACAGCCACCTGTCAGTGCCCATCAGTGCCACCTATCAGTGCCCATCAGTGCTGCCTATCAGTGCCCATCAGTGCTGCATATCAGTTGCACCTAGTGGTGCCCATCAGTGCTGCCTATCAGTGCCCATCAATTCTACACATCAGTGCCTCCTCATTTGTGCCCATCAGTGGCACTTTATCAGTGCCAACTCATCAGTGCCCACCAGTGAAGGTGAAAACAACATTTTATGACAGAAACTAAGAAATTATTTTTTTTCAAAAAAAAAAAATGTTTTAATCAGTTTAGCAAAAAAATAAAAACCCCAGAGGTGATCAAATAAAGCTCTATTTGTGGGAAGAAAATGATAACAATTTAGTTTGGGTACAGTGTTGCATGACCTCGCAATCGTCATTCAAAGTGTGACAGCGGAAAATTGTCCTGGCAGGAAGGGGCATAAGTGCCTGGTATTGAAGTGGTTAAAAAATGTATCAAAATATTTAACTACAAACTTACTAAAGGTAAAGTGGATCTACAGGTACAAATTCATGAGTAGCTTTGTATATGGGGGGAAGAATAATTTTTGTTTTCACTTATTTGGGAGATGGAGGTCACTTATCTCTGGGGAACATTCCATTGCACACATTGACTTTCCCTTGCAAAGTAAACAGTCTGTTTGCCTTTAGTATGTCATCCACTATGAGTTTGTATTGCTGTCTGGATTCCACTGTTGGAGCTTTACCTTTAGCAATGTTATTTGAACAGAAAGTTGAATGAGATTTCCCAAAATTGTGGATAAAATCCTTACCAAGGTTCTTATTCTGCTTCATTCAGTCTAAGAATGAAAATGACTTTTTTTGCTGAAACTTCCACTGTAATATGTTTATTGTTGAGTATGTTATAATAAATATATGCAGTATTACTATCACAAATAAAAACTTTTTTTTTTCCTATCGTTGATAGACTCAATTTGTTTAGCGTCATCTTTTTGATGTTATGTATTTAGTTTTTTTTATTAATGTTTTTGTGGTCTGTGAATCATGTATCGAAACTTCCACTGCCCTTTTCCTTCGTCTGTTTGAAGAGGACCTTCAGCGTTCCCCCTCCCATTTTATTTTTCTCTGTCCCCGCTTACCTGGCGGTATTCTAGGCATAGTTCAGATACTCACTTAGCCACCTGATCCAGTGTTATCCCACTGACATCCTTCTTTCAACAGACACCGCTGAGTCCTTTGCCACCATCCTACTTGTGATGTCATCGAGAGGTCCGTTGGCTCTACTAGGTTCAGCCAGCAGGGCTTTGCGATGGCATGCCGCTAGACCCACCCTCTTCCCCCTTCTGAATGAATGACTAAAGGCCTTCTGGGATAAGTGGCGTGCATATCCCAGGAGGCCCAGTGAGCAATATGTATGTCATCACTTTAATTAAAAAACAAACACTACCTGATTCGTTTAGATGAGGGGAGATGGGGAGGAGGGGTTTATAGAGAGAAATTGATATAGAGAGTGAAGGCCCTCTTTAACCACTTAAGCCCCGGACCAAAATGCTGCCTAAAGACCCAAGGTGTTTTTACAGTTCGGGACTGTGTCGCTTTAACAGACAATTGCGCGGTCATGCGACGTGGCCCCCAAACAAAATTGGCGTCCTTTTTTTCCCCACAAATAGAGCTTTCTTTTGGTGGTATTTGATCACCTCTGCGGTTTTTATTTTTTGCGCTATAAACAAAAATAAAGCGACAATTTTGAAAAAAATTCAATATTTTTTACTTTTTGTTATAATAAATATCCCCCAAAAACATATATAAAAAAAAAATTCCCTCAGTTTAGGCCGATACGTATTCTTCGACCTATTTTTAGTAAAAAAAATCGCAATAAGCGTTTATCGATTGGTTTGCGCAAAATTTATAGCGTTTATAAAATAGGGGATAGTTTTATTGCATTTTTATTAATTTTTTTTTTTTTACTACTAATGGCGGCGATCAGCGATTTTTTTCGTGACTGCGACATTATGGCGGACACTTCGGACAATTTTGACACATTTTTGGGACCATTGTCATTTTCACAGCAAAAAATGCATTTAAATTGCATTCTTTATTGTGAAAATGACAGTTGCAGTTTGGGAGTTAACCACAGGGGGCGCTGTAGGAGTTAGGGTGCACCTAGTGTGTGTTTACAACTGTAGGGGGGTGTGGCTTTAGGACTGACTTCATCGATTGTGTCTCCCCTATAAAGGGGATGACACGATCGATGCGCCGCCACAGTGAAGCACGGGGAAGCCGTGTTTACATACGGCTCTCCCCGTTCTTCAGCTCCGGGGAGCGATCGCGACGGAGCGGCTATAAACAAATAGCCGCGCCGTCATCCCGTATTGCTCCCCGAGCGAACCTGACCGCCGCATGTAGCGGGGGGGGGGGTCCCGATCGGACCCCCCACCCGCTAGAAGGCAAGGACGTACATGAACGCCCATGTGCCTGTACGTGCCATACTGTGGACGTACATTTACATGCAGCGGTCGGGAAGTGGTTAAGTAGGCCTTATCTTTATAAAGTCAGATTACTGTATATACTCAAGTATAAGCCGACCCGAATATAAGCCGAGGCACCTAATTTTACCACAAAAAAATGGGAAACGTATTGACTCAAGTATAAGCCTAGGGTGTCCATCTGCATGCCTCACTGTGCCTCACTTTGCCTCACTGTGTCCATGTGCATGCCTCACTGTGTCCATGCCTCACTGTGTCCATGCCTCACTGTGCCCATGTCTCACTGTGTCCATGACTAGACTGACGTTTAACATGGGAGTCTATGGAAGGGGTGCCCAGTTTTAAAAAATCGGTGCTCCCCAGCCATAGGATCCTCAGACAACAAACATTGCACACTTATAGAGGAGAAATGGGGCTACATGTGTGCCAAGATCCGTGTCCAGGGGTCCTACGACCGGCCGGTACCAGGTCTCCAAATTCACTAAAAAATTACCGTTTAACATGGGAGTCTATAGAAGGGGTTCCCGGATTTGAAAAATCAGTGCTCCACCGACGTAGATTCCCGGGCCAAACAAACTTTGCACACTTATAGAGAAAGAGTGGGGCTACCTGTGTGCCAAGATTGGGGTCCAGGGGACCTACGGCCAGTACCAGGACCCCAAAATCCAGGAGATCAGGCACAAAAAGGTGACTCGAGTATAAGCCGAGGGGGGTGTTTTCAGCACAAAAAAATGTGCTGAAAAACTCGGCTTATACTCGAGTATATACGGTATGTTTCTAATTGGATGTCATTTAAAGTAAATCTGTGAATAGGTTATTGACATTAAAATATTTACATATTCATAACAGGTAGTAAATAGATGCTAGTAAAACATAACCCTCACTGAGCTCTGTAGCTGCAGACACTATGGAGCAATCCATCCTAGAAGATAACATCAGAAGCACTTCTGATGTCAAAGCCATTGTTCACCAGTCCAGCTTACCCCACGCAACTGCCTTGTGTTTACATTAGAGATTACAAGGAAAGAAGGCTGTCGAGTGAATGCTGGATGGGAGGAGAAATTCAAACATAGAGACTGGATTTAGTGTTCCTGTTTTGAAATTTGAGGATAAATTGTTCATATTGCTGGTAGCTGCAGGATTTAATGTCTTATTGCTCATTTACTGCTTATTCAGAATATGGTACTGCGCATAGCTTGGCCACAGATTCACTTTTTAAAATGTATTCCCACTTTTGCAGCCAAATTGAGATAACAACTACTGTATTTATTGGCATATAACACTCACCTTTTTACCCTGAAAATAGAGGGTAGACTGTGCCTGCGTGTTATACGCAGGGGGCTGTGGAAAGTTTTTTTCCTGAAACTTCCCTCTTAAAGTTAGGGTGCGTGTTATACGCCTGTGCGTGTTATATGCTGATAAATACGGTATTTTATATTTGTTACATATTCCTATTCACACAGCAAACTGTTGGTTACCTTTATGGTTGCTTTTTACCTACTGAATAATCCAACTCAGGTTTCCTCTTCTGTTAGAAGGGGATGAGGAACTATGGGCCAGATCCACAGCCAGGCGGCGCAGCGGAACGTAACCTATTTAGGTTACACCGCCGCAAATTTTCGGGCAAAGTGCCCGATCCACAAAGCACTCACCTTGAAATTTGCGGCGGTGTATCCTAAATCCATCCGGCGCAAGGCGGGCCAATTCAAATGGGGCGAGTCCCATTTAAATTAGGCGCGCTCCCGCGCCGGATGTACTGTGCATGCTCCCGACGCTATTTTCCCGACATGCTTTGCGTTACGTTACGTTGCGCCGAGTTTTGTGAATCGCGACGTGTAAAAAAGAGATGCGGCGGGGAAAAAATGTTTTTAAAAAAAAAATTGACAGCGACGCGGGAAAGAAGGGTATGCTTTTACATGGTGTACTGAGTTTACACTTTGTAAAAGCAGCCCTAATTTTGCCGCATAGATAGAAACAGGGATACGACGGCGTATCAGCAGATACGCCTGCATATCCCTTTTGTGGATCTGGCCCTATGTTTACAATAATTACCTTAGCTGTGCTGTTCTGGCAGATAATTATCAGTTTTATGTGTACAATGTCTGTCCTAAGGCAGCCCACAGATTAGTCAATTTTCTTTGTTCAACCAACAGGTTGAATGAAAAAACATACTTGATTCCCCATCCACACATTTGTGGTGGAAGGGGGGATCCTCCCCACTAATCTATTGTATTCTGACAGCTGGGAGACTTTCTCACCATCAGAAATCACAGATCAGTGCTGCGGGCTATAGCCTGCAGCACTGATTGAGCAGGGAAAATCCAATGGAGTGGTTTTACAGAAATCAATCAGTACATCGACTTTTGTACAACCTCCCAACCGCCAGGATAAGGGGTGGGCAGGAGGGAATGCTGCCCTGGGTGCAATAGTTTATGGCCCTAACCCTGAGGGAAGAGGGGGGGCGCAGTTTGACATCTTTGCCCTAGGCGCTGGATGGCCTTGTCCCGGGACTGCTTTCATGCAAGTTCAGATATCTTTTTATCATTATTTCACTTTACTTTTTTTTGTTAATTAATGTATTTCCATCCCAGATAGCAAGGATAACTTGCCACAAATTTGTGGCAGTGTTGAATTGTAAGTCTTGTTAACTTGTTGCAAGTTGTACACTTGCAGAGCACTTTAACCACTTACCGACCGCCGCACGACTATATACGTCGGCACTTTGAAGAGGGACATCTCTCTAATGGCAGCAGCTGCTGCCATAACCGAGGTATCCATCTATTTAGGTGGCGGTTCAGTAAATGATAATGGTGGTCTCTGCAGCGGATTCGCCACACGATCACCGCCTACCAGAGCTGTCGGTAGCTGCGGAGGTGCTCTGGTCCTATCCGTGGCTGGGTATGGATACAAATGAGGGCAAGATGCCACCCACCCATCTCCATACAATAGCAGGCAAAAACGCTAAAACGTCACTTCCGGACATTTTAGTCTAAATATGAGATCTAAGGTCTTTTTGACCCCAGATCTCATATTTAAGAGGACCTGTCATGCTTTTTTCTATTACAAGGGATGTTTACATTCCTTGTAATAGGAATAAAAGTGGCCCAAGTGTTAAAATAAATTAAATCAAGTAAAATAAATAAGGTTTTTTTTTTTAAAGCAACCCGTCCAGACGAGCTCGCGTGCGGAACGAACGCATATGTGAGCAGCGCCTGCATATGAAAATGGTGTTCAAACCACACATGTGAGGTATCGCCATGATCGTTAGAGCGAGAGCAATAATTCTATCCCTAGACCCCCTTTGAATTTTTTACACGTCGCCTATGGAGATTTTTAAGGGTAAAAGTTTGATACCATTCCACAAACGGGCACAATTTTGAAGCGTGAGATGTTGGGTATCAATTTACTCTGCGTAACATTATCTTTCATAATATAAAAAATTGGGCTAAGTTTACTGTTGTCTTATTTTTTTTTTCAAAAAAAATGATTTTTTTTCCCCAAAAAAGTGCGCTTGTAAGACCGCTGCGCAAATAAGGTGTGACAAAAAGTATTGCAGTGACAACCATTTTATTCTCTAGGGTGTTAGAAAGAAAAAAAAAAAAAAACATATATATATATATATATATATATATATATATACATATATATATATATATATATATATATATATATATATATATATATATATATATATATAATGTTTGGGGGTTCAAAGTAATTTTCTAGCAAAAAAATGTTTTTTAACTTGTAAACACTGATTCTGAAAAACAGGATCGGGGCTGAAGTGATTAAGCACAAGTTCTAATTGACACTTTTTTAATTTGTAGCAAATGTGCATGGCAGTTTTCTAGAAAAAGCAACGTTGCAGTGGTGAGTCTACAGCAAGAGATCTGCAAGTCACAGTGACCCCTGTGGTGGGAGGACTATTTCACAACATAACTGAACCAAAACCTGCAGCAGACTTACAGAATGTTTGCAAAGAAAGTTTATCTGGAGTCATGCAATGCGGACTTGCTGCAATTGTGCAACAAACTTGTGAAGCCTGGCAAGTCATTTTCAAACTTGCAGCTCAATGGCTTGCTATCTGGGATGTCATCAGTCCACATTGTTGTTATTTTTGAGAATGTTTATTTTTTTTCAATCTTTTTCAACGCTAAAAAAATATTGATACCATTTATTTCACTTAAAGTGTCAAGAAACCCAAATCATCAAAGGCTGTCAATACATGTTATATTAATACATCAATACCTTGGTTCACAAACGCTTTTGTTCGCAAACAACTAGGTTAGCGAAAAAAAGAGTTAAAAAAAAATTGCTTTGGTATGTGGACTCCGTTTCGGTTCACGAACACGAGCTGCGGTCATATGCTCTGCTCTGACACCTGGTCGTGACTTCCTGTAGGTGAGTAGACATGTGCACTGCCGGATTTTTTTTCTTGTGTTCCTGTCCGCCCGGAGATTTCTGTCTGATGGTTGTACACACCATCAGACAGAAATACGCGCGTAAACAATACGCAGGGCGTGGCCACACCGTCGCCGCGACGATGACGCGGCGACGTGGGCGGCCTTGAAGTTCAAAGCTTCCAGGCATGCGTCGAATCAGTACGACGCATGCGAGGGATGGCGGTCGGTCGGACGTGTCTGGTGAGTCTGTAAGAAATTTTGATCCGCTGGAAACTGTCCGATCCGCCGGACAATTGTCCGCTCGGGCCTACACACGACAGGATCTGTCCGCTGAAACTGGTCCGTCCGGACCAGTTTCAGCGGATAGATCCGGTCGTGTGTACGGGGCCTCAAGTCTCAAACTGAGGCTGCAGGGGAGGCATTTTTCAGGTGCTTCACAGTCGCTCTTTTTAGCCCAAAAGCCTAAAAAACACCTCTGGTGTGAAAGGGGGTCTAACTATTAAATTATAGGTATTGTAATTTCCTTTCAAACTTAGCTGTTAGTGAACGTAACGAATTTATCCCAAGTTACGAATTTTCCAAAATAAAGAATGCCGTATCTAAACAAATGGAACATAACTAATTATTATTAATAAATAACAATAATAAAAACATTTGATTATTATTTATTATTAATTTGTTCTATTCAATATGTTTAGATGCAGCATTCGTTATTTTGGATAATTCGGTAGTTATTATTAGTTAGTTAGTTATTCTTTAACATTTTCAGATTTTCCTTCTTATTTTTGGATTTTCGAATTGCCGATTTTGTGAATTTACGAATTTACAAACTTACGAATTCGTGAATTTACGAGTTTACGAATTTGCGAATTTACGAATTTATGAATTTACGAATTGCAATCCTAACGAATGACCCAAAAAACAAAAAACAAATGAAACGAAAACGAAAAAAAATTCGGCAGTGCACATGTCTACTCACCTACAGGAAGTCACGACCAGGTGTCAGAGCAGAGCATATGACCGCAGCTCGTGTTCGTGAACTGAACCGGAGTCCACATACCAAAGCAATTTTTTTTTAACTCTTTTTTTCTCTAACCTAGTTGTTTGCGAACAAAAGCGTTCATGAACCAAGGTATCAATGTATTAATATAACATGTATTGACAGCTTTTGATGATTTGGGTTTCTTGACACTTTAAGTGAAATAAATGGTATCAATATTTTTTTAGCGTTGAACTGATTAAAGCCACACGATCAGTCCATCCGATGAGAACGGTCTGATGGACCGTTGTCATCGGTTAACCGATGAAGCTGACTGATGGTCCGTCGCGCCTACACACCATCGGTTAAAAAAACGATCGTGTCAGAACGCGGTGACGTAAAACACAACGACATGCTGAAAAAAATTGAGTTCAATGCTTCCAAGCATGCATCGACTTGATTCTGAGCATGCGTGGATTTTTAACCGATGGTTGTGCAGTAGGCACAACGATCGTTTTTTTCCATTGGTTAGGAATTCATCGGTTAAATTAAAAGCAAGTTGTTGTTTTTTTGATTTTTTTTTATAAATTCTTTATTTTTTTCAGTAGTTTCACTTTACAGATTATCACATTCCATATCATCTGTTTGTATCAATTATATTCAAAAAAGGAGGGAAGAAACGAGGAGACCCGCCCTCATCCCATCCCCTCTCTCTCTCTCCATTAATTAGATTTAGAGAGATGGCCGCAAGTTTAAGGCGGCGTAGCTTAAGGCATTTAGGCTACGCCGCCGTAAGTTAGCGAGGCAAGTACATGGTTCACAATGTACTTGCCTGCTAAGTTACGGCGGCGTAGCCTAAAGCGGGCGGGCGTAAGGGCGCTTAATTCAAGTTTGGCTGAGGGGGCGTGTTTTATGATAATCAGGCTTGACAAGACGTGATTGACTTTTTTTTGAACCGGCGCATGGGCCGGGCGCCTACATTTCCCAGTGTGCATTGCGGCTAAGTCCGCCGCACGGGCCTATTGATTTCGACATCGACGTAAATCCCTATTCACGGATGACTTATGCAAACAACGTAAAATTTTCGAATTTCGAAGCAGGAACGGCAGCCATACTTTAACATTACTATTCCATCTATAAGATGGAATAACTTTAGGCCTGATAATGCGTTACGGAAACGGCGTATCGGTACTGCATCGGCCGGGCGTACGTTCGTGAATAGGCGTAACTAGTGATTTACTTATTCTATGCCGACCGCAATGAAAGCGCCACCTAACGGCCAGCCAAAATATTGCACCCTAAGATAGGATGGCGCAAGCCGTCGTATCTTAGATAGGTTTAAGTGTATCTCTGTTTGAGAATACACTTAAACTTAGGTCGGCGCAGATTCAGAGTTAGGTTGGCGTATCTACTGATACGCTGACCTAACTCTACCTGAATCTAGCTACATATCTTCTCTGATTCC
The DNA here is from genome assembly GCF_905171775.1 of Rana temporaria. NCBI lineage: Eukaryota > Metazoa > Chordata > Amphibia > Anura > Ranidae > Rana > Rana temporaria. The sequence goes on along the minus strand of NC_053493.1, from coordinate 158,525,468 downwards.
GTGTGGCCTCTCATTTTCTCACAGTCCTATTTCTCGCTATTTCCCTCCCCTCCCACCCTCCCTTCCCTCAAACACAAAAAAAACCAAAACAACAACCGATGGTTAAATAACCTATGGGGCCCACACACGATCGGTTTTGACCGATGAAAACGGTCCATCAGACCGTTGTCCTCTGGTTAACCTATCGTGTATACGAGGCCTAAGAGTAATCTCCGGCTGGTTATTAAAGTAATGAGGACAAAAAAGAATTACAATATAGGTTCCTTTTTTTAACATGCAGGGAGGGATATGTGATGCTAAAGGCATAACTTGTATTTTATTTTTTATTTAATTTATAAGTTGGAGAAAACTTGGCTCAGCGAATGATTACTTTTACTGATTATTAATAAAGTCCTGACCTTACATAATGTAACTGTGATGCATTAGGCGGTATAATGATAAATGATAGTGACTCATTAATGCGCTGTCAACATTCCAGTGTTTTGAAACTGTAGCTTTTTGTCAAAACAGGAATGTCATGAGCAGGTGGTATTGATCTCCGTGACTTTTTTTTCAAATACGCCATCTGTCATGGATCCCTAGAAACATTTAATCTGGCAAAGACGCTCATCATTAGTCTGATGTGTCATAAAACTAATTAATTTACAAACATAAATGTTATAGATGCTAGATAACATGTAGATATTAGTTAGAATCGTTCTCAATTAGTATTAGTTGTATAACCATGCTATGCAATAGTGATTGCACATGTATTTTGATTTATTTCCGTCACTTTTAAATGTTCATTAGGTCAGCTAAGATTCAGGCATTTCAATAACAATAACTAAAAGATGACAGCCTTTTGAAATGGTGAACTGAGTTAGAGAAAGACAATAACAACGTTTTTCATAGATGATGCTAATGCTGAACTCCAGGTGAATGAGCTAAATATGTAGTTGAATTTTATTTGTGCATTGTTGTGAACCGCTATACTAGCATAAGGGATGGTAATTCATTCCAACCAGTGATTTAGCCAGCCAAAACCCCCATTCAGGACAAACATTGTCTGTGCTCTACCCTTCTATACACAGTTTTTCCTAATGGGTTTGATTTGTTCTGCATGCTTTTCAGAATAATCTTTTCATGGGGTATTTTTACAACTGAGTTATACAGTATAAGCCTAGGTTCACATTGTAGCGATGCAGGAACTAGCGCAATTTCAGCGCCGCTTCCTGCATCGCATCTCTCCTGCAGGCAGTTCACCAGTGGCGGTGCATCTATAGAGGGCACAGGAGCGCCGCCCCTCTCACTCCTGCACCGCCACTAAAAAATTCATGCATTGCATAAATCTATGTATTGTCGCTGCCGCCCACTATTCAGATGGCCGGCCCCCTGGTGAACGCCGGCCATCTGAATAACAGCAGCTGGTTGGCTTTGGAAGTGCCTATCAGAGCCAGCCTAAGGGCTGTAATCGGCTTCCAAATACTGTATTTATCGGCGTATAACACGCACAGACATATAACACGCACCCTAAATTTAATAGGGACGTTTCAGGAAAAAAAATATCCACACCCCCTGTGTATAACACGCAGGCACAGTTTACCCTCTATTTTCAGGGTAAAAAAGTGAGTGTTATACGCCAATAACTACAGTAGTTAACCAGGGGACACACGGAGTGTGCGTTCCCTGGTTAACACTGACAGGCATCTCAGACAATCAGGTTCACCGGTTCTGGTTACCGGTAACCTGATTGGCTGAAGCATTATCGAGGGCGGGTGAAGACATCGAGGGATGGTGGAAGGAGGATGGCTGACCCCAGAAAGGTAAGTGCCGGGCGGGGGGGGGGCAATCTGGTAGCATTTTACAGGGCACAGTGGCGACAATTGATGGGCACAGTGGCGACAATTGATGGGCACAGTGGCGACAATTGATGGGCACAGTGGCTGCGTTTGGCATGGCACAGTGGTGACAATTGATGGGCACAGTGGTGAAAATTGATGGCACAGTGGCGACAATTGATGGCACAGTGGTAACAATTGATGGCACAGTGGCTGCGTTTGATGGCACAGTGGCTGTGTTTGGCATGGCACAGTGATGACAATTGATGTGCACAGTGGCGACAATTAATGGCAAAGTGGTGACAATTGATGGGCACAGTGGCGACAATTGATGGCACAGTGGTGACAATTGATGGCACAGTGGCTGTGGTTGATGGCATGGCACAGTGGTGACAATTGATGGGCACAGTGGCTGTGTTTGATGGCATGGCATAGTGGCTGCATTTGATGGCATGGCACAGTGGCGACAATTGATGGCACAGTGGCGACAATTGATGGCACAGTGGCGACAATTGATGGCATGGCACAGTTGCGACAATTGATGGCAGAGTGACGACAATTGATTACATGGCACAGTTCCGACAATTGATGGCACAGTGGCAACAATTGATGGCATGGCACAGTGGCGACAATTGATGGCACAGTGGCTGCATTTGATGGCACAGTGGCTGCGTTTGATGGGCACAGTGGCTGAGTTTGATGGGCACAGTGGCTGCAATTGATGGGCACAGTAGCTGCAATTGATGGGCACAGTGGTGACAATTGATGGCACAGTGGTGACAATTGATGGGCACAGTGGCGACAATTGATGGCACAGTGGTGACAATTGATGGCACAGTGGTGACAATTGATGGCACAGTGGCTGTGGTTGATGGCATGGCACAGTGGTGACAATTGATGGGCACAGTGGCAATAAATGATGGCACAGTGGCTGTGTTTGATGGCATGGCATAGTGGCTGCATTTGATGGCATGGCACAGTGGCGACAATTGATGGGATGGCACAGTGGCGACAATTGATGGGATGGCACAGTGGCGACAATTGATGGCATGGCACAGTTGCGACAATTGATGGCAGAGTGACGACAATTGATTACATGGCACAGTTCCGACAATTGATGGCACAGTGGCAACAATTGATGGCATGGCACAGTGGCGACAATTGATGGCACAGTGGCTGCATTTGATGGCACAGTGGCTGCGTTTGATGGGCACAGTGGCTGAGTTTGATGGGCACAGTGGCTGCAATTGATGGGCACAGTAGCTGCAATTGATGGGCACAGTAGCTGCATTTGATGGGCACAGTGAGGCTGCAATTGTTTTTTTTTTTGTTTGTTTGCGCCCCCCCAAAAAGTGTGAGCACCAGCCGCCACTGCAGTTCACACTGCCCTTTGTAAACCGCTGCGGGTGTCAATACAAGATTAATGACACCCCCAGATCGGTTCACAGATCGCAGTGCGAACTGCTGTTTTCGGACAGGAATAAGATGGCATGGGTGAGAACACCCATGCAAACAGATTCCAATGCGGGGGGAAAAAAGTCCCTGCACCTTTTATTCTGCAAGACAAAATGCGAATTTAGCCAAATGTATGGCTGAACTCGCACTGCACAGACATTGCATGTGATAGGCACCGAAGTGGGGATGCGAATCACATGGGATGTCTACACTAAAGAATACAGTGTAAATATACTGTATGTATATATAGATATATACAGTGAGGAAAATAAGTATTTGAACACCCTGCTATTTTGCAAGTTCTCCCACTTGGAAATCATGAAGGGGTCTGAAATTGTTATCGTAGGTGCATGTCCACTGTGAGAGACATAATCAAAAAAAAAAATCCAGAAATCACAATGTATGATTTTTTTAACTATTTATTTGTATGATACAGCTGCAAATAAGTATTTGAACACCTGAGAAAATCAATGTTAATATTTGGTACAGTAGCCTTTGTTTGCAATTACAGAGGTCAAACGTTTCTTGTAGTTTTTCACCAGGTTTGCACACACTGGAGGAGGGATTTTGGCCCACTCCTCCACACAGATCTTCTCTAGATCAGTCAGGTTTCTGGGCTGTCGCTGAGAAACACGGAGTTTGAGCTCCCTCCAAAGATTCTCTATTGGGTTTAGGTCTGGAGACTGGCTAGGCCACGCCAGAACCTTGATATGCTTCTTACAGAGCCACTCCTTGGTTATCCTGGCTGTGTGCTTCGGGTCATTGTCATGTTGGAAGACCCAGCCTCGACCCATCTTCAAAGCTCTAACTGAGGGAAGGAGGTTGTTGCCCAAAATCTCGCAATACATGGCCCCGGTCATCCTCTCCTTAATACAGTGCAGTCGCCCTGTCCCGTGTGCAGAAAAACACCCCCAAAGCATGATGCTACCACCCCCATGCTTCACAGTAGGGATGGTGTTCTTGGGATGGTACTCATCATTCTTCTTCCTCCAAACACGGTTAGTGGAATTATGACCAAAAAGTTATATTTTGGTCTCATCTGACCACATGACTTTCTCCCATGACTCCTCTGGATCATCCAAATGGTCATTGGCAAACTTAAGACGGGCCTTGACATGTGCTGGTTTAAGCAGGGGAACCTTCCGTGCCATGCATGATTTCAAACCATGACGTCTTAGTGTATTACCAACAGTAACCTTGGAAACGGTGGTCCCAGCTCTTTTCAGGTCATTGACCAGCTCCTCCCGTGTAGTCCTGGGCTGATTTCTCACCTTTCTTAGGATCATTGAGACCCCACGAGGTGAGATTTTGCATGGAGCCCCAGTCCGAGGGGGATTGACAGTCATGTTTAGCTTCTTCCATTTTCTAATGATTGCTCCAACAGTGGACCTTTTTTCACCAAGCTGCTTGGCAATTTCCCCGTAGCCCTTTCAAGCCTTGTGGAGGTGTACAATTTTGTCTCTAGTGTCTTTGGACAGCTCTTTGGTCTTGGCCATGTTAGTAGTTGGATTCTTACTGATTGTATGGGGTGGACAGGTGTCTTTATGCAGCTCATGACCTCAAACAGGTGCATCTAATTTAGGATAATAAATGGAGTGGAGGTGGACATTTTAAAGGCAGACTAACAGGTCTTTGAGGGTCAGAATTCTAGCTGATAGACAGGTGTTCAAATACTTATTTGCAGCTGTATCATACAAATAAATAGTTAAAAAATCATAAATTGTGATTTCTGGATTTTTTTTTTTTGATTATGTCTCTCACAGTGGACATGCACCTACGATGACAATTTCAGACCCCTCCATGATTTCCAAGTGGGAGAACTTGCAAAATAGCAGGGTGTTCAAATACTTATTTTCCTCACTGTATATCTATATATATATACTGTATATATATATCTATATATATACTGTATATCTATCTATCTACTGTATATATATATATATATATATATATATATATATACATATATATGTGGATAGATAGATAGATAGATAGATAGATAGATAGATAGATAGATAGATAGATAGATAGATAGATAGATAGATAGATAGATAGATTGTGTATACAGTACTGTAAAAAAAAGTTTTAGGCAGGTGTGAAAAAATGTTGTAATTTACGGAAGCTTTTTTTCAGAAATAAAAGTGTAAATTAATTAACCACTTAAGCCCCGGACCATTTGGCTGGTCAAAGACCAGAGCACTTTTTGCGATTTGACACTGTGTCGTTTTAAGTGACAATTGTGCGGTCGTGCAACGTGGCTCCCAAACAAAATTGACATCCTTTTTTCCCCACAAATAGAGCTTTCTTTTGGTGGTATTTGATCACCTCTGTGGTTTTTATTTTTTGCGCTATAAACTAAAATATTTTTTTTCCTCAGTTTAGGCCGATACGTATTCTTCTATCTATTTTTGGTAAAAGAAATGGCAATAAGCGTTTATTGATTGGTTTGCGCAAAAGTTATAGTGTCTCCAAAATTGGGGATAGTTTTATGGCATTTTTATTAATAATTATTTTTTATCATGACTGCGACATTATGGCGGACACATCAAACACTTTTGACGCCATTTTGGGACCATTGTCATTGATACAGCAATCAGTGCTATAAAAATGCACTGATTACTGTAAAAATTACACAGGCAGTGAAGGGATTAACCAGTAGAAAACAGAGAAACAGAAGGATTTGAGGATAGGATTATATATATGTTTTTTTCCCTTTTATTGTTTGAACTAGATGCACTTTTTTCAACCAGACTAACTGTGAGGCAACCTACTTTCACAGAAGATCTGTGGTTAGTTTTGCAAGATGTTTGCAACAACCTACCTGCCGAGTTCCTTCAAAAAACTGTGTGCGATTGTACTTAGAAGAATTGATGCTGTTTTGAAGGCAAAGGGTGGTCACCCCAAATATTGATTCGATTTGGATTTCCCTCCTGTTTATTTACTTTCCAGTTTGTTCATTTGTTATTTCTGAAAGCATTCTTAATCTGCAGCATTTTTTCACACCTGTATATATATATATATATATATATATATATATACACATGCTCACACACACATGATCCGGGCATCCAAGCATACTCTTAAATATGTTATAAAATCGTGTTCCTGTCCACTGCCTGAATCTGTACTGCCGCCACCTTGAAGATTTCATGCAAGTAAGAGCTGTCCTAAAAGGCCTTTTTTGCATACTGATAGCCACAATGCTTCACCCCTCATGTGGTGGCACTGGAAATTCAAAGCTTAGGCACCAGGCATCGAATTGTGGGAGGGGGTATGGGCAGGGGTATTGCACAAGGAAGTACCATTTTTTTCAGTGTTGATCAGAAGGGCAGACAGGAGTGGAAATTGTACTGTATGACATTAATTTGTGTTTACTATGCAGCAGAAGCTGGGGTAATTTATATTTCCTTTAAAGCAGACCTCACAACACAATGCAAGGTCCACATATTAGATCAGTTTCCTCCTCTCCCCCCAGGATTCTCATTGTTCCCAGAATCTCACTGGAGGTTCAGTACATCACCACTGCGTAGGAGCCATGGGCAGAAGATGGGGATAAGTTTAGTATATATTCTAAACATGTCCCTCATAGGTAAATGTTTGCCCTTTTTAACATATGGCAACTTTTAAGAGCCGGTTCACACTGGGGCGACTTGCGATCCGACTTCATATCGCCTCAAGTCGTCCCAAGTCGCGCTGTAGAGAAAAACAATGGAAGTAAATGGGAGCGGTGTTAATAGACACGACTCAAGGCGATCCAACTTCAGAAAAGGTTCCTGTACTACTTCAATCCGACTTGTAGGCGATTTGTACCCATTGATTTCAATGGAAGTCGCCTCAGAAGTCGGATCACTGTCTTAACTGAAGCTACTTTCCAGGGAGATAACATACATTTCTCAGGCAAACCTCTCCCTCCCCCTCCCTCCCCCTCCCTCCCCCTCCCCCTCCCTCCCCTAGAGCTGATTGTTGTTTGATTGGCCACTGGAAAGTCTCCTGTCCTGGAGACGACTTCAAGTTGTGTTGTAAATCGCCCCAGATCGCCCTGTGGTTCATGTTCTAGTCGCCCTGGAAGTCGTGTCGCCCTAGTGTGAACCGACTCTAAAGGTGGACATGACTTTAACCAAATAAGTGGACCTTGCATTTAATTGCAAGGTCTGATCTAAGGTCTCAGGTTTGCTTTAACCTAAAAACAATCAGAGTTCAGTAGATTACAATACAAAAAGGCTAAAAATAATAAACCCATAAAAGCCTACAAGGTACTACATATTAATGCAGAATTTGTCAAATAAGGTTCCTCTAGCTTGCTAGAGGGTTCTTAGAAAAATGTGTAATTTTTATCCCTCGGATAAGTAACTTCTAACACCAGTAATCTTTTTTAACTTTCTGTAAGGCCTTGTACACACGGTCGTTCCAAACCGATGAGAATGGTCCGACAGACCGTTTTCATCGGTTCACCGCTGAAGTGGCCTGATGGTCTGATGTGCGTACACACTATCGTTCCAAAAACCGATCGGGTCAGAACGCGGTGACGTCAAACACACAACGTGCTGAATAAAACGAAGTTCAATGCTTCCAAGCATGCGTCGACTTGATTCTGAGCATGCGCAGGTTTTGAACCGATGCTTTTCTGTACTAACCATCGGTTTGGACCGATCGGGCAGCGGTCCATCGGTTCGGTTTTGAAACATGTTTTAAAATTTTGGACCGAAGGAAAACAGACCGATGGGCTATACACACGGTCGGTTTGGACCGATGAAACTGAACCTCGGGTCCATTCTCATCGGTTTTGTCCGACCGTGTGTACGGGGCCTTAGGGGACATTCTTCCCACTGGCCACAAATGTAAGAAACAGTTTTTTCCCAAATGTACCGTGAGCTGTAAATATAGTTATTATTAACAAGAGTTCATTTAAGCTGGCCAAACATGGTTAGAAATTTGGTCAGTTCAGCATGAACCTGCCAAAATTCAATCTGAATGTAATGCTCTCAGTTCAACAGAAGCCATTCATTACACGGACTTCTGTTGTAAGGTCCTGCTGGAAAACTAGCATTCAGCCAGAGCATGGAGCCAATTGGCTGCAGCACTTCTCAGTGTATTCTGATGGCAGCAGGGATTTCCCCATTCAACTTGAATGTGTTAATGGGGAAATCGGTCCAGCCTCTTTCACTCAGCCAACTGGCTGAACGAAAAAAGAAACTGAGCCATTTATGGCCAGCTTTAGATTGGAAAGGCTGCAACATATTGATTCATCCCGTTACATACCAACCGTCAAAAACGGCTTGTTGATACAGTGTCTGTAATCATATCTGTAGTTGCTAAGGTGTCATGAATATTAGAGTCTATAAGAGGTACTTGTACAAGGTTTCATATCCATAAAATTACAATATTGCAGCCTTCATCCCACCCTGGGTATATATAATATTAAAGCCTTTTTTATTGTGCAAAGCAGTAAAAAAAAAAACAATCCCTATTTTCCTTCCTCTCCTAAAAGTAAAGTTTAGAGCAGAGAGAACAATGATTGTACTAAGCCCCGTTAACTACAAGTTCACCTCTTTTAAGGAACAATACCATTTTTTTTTATCTCCTTGACTCCTCATGAGCCTTTTCCATCAAATTATAATTATTATACGAACAGAGCTTTGTTTCAGCGGGAACGCTGGGGAAAGCAGTTCCGGCACCTCTAGCACTGCATGTATGTAATGGCAAGGGGTGCTGGGATATGCTAGAGGATCTATTGATGCTGGAATGGGTCTATAGTTGGGAGGGTCTGTTGTTGCTGGTGGGGAATATATTGTTGCAGGCGGGATATGCTGTTGAGCGAGTGGTCTAGTGTTGCTTGGGGGAACCACTGTTGAGGTAGGGGTCTAATGTTGCTGGGGTAGATCTACTGTTGAGGGAGGGGTCTAGTGTTGCTGGGGGAGATCTATTGTTGAGGGAGGGGTCTATTGTTGCTGGCTGCTGAAGGGCCAATTGATGTTGGCTGCTAGGAGATATATTTTTTCTGGGAGGTTCTATTGTTGATGAAGTAGATCTACTGTTTTAATGGGGGTATCTATTGTTCCTGTGGATCTGTTGCTGGTGGTGTGGTCTGCTATTGCTGGAGGCATCTATTTTATTGCTTGTTTTGTTATAATTAACACATTCCACACAAATTTCTTAGCACCAAAATAAATGATACTTGGTTCTGTATTCTCTAAAATGGGTGGTACCTGGAGGTGGCTAGGGGGTGGTACCAAGAGATGTGCTTAAAGGTGGGCAGACACCAGGGGTGACTCGGAAAGGGGGGGGGTACCTGCATCTATTCTCTGAGAAAAAAGCCCTGTATACAAGTCATCTTATTAAGAAAAAGTGTGTTTAACCACTTAAGGACCGCCTCCTGCACATATACGTCGGCAGAATGGCACTGCTGGGCACAGGCACGTACCTGTACGTCGCCTTTAGGAGCCCAGCCGGTCCAAAGCTCCATGACCACGCCCGTGGGACCCGTGAACCCGATCGCCGCCGGTGTCCTGTGATCGGTCACAGGAGCTGAAGAACGGGGAGAGGTGAGTGTAAACACACTTTTCCCGTTCTTCTGTGTGGCAGTGTCACTAATCCTCTGTTCCCTGTTATAGGGAACGGCGATCAGGGATGTCACACCTACAGCCACACCCCCTACAGTAAGAATAACTCCCTTAGGGCACACTTAACCCCTTAGCACCCCCTAGTGGTTAACCCCTTCACTGCCATTGTCATTTTCACAGTAATCAGTGAATTTTTATAGCACTTTTTCGCTGTGAAAATGACAATGGTCCCAAAAATGTGTCAAAAGTGTCCGCCATAATGTCGCAGTCACAAAAAAAATCGCTGATAGCCGCCATTACTAGTAAAAAAAAAATATTAATAAAAATGCCATGAATAAATACTGATGCGCTCGTATTAACTCATGTGCAATGTGAATCGTACGTATACAATCAAGCAAAAAAACCTGGTGAAGAAACTCTTAATATATGTGAGTAGATCATGAAAAAGTCCTGATGATTGAATCAGCCAGTCTGCAGTGCTCCTTCCCTAATTGCCAAGCTCTCACTTCAATGTGATCAGGTTACAACAACCTCCAGCAAGCGATCAGATGTTTCCAGTTTCATTCAGTCACATGCAAAAGAGGAGGAAAGGAAACATAGCGCAATATTGTACCATATAGATGTGGATAAAGGCTGCACTTAGTGCACTCACGTATCCTCGCTTATGTTATAGACAGGGTATGTTGTTCCTTTATTTTTTTTATTTTTTTTATTTTTTTCCAAATTTATTTATTTATTTATTAAACAAATATAAATAATCAGGAATATTAACATGTACAATGCATTTCACAAGGCTGTCAAAATCACATTTCTTGTACAAAGGAAAGCAAACATTAATAATAATGCATTTATTCCAGTCTTGTAAAGATTAAGAAATATCTAGTTCATATAGAAATTGAAGATCCTCTGAAGGGGAGGGGAACTGACCCCACCCGAGTCCTTGAACGAGGGATCAAGGAATCAATCAGAGAGGCGAATGTGGTTAGGGACCCTATGTCAAAAAAAAAGAAAAAAAGATTGCGTAGGAGACCATCGCCAATCCCATTCTCAAAAAGTCCACCCCTGATGGGAACTACACTGTGGACGGGAAGGTAATCGTGGTATCAACCCAAAGGTTAGGGTTGGCATGGTCCTTGAGCTCGTAGGGTCCCCCTGATATAAACCCTGGGTAAAAGTCAGCCATATCATGAAGAGGAAAAGAGAGAGAGAAGAGAGAAAAAAAAAAAAAAAAAAAGAAAAAAAGGGGGGGGGGGGGGACGCCCTGCACTTGGGTGAACTAAACATATAGGATCATCATCCTTAGAGGTACATTTCCACGATAGCGTCTACTGAAGTTTGAGCCCCATACTCAAATTCATACCCATTTATAAAGAAAGCTGAAGCGCAAGGAGGGGGGGGGGGGAATCAGGAAGAAACGGATGTACTTTTATTCAGCGTTTAAGTATTATTAATTGGGGTCTGCTGAATTAGGTTGTTAGAGGGAGCAAGCGGAGCTCCCTTGGATAAAGATTCCCTGTATTGCGATAGACAGGGTATGTTGCCGCTCAGTTTAAGTGGACTCCTCACTCGGGATAGACATCCGATGGTCCATCACTGTAGGCTCCTCCCCCACATGTATCGTCACGAGACTTAGTCATGGGTAGAATGACCCATGAGTTAATACGAGCGCATGAGTTAATACGAGCGCATCAGTATTTATTCATTTATCATTTGGTTTAGTTCACCGTTTTTTGATTGCTGCTGTATTATTTAGTTTTTTGTGTGGTTTCTTTGAGATTATTTGCTAGTAGCGCTGTAGTCCTTTTCACAATAAAAATGCCATAAAACTATAACTTTTGCACATACCAATCAATAAACGCTTATTGCGATTTTTTTTTACCAAAAATAAGTAGAAGAATATGTATCGGCCTAAACTGAGGGAAAAAAAATAATTTTTATATATTTTTGGGGGATTTTTATTATAGCAAAAAGTAAAAAATATTGAATTTTTTTCAAAATTGTCGCTCTATTTCTGTTTATAGCGCAAAAAATAAAAAACGCAGAGGTGATCAAATACCACCAAAAGAAAGCTCTATTTGTGGGGAAAAAAGGACGCCAATTCTGTTTGGGAGCCACGTCGCACAACCGCGCAATTGTCAGTTAGCTGTGCGGAATCGCAAACAGGGGCCAGGTCCTTAACCTGCATAATGGTCCAGGTCTTAAGTGGTTAAGGACTTTTGGCTTGAGCTGTTAAGCAAGTTTGAGATGCTTTTTAGATTGATCACATATCATTGACAAGTGCATTTGACCTGCTGTTGACCTCCTCTGGCCTGCAGTTAATCTTCCAAACTGTATTAACTTCCTTCAAGCTACTTTTGCATTCCTATTGACTTTGTATGGGATAAAGAAGCAGAAAAAAAGCCAAATAACACAGGACCTAAGAGGGATATTAGGGATATCACACTAAAGAAAGAGGATAGGGGGAATGCATACCAAATTACATCTTGGTGAATGGCAGTCAGGTGTTTTTATCTTTCAATGTAATACTGTATACCGTATTTACTTAATTCAGAGCATTTAGAGAAGCACTTTCACTAGTGACTATCCCAGAAATGATATGCTGTTTATCCCCTGCAGATGTCATGTGAACTAATGTGAAACTGCTAGGCCAGTCAGTAGCAAAATGCTTTCCTGCATGCTTTGAAGGATGCTTTACCATAAATATGTATGATTATTGTATACACTACAGTGTGTTCATAAAGTATTCAGACCCATTCACTTTTTTCAATTTTTCTTTGTTGCAGCCTGATACAATTGCTTACATTTTTTTTTTCATTCATTGACATTTAATAACCCATAATGGCAAAGTGAAAACAGGATTTTAGAAATGTTTGCAAATTTATTAAAAAGGTAAAACTGAGATATTATATTGGCATAAGTATTCAGACCTTTTGCAACAACACTTGAAATTTAGCTCAGGTGCCTCCCATTTCTCTATATCTTTTCTGAGATGTTTCTACAAATTGATTAGAGCCCATCTGTGGTATATTAAATTGATTGGACATGATTTGAAAATGCACACCCCTCTCAATAAAAGGCCTCACAGCTGACAATGCATAGTATCAGAGCAAAGGAACATGAGCTCAGAAGCTCTTTGAAGAGTTCTAGTTGTGCTAAACTTCTTCCATTTGAAAATGATGGAGGCCACTTTGCTCTTGGGGACCTTCAATGCAGCAGAAATTCTTCTGTAGCTCTCCCCAGATCTGTGCCTTGCAATAATCCTGTCTGTAAGCTCTGCAGTTAGGTCCTTTGACCTCAAGGCTTTTGCTTTGATATAGTATGCATTGTCAGCTGTGAGGCCTTTTATAGAGGGGTATGTGCCTTTCCAAAACATGTCCAATTTCATTTACCACAGATGGACTCCACTCAAGGCTTAGCAAAATCTCAGCTACGATCAAGAGAAATGGAAGGCACCTGAGCTAAATTTCAGTCGTGGTTGCAAAGGGTCGGAATACTTATGCCAATGTGATATTTCACATCGTGTTTTTCCTTTTTCATCAATTTGCAAACATTTTTAAAATTCAGTTTTCACTCTGTCATTATGAGGTACTAAGTGTAGATAAATTAGAAAAAAAAAAAAAAATGTAATATCAGGCTGCAACATAACAAAATGTAAAAAAAGTGAAGGGGGCTTGTAGTTCTTAAACAATCCCCTTAGATGGATGCTCATTTTGTCTAGAGGAATCGGCTAGTTGTTTTAAAATATGAGCTGTACTTACCGTTTACGAGATGCATCTTCTCCGTCGCTTCCGGGTATGGGCTGCGGGACTGGGCGTTCCTATTTTGATTGACAGTCTTCCGAGAGGCTTCTGACGGTCGCATCCATCGCGTCACGATTTTCCGAAAGAAGCCGAACGTCGGTGCGCAGGCGGAATATAGAGCCACACCGACGTTCGGCTTCTTTCGGCTACTAGTGACACGATGGATGCGACCGTCGGAAGCCTCTCGGAAGACTGTCAATCAAGAAGGAACGCCCGCTCCCGAAGACCCATACCCGGAAGCGACGGAGAAGATGCATCTCGAAAACGGTAAGTACAGCTCATATTTTAAAACAACTAACCGATTCCCCTAGACAAAATGAGCATCCATCTAAGGGGATTGTTTATAAAAATGTTTTATGGGTGAACTCCCGCTTTAATGAGCTGCAAGGGGGCTGGTGAGCATCCGCATAACTCATTTATCTTCCTGCTCTCAGGTAAATGCCTGCCTGTAAAGCCTCGTACACACGACCGAGGAACTCGACTGGCGAAACACATCGTTTTGCTCGTCGAGTTCCTTGTTAGGCTGTCGAGGATCTCGGCGAGCCAAATTTCTCCATTGCCGTCGAGGAAAAAGAAGACATGCTCTCTTTTTGGCTCGACGAGATCCTCGAAAGTTTCCTCGTCGAAAAGTGTACACACGACCGGTTTCCTCTGCAAAAAAAAAAGTTTCTTGCTGGTTTTTGCCGAGAAACTCGGTCGAGTGTACGAGGCTTAAGAGGTACAATCAGACGGCTATGCTGAGAGTCTGCAGGAGCCTGAGAGTGCATCTGTGATCTGCTGAGTGCAAGGCTCTGCAGGCTCCTAAGGAAAAGATAATGAATGCATTTTTTTTCCTGCAAAAAAATGTGCATTGATTATTTTATTTTTTTCAAAAGGTGAATTTATCCTTTAAGGGGGTAGCTCGTCAGCTACTGTACACAATGTGGTATTAAAGTGTTTTCCATGATGTCCTAATCTTCTGGAAAAATGGCCTCCTAGTATTACTAGCTTTTTTAGGTTTATGTCCATGTTCCTGTAGCCTCTTCTTTGTGTTCTTACTCCTATCTTTTTGTGTCCATATCATCTTGGTGTTTACTGCTAACTTTTTTTGCCTGTATTACCTCTGGCTAGTACTTTTTGACTCTTTGTCCCTAGGCATATGATGTTTTTTGTTTCCATTTTTGGATTCCTTTTCCGTCCTTCAAACCTAATAGTGTTGTTTTCATATAATTCTGGTGTGTAATGGCTTTATGTTTGTGTCATCCTGATATTTAGTATTTTTTGTGTGCCCTAGACAGATAGGGACTCATCTTACATACAATTGTTTTGGTCTGCATGATGCTGCACAATAATGATGCTGGAGAAAACTGTGAGTGCAGTTTGGGTACAGGTTATTCCTGCGGAGGTGATTTTCCATGTCTTTTAATCAAGCAGCATTTGTAGACGCTATTGATTGAACATACCAAGCATCCCTCAGCAAAGGATTCCATTCATCGTTCATATTACTTTCTGCATATTCTGCAGCACCAGCGATATTTCTATTTTAGACCCTTAACTGCTCCTGCAAGATCAGCTATAGAGGAGTTTCAGGTGGTAACAGCAAGCAGTATATCTCTTAATGTGGGTTCAGGCTCAGAGCTATCATGCTGTACAGTCAGCCCCATGTTAACTACAATGGACTGTGTACTCACAGGAGAAGAAGCATCCTGCACAGGCAGCTGCAGGAGGGAGACATTCAAGTCTGCAGGATCGAAACCCAAGTCAGGGCTGACAATTTCTCCCTGGGATGGGAGTGAGGGATCCTTGGCTAGGGGGCCTGGCAAAGAGGCATTGTGAAGCCTCCTTTGCTGAGCGGGGCGGGAGGCTGCCATCTTGGACGGTAGGGTCTGGGGCCATTTGGCTGTTCTGTCCTCTTCTGAACATGGTAGCATAGATGTGGGGGAAGTAGACTGAGTGTCTGGAGAGCAAGTAGGAGTGAGGATGGCAGCAGCGATATCAGGATGATGGTCAGAATGCAGAGCACCCGGGAATCACCTCCTATCTCATGCCGAACTGGCCACACACCCCTGGGTACAGGTTAATGATTTCCTTTGCCTTTATGAAACATTGCACCATGGAACAGTTTATTATTGGGGAGAGGGAACTTAAAAGAGAGGTATGACCAAAGCTTTCTTGGCCATCCTTCTTCTGCGGGTCACAGGAGTACATTTACTTGTGTTCTTCTTTGTCCCAGAGTCAGTTGATAGACTATTGCTCACGATCAGCTGATAGGGCAAAGAAGGATGCTGGCAATATTGTCAGGATTTTGATTCACCTAGCAGCCTGATTGCCAGATGGCTTTGCCTTTCAGCACACAGATGAGAGTTGGAGCTAGAATGCACTGCACTAGTGTGAACTAGCACCATTGGAATACATGTAACACACTGGGGGTTATTTACGAATAGGCAAATCCACTTTGCACTACAAGTGCACTACAAGTACACTTGAAAGTGCCCTTTCAAGTGCAGTCGCTGTAGATCTGAGGGGGACATGCAAGGAAAATAAAAAACAGCTTTCTAGTTTGTACATGATTGGATGATAAAATCAGCAGCGCTTCCCCTCAGATCCAGAGCGATCTACAGCGATTGCACTTTCAAGTGCATTTTCAAATGTACTTGTAAATAACCCCCACTGTGTTTTTGATGCAGAATAAAAACACATAGGGGGTTATTTACGAAAGGCAAATCCACATTGCACTAAAAGTGCACTGCAAGTGTGCATGGAAGTGCAGTCGCTGTAGATCAGCAACAATTCTAGCACTAGACCTCCTCTGTAACTCTAAAATTGTAACTTGTAAAAAAAAAATAAGCGATGCCTATGGAGATTTTTAAGTACTGATGTTTGCCGACATTCCATGAGTGTGCGCAATTTTAAAGCGTGACATGTTGGGTATTTATTTACTCGGCGTAACTTAATCTTTCACATTATACAAAAAAATTGGGCTAACTTTACTGTTTTGTTATTTTTTAATTCACAAAACCATTTTTTTTCCCAAAAAAAAGGCGTTTGAAAAATTATTGCGCAAATACTGTGCGAGATAAAAAGTTGCAATGGCCGGCATTTTATTCCCTAGGGTGTCTGCTAAAAAAACATATATAATGTTTGGGGGTTCTGAGTAATTTGCTAACAAAAAAATTATGATTTATGCATGTAGGAGAGAAGTGCCAAAATAGGCCCGGTATTGAAGTGGTTAATGAACGGCGCATGCGCCGTCCGTGGACATATCCCAGTGTGCATGCTCCAAATGACGTTGGCAAATCGTCATGCTTTCGACGTGAACGTAAATTACGTCCAGTCCTATTCGCGAACGACTTACGCAAATGACGTAAAAAATTCAAATTTCGTCGCGGGAACGACGGCCATACTTAACATTGGCTGCACCTCATAGACCCAGGGGTAACTTTACGCCGGAAAAAGCCTAACGTAAACGACGTAAAAAAATGCGCCGGGCGGACGTTCGTTTGTGAATCGGCGTATCTACCTAATTTGCATATTCCTTGCTGAAATCGATGGAAGCGCCACCTAGCGGCCAGCGTAAATATGCAGCTTAAGATACAACGGTGTAAGAGACTTACGCCGGTCGGATCTTAGGGAAATCTATGCGTAACTGATTCTAAGAATCAGGCGCATAGATACGACAGCGCCCAATCGGACTTACGACGGCGTATCTGGAGATTCGCCGTCGTAAGTCTCTGTGAATCTGGCCCTCTGCCTCCATCCACAGGTCTGTGCCTAGGTACGGACCTTCAGGTACAGTGCTGGAGGAATTGCACTTGTGCTCCATTGGGAACTACAATTCCCTCTTTCCTGGTGGCAGATGGGACTTTTACTTTTTTCATTTACAAATTCCTGTAAATAAATGACACATCTCACAAAAAATACTGTAGGTCCTTAACGTCCCAGAACACTTGCTGACACGCTTGGTCCCAAAGCATTTACCGTATTTATCAGCGTATAACACGCACCCTAACTTTGAAGCCTCGTACACACGACCAAGGAACTCGAAGGGCGAAACACATCGTTTTGCTCGTCGAGTTCCTTGTTAGGCTGTCGAGGAACTCGACAAGGCAAGTTTCTCCATTCCCGTCTAGGGAAAATAAGACATGCTCTCTTTTTGGCTCGACGGGATCCTCGACAGTTTCCTTGTCGAAAAGTGTACACACGACCGGTTTCCTCGGCAAAAAAAAAATCCCAGCAAGTTTCTTGCTGGTTTTTGCCGAGAAACTCGGTCGTGTGTACGAGGCCTAAGAGAGAAGTTTCAGGAAAAAAAACTTCCACAGCCCCCTGTGTATAACACGCAGGCACAGTTTACCCTCTATTTTCAGGGTAAAAAAGTGAGTGTTATACGCAAATAAATACAGTATGTGTAAAAGTTTGATGTTTCAATTTAAAATAACTTTCTTTAAAATTTCCCTGTGGATGGGGCAATAAATTTGTTATTTTAAAATGCTATACACTAGTTGCATTTATCGTGGTTTGTGACATTTTGAGAATTTATTTATATTTACTTCTCTTTATTTTTAGATAGATGTTTATTTTTAGATGTTTGTCTGTGCATTTGTATATCTGTTAAAACGTGTTTGTTTTTTTCTCGAATATCTTGCAGACTGCAGATCTGGCAGATGTACCTGAAGAAGGAGATAGTTCATATTTATTGGATGTAAATAGACAAAGAAGTGATAGTGGTGAGTTTTTCCTGCATGATTAATGTTATTCTGAAACATACTAATTATATTTAAAAACATACTGCAAAAATAATTATATCCAATAATTCACAATGACCTTTATTGCTTCCAGATTTTCTGACAGGGTATAATCAAGTTTAAATGGTATTATATGTGTCATGAGCAATCATTTTGCAAATGCATTTATAATTAAAAGGTATTACAGGGATGCATGACTAAATTCTCATGTTCAGGAAGGCATATGGTTAAATTTTAAGACTTTTACCAATTACAACATAGACATCTCTGGGGTTTCCAGGATCAATTCCAGGCACTTTAAATAACTACTACTGGTAGTTAAGATGTCTACAGCCAGGGCCGCTGATAAGCCAGTACAACTGGCCCTGTTGTAGGGGGCCCCGGGGCAGCAGGGGCCCGGATGGCAACCCCCTTTAAAAAAAAAAAAGGGTCCCAGATGACAACTCCCCTTTTTTTTATTTATTTTTTATAAAAAATATATATATATTTTTTAATATATTTTTATTTAAATTTTTATTAAAGGGCCATTTTTTTTAGAGGTTTTTTTATATATATATATATATTATTAAAGGTCCCCAGGGCCCCATTTGGCAATCCCCCTTTTTTTATAAATTCTTTTTTTTTCATATTATTTTATTTCATTTTTTTTTTCTTTTTATTCCTTATATATGTATGTATGTATGTATGTATATATATTAATATATATATATATATATATATATATATATATATATATATATATATATATATATATATACATACATACATACATACATACATACATACATACATATATAAGGAATAAAAAGAAAAAATAATGAAATAAAATATGAAAAAAAAGAATTTATAAAAAAGGGGGATTGCCATCCGGGGCCCTGGGGACCTTTAATAATATATATATATATATATATATATATATATATATATATATATATATATATATATATATATATATATGAAATAAAAAAATATATAAAAATGTATTTATTTTTTTATAAAAAAAAGGGGTGTTTTCATCCCGGGCCCTGGGGACCTCTGGGCCCTTTAATAATAAAAAAAAATGTATAAAAAAAAAAAAAGGGGGTTTGCCACATGGAGACCTCATGAGCCCTTTAATATATATATATATATATCTCCATGTGGCAAACCCCCCTTTTTTTTTTTTGTTATACATTTTTTTTTTAATTAAAGGGCCCAGAAGTCCCCAGGGCCCTGAATGGCTAATTAAAGGGCCCAGAGGTCCCCAGGGCCCTGAATGGCAACCCCCCCTCATTTTTCATTTTTATTAATAATTTGTAAAGGGCCCCCCTCCGCTTCTCAATTCGCGGCAGCCCCCCCCCCCACTTCTCAATTTCAATTTCAGACGGCAGCCCCCCCCCCCCCCCCCGGTTCTCTGCTCCAGGTGCCTACCAATGCCGCCAATCCCGTAACGTGCTGCAGAGACAGTTTCAAGGCGGGGCCAAGGTTGGAGCTAAAGGCGGGACCAGGGGTGGAGCTGAAGGGGGCCCATGATTTCTATCAGCGGCCCTGTCTACAGCCAAAAACAGCTGCTCTTAAAACCTCAAAAAACATCCAGTGTGTATGAGGCCTAAAACACACGTCACAGTGTGATAAGGGTTAAGTGGCACCCAGGGTCCTTATCTATTCAGATTAAGGGACCCCAGGAGTCCACCCTCCCCAGGAGTCCATATGGCTACAAGAGATGCAGTCAGAAATGCATGTGTGCACAGTAGGTTCCTCCTGTCTGGAGGAACAGACAAGGGCATACTTTGGAAACCACAGCATTAGCGCTATAAGACCAAGCCAGAAGACTTGTATTGCTTGTATGTTGTGAACTGCAAACCCTCAGGCCCCGTACACACGTCCGAGGAACTCGACGGGCAAAACACATCGTTTTGTCCGTCGAGTTCCTTGTGAAGCCGCCGAGGACCTCGGCGAGCTGAAATTTCCCATTGAACAACGAGGAAATAGAGAACATGTTCTCTATTTCCTTGCCGAGGTCCTCGTCGGCTTCCTCGGCCGAAAGTGTACACATGGCCGGGTTTCTCGGCAGAATTCAGCTCCGACCGAGTTTCTGGCTGAATTCTGCCGAGAAACTCGGTCGTGTGTACGGGGCCTCACAGTTTTTTTTTTTTTTTTACTTTCTTTTAATAAAATTGGCCATGGAAAGCCCTAAAAAGACAAATTGGGAAGTGGCTGAGTCATTAGAATAACTATAATGCTATGCTTGAGCATCTCACACAAGAAAATATATATATATATTTATGTCAATTTTTTACTCATACATATGGTGTTCATTAAGCATTTTTTTACAAACCAATAAAGATATTACAAGACTCAAAAAAACTGTTGCCAAATGTAGATTTAAGTTACAAGCATAACGTCCTGCACAATTACATCTGGTGTTATGCATCAGCTTAATTATCCTTCTGTTGTACTAATTCTCATATGAAGTTACATTAATTCAGAGCATTGATCAATATTTTATTAATCTGTTCATGTTAAGTGCAGATTAACCTCCAGTTACTGCAGCTCTAGTTACTGAACACA
Source organism: Rana temporaria (assembly GCF_905171775.1). Lineage (NCBI taxonomy): Eukaryota > Metazoa > Chordata > Amphibia > Anura > Ranidae > Rana > Rana temporaria. The sequence goes on along the minus strand of NC_053493.1, from coordinate 158,504,565 downwards.
TTTCAGTATATGATTTCAGTAAGCTTAAACATGCAGGCGATAATTTTCTTATTATGTCTCAATGCAGACTATAGATATATACTTTTTACATTTAAAGGATAACTACTGTAATATCATGCACTAAAACAGTTTTTATTTTTTTAACAACGCTGTAAACATTGTACCACTTACCCTCTGTAGCACCCTCTAGTGTACAGTGTAGTGAGGTAAATTTATGTTGATTCATAAAAGCCTATGTGAGTCTGGTAAGGAGCTGTGGGTTCAGCCAAAGGCCAGGCTGAAAGGCTCTGCAAACCAGACCCCTATCGCCTCCCGCTGGCCTTGGAGGTCCATGGAAACGTCTATAAACTAGTGGGTGGAGGTAAGGAGACAGGGTCTGAATATTGATGGGAGTTTTTACCGATCCCCAGGCAGGAGGCCTGGCAGGGTGGTAAGACTGGCACAGTGGAATCTGGAGTGCTGAGACTGATATTGTCAGGTCTGGGAGGGGTCCCCAGGGCTGGGGGGGGGGCAGCTTCCCAGCTGGAGCTAAGGAAGGAAGGATAGGAATCTGAAGAGAGTGACCTTCACCTCCCTTCACTCTCATCCAGGAGACATCCTGTCTAGAATGGGAAGATCTGTGCAGAAGGAGGCCTGAACAGCAGTGGGACAGTGTGAGTATCTCTACACCCCCAGGGCCTACAAGAGAGAAGGCTGTTAAATGCGATATCCAGAATGCTTTGATAGGGACAGTGTCAAAGCTAACCTAAATCCCTTATTCCGGGACACTTTTCAAAGCAACCAGGTGGGCTGGTATTTTCAAGTGTTGGGAATTTGTGAGTCTCTACTAAGGGGACACAGTGCTCCTGCAAATAGGAACTTTGCTATTTCCACCCAGGGGCTCCTACAAGTCGTGTGTCTTTGAGAGTTTCACCCAGGGTGCATAGAGAGAGCTCCTGCAAATGTTGGGACTTTGCTATATTTCATCAAGGGGACATAGAGCTCCTGAAGAGAGGAAACTGTGCTACTGATCCATGAGAGACTGATAACAGGGGGGGGGGGTACAGTCCAGCATCTGCATTTCTGAGTACAATAGGAAGAGAGAAGGAAGTTTGTCCTTAAAGTGGTTGTAAACCCCATTCATGAAATATGACCTGGGCACATACTATATATCTCTAGTGTTTACAATAAAACAACAAAAACAAGCCTATGGACTGGGTACTGACTGTGTACAAATTTAAGAAAATGTGTGTTGTCTTGCTGTGCAGGAATAGGGGGCCCTCTAGGGGATAGTGCTACATATACCAATTGAATAAAGTTGTTAAATACATCTGCTCCTGCCCTCTGTAAATGAGCAGGGAGGGTTTTGATAGAGTAAAGATGAGTTATGATGTCCGTTTTTTGTATAAGCTATCTGTGTTCCACTGGGGAGATTTTCCTTCACTTCTTGTCCCCTAGCCAAAACAGGAAGTGAGCGGAAATCCCTCCAAAAGTGAGGGAATCCCTGGTTGTTTTACCAGAAATAGTATCCCCACTGGAAGATTTCCCCACTATTCCTATTCTGAGATTCCTGGGATTTTCTTTTACTTTCACGTTTGGTGATTATAATATACATGACAAATAAACTTTGTAATGTGGGCCCAAACAGCAATAAAACACTATCAAAAACGTATTTGATAGTGTTGAAACATCATAGTGTAATATATTTGGTGTACTGTTAAAAGCAGATATAATGTTACAAAGATATCTTCAATTAGCTCTATAATAGAGTTGCTTTTGCAGCTGAGCCGATGCTGGCCCTCGGAGGGATAACTATACTGAATTCTCTGAAAAAATTCCAGAACCCTGTGGCCCCCTCCCAGTCAAGCCATAGCAACCAGTCAATAATCCATTCCCCTCCCTTTAAAGCTAGCATTTGCTTTCTTTGTGAGTTATAGTTAGTAGTTGTGAAGTGTGCGTTAAAGGATAAGTTCACCTTTCCTGAAAAAAATTTAAATAGACATTTTTTTTGCAGAAAATAAATGTGCATTTTAAATTTTTCCCTGTAGGAGCCTGGAAAGCATTGCACCCGTAAACAGTGGACCATGTCAGATTTCTGTAGACAAGCCCTGCAGCTTTCAGCCTGTACCTTCACATAGGCTATCTGTTTGAAAGCTGCAGGGCTTGTGAACCAAAAGAGCGTTCATTCAGGACCCAAAGCTGTCCGCCACAGTGGCTGACGGTACTTGTGGCTCATTCATTCACAGATTTTCTTTCAGGCTGAAAACAATAAATGTAACATATTCTTCTATCCACAAAAACAGTATAAATGGATGAACCCCCCCCCCCCCCCTTCATAAATATGGTATTCTGACAACCACTAGGCAGGATAGCCGAACAATGCCTGCAGCTGACTGGTTGCAGGTGCTGTTTGGACAAACAATTTGCAGCCCAGCTACTTCTACAAAAGGAGGTTGAGTAATTGACTTTGTGTCAAGCCGGCAGGGCCACCCTCCGTTAGTATTTTTTTTAGCTGATTTAGAGGAAGTGTTTGACTAGCTTTAGAAAGAGCATCATTTTGAAATATACTCTCTGCGTAGCTTAAGGGGTTGCAGGAATCGCAGTGGCGACCCCGCCCCTTGCTCCAGGATACTTTCTCATACAAGTACATGGAACAGTAGGCACATATCAGGAATATGAAATGTTGGGGTAACATAAACTTTAAGACTTTGTTGTAACAGTGCAAGCTATCCATTTTCTTCTTTGTTTTACCTTAGAAATTGTTTGTGCACTTTCCATGTATTTCAAAGGATGTTAATAGCAATAATTTGTTGTGAATTTATTTTAATTAAGGCAGAATGATGAAGTAGAAATGCTTTCAATGGTCTGATATAAGGCCATTACCAGCCACAGCTCTTAAGAGTGCAGCTTATTTAGGTTTTAATTGTGTTCTATGTCACAACATTATAAGAGGCTGCTAGGAAGGTTTGATAGGAGGTGTTGATGCTTTCTGAGTGTGGTTTGGCAAGGGATGCTGTTGTTTTTCATTTGTCATTAGCCACAGTGTTTATGCCATGGGAAACATTTTGCAGTAACTGTATTTGTGTTATTTCAAATAAAAAATCAAAGCTCCTCAGCCATCAACAGTACCACTCTTACTATTAATGCTTCTATTTTTACTACTAATTCCAGCAGTAATCAGACCAGGACAAATCACAGATGTTAAGTAACTATTGGGGTTGATTTACTAAAGACAAATAATAAAAAGATATTATATTGCGCTAAACTACAAGACGATGTGATAGATATAGTGAAACTCCAAAGTGTAAGGCAGCCAGCACAACAATGGAAAATTGTGAAAAAGAATAAAGGAAAAAGTGCAGCGCCAATTAAAACAAGTTTGCCCTGTTGAGCAATACCATATAATGTATCCGTTGGTGAGTCTGCAAAACGTACCCCAACACAATGTGTACACAGAGTAATTACAATGTGAATAAGAAGTAAATCACACAGAAGTGTCTAATATATCCTCACAGACCTGGGTGGTCAGTAAAGTGTAAACTCTTCACAAACATAAATTAGAAATATTGTGAATCTCTGGGTGCAACAACCTAACAAAAAATACCCGAAAGGACCATGACAGTCTCACAGGATATGCAAATATGTGATCAATAGCAAACAAACATGATATTCGTTCAGTGAAAAAATAAATCTATAATAATATATGGTATAGAGTGCATAGTCCCATTAAATACACAGAGGTATTCCTATGTTCTCATAGGTGGAAAAAAACGCTCTCCTCTCTGATAAGTGGTGTCTCATCCCCAGGTGGATAATCTTTATAGTAAGAGTAAATGCCCTTACCAGATGTTGTAGACCCACAGCTCACCGTACGGTGGGGGGTCCTCAACACTTGTGTAGGCCGATTGCCTTACCAATCGGCCTACATTATTATTTTTTCACTGAACGAATATCATGTTTGTTTGCTATTGATCACATATTTGCATATCCTGTGAGACTGTCATGGTCCTTTCGGGTATTTTTTGTTAGGTTGTTGCACCCAGAGATTCACAATATTTCTAATTTATGTTTGTGAAGAGTTTACACTTTACTGACCACCCAGGTCTGTGAGGATATATTAGACACTTCTGTGTGATTTACTTCTTATTCACATTGTAATTACTCTGTGTACACATTGTGTTGGGGTACGTTTTGCAGACTCACCAACGGATACATTATATGGTATTGCTCAACAGGGCAAACTTGTTTTAACTGGCGCTGCACTTTTTCCTTTATACTAAAGACAAATAGACTGTGCACTTTGCAGGTGAAGTTGCACTAATTTTCCTGACAGCTTAGTGAGTGTGGTGAGTGTGGGAATCAATCACCCCGTCCCTGAGGACCCTCCATTGGCTAGCCGTGAAGGATCGGGTTACATTCAAGGCCCTCTGCCTCACTCACTGAAGTGCACACAAGGAAAGACTCTGCAATACCTATGCATGAAAATAAAGCACTACACCACTAGTTGCGCCCTCCGGTCAACTAATTAAAACCTCCTCCACATCCCCAAGACCCACTACAAATCAAAAGGAGAACAAAGATTCGCAGTCCAAGGACTCCAGCTATGGAACGGACATCCGCATGGAAGAAAACCATCGGGCCTTCAGGAAGAAGCTTAACCCCCCTGGCGGTATCCCCGAGCGTGACTCGGGGTTGGTTTTTCATGTTACGATCGGTAACCCCGAGTCACGCTCGGGGTAGACATGCAGAGCCTGCAGCGTGCGCTGGCTTACCTTCTCCTGGATCCAGCGATGTCACCATGCTGTGTGAGCGAGCGGGACCTCGCTCGATTCACACAGCGTCCTCCTGTGCCGCCGATCTCCGTTCCCTGCGACGTTACGACGCACGGGAGCGGAGATCGGCGCCAAATTCAAAAAAGTAAACAAACACATTGCATACAGTATACTGTAATCTTATAGATTACAGTACTGTATGTAAAAAAAACACACCCCCCTTGTCCCTAGTGGTCTGCCCAGTGTCATGCATGTAATTTTATATAATAAAAACCTTTTTTTCTGCCTGAAAACTGTAGATTGTCCATAGCAACCAAAAGTGTCTTTTTATGTCAAAAATGGTTTTAGATCAGCTAGAAAACAGCGATAATAAATTATAATCACTTGCAGAATTGTGCGATAGCGATTTGCGGGGAAATTCGTCATAAAAAAAAAATAATGACAGCAACAATTCTGCAACTGAGCAAATTTCAGTGATTTTGAGTTGATTACATTATTAAATATTTTTTATTTTAATTATATTATTACTTGCTATAATTATTTATAATTATTTATTATATTATAATTTAACATTTTGTTTTTAAAAAAATGAAAATTAGATTCTTGTTTGGTCAGATTTAAGTGAGTTATTCCTAAAAATCACAGGCCTACAGTATAAAACGCCAAATTTCCTTGCAAATAATTGTACCGCTTTCAGCATGTTTTTTCAGACAGAATCATACCGCCAGGGAGGTTAAAGCCTTGTACACACGACCGAGGAACTCGACGGGCGAAACACATCGTTTTCCTCATCGAGTTCCTTGTTAGGCTGTCGAGGAACTCGACAAGGCAAGTTTCTCCATTCCTGTCGAGGAAAAAGAAGACATGCTCTCTTTTTGGCTCGACGGGATCCTCGACAGTTTTCCCGTCGAAAAATGTACGAGGCCTAAGACTCACCTCTTCTGAAGACACAGGTGTACACTGGCTGCAAAAAGCTCCTTGAGGTGATTTTGTTTGCATTTGTAGCGCTATACAAGTAACTCACTCACTCACATTCTGCTGATTTTCATCGTCCAATCATGTGCAAGCATTTTTTTCTAATTGTGTTATTCTAAAGTTAACTTCATCAAATGTGGTGAAGCTTCACTTGGTAAAAACACAATTAATTGAAGGGGACAAAACGCATATGCTTGCTGATGATTGGATGATGAAAATCAGCAGAATGTCACCACATTCATTAAGCTCTAGGGAAAATGAATACAACTGCACTGGCAGTCTCTTTGCCTTTAACCACTTCCCATCTGGCCTATTATCATATGACTTCCACAAGCTGGCTCTGCCATCCTGGGTGGACCACACATAACTTCCTCAGGGCCCACCACATCACTCGGGTGTCAATGCGCGTGCCTGGCGGCCACAATGTCCGCCATGCACCCGCGATCGGCAGTTACAGAGCCAGGGACGTGGATCTCTGTGTGTAAACACAGAGATCCACGTCCTGTCAGGGAGAGGAGACCGATGGCGTGTCCCTTGTACATAGGGACACTGATCGGTCACCTCCCCCAGTCAGTCCCCTCCCTCCACAGTTAGAATCACTCCCTAGGGAACACATTTAACCCCTTTATCGCCTCCTAGTGTTAACCCCTTCTCTGCCAGTCACATTTATACAGTAACCAGTGCATATTTATAGCACTGTTCGCTGTATAAAAGTGAATGGTCCCAAAATAGTGTCAAAAGTGACCGATCTTTCCGCCGCAATATCGCAGTCCTGACAAAAATTTCAGATAACCGCTGTTACTAGTAAAAAAAATAATAAAAAAAAAATCATAAATCTATCCCCTATTTTGTAAGCGCTATAACTTTTGCACAAACCAATAACTATACACTCATTGCGATTTTCTTTTTACCAAAAATATGTAAAATAATTCATATCAGCCTAAACTGAGAAAACTATTTAAAAAAAAAAATGGGATATTTATTATAGCAAAAAGTAAAAAATATTGTGTTTTTTTTCAAAATTGTCAGTCTTTTTTTTTATAGTGCAAAAAATTAAAACCGCAGAGATGATCAAATACGACCAAAAGAAAGCTCTATTTGTGGGGGGAAAAGGACGTCAATATTGTTTTGGGAGCCACGTTGCGCAATTGTCATTCAAAGCATGACAGTGCTGAAAGCTGAAAATTGGCCTGGGCGGGAAGGGGGTGAAAATGCCTGGTATTGAAGTGGTTAATAAATAAACACATCTAAATCCAACCTGCCTTTTTTTTCTGACTAGTAGTTTTAGTAACTATTGCACACAAAAAAAAAACAGTTATCACAGAAAATAAATGATAAAGATTGGGCCAGTTATACTTTATAATGGTAACTTAAGTCACTGTGCAAATGGTTGTCACTGTATGAACCCTGTATAATAATAATAATAATAATAATAATAATGAACAGAGAGTTTTACTGTCTCTATTTCTCCAAATCACCAGTGTCACTGGAAATAAAAGCAGGGATGAATCCAAAAATTTTAATTGCCACAATAATAGGAATAGTGGGGAAATCTTCTAATGGGAAAACATGGTCCTGTGGCAAATACCTAAGAGGGGATATGCTTCACATTGGAAAGGTGGACTTCTGTTGCATCTACAAAACAGAAAAGGAAATCTATCTAATGAGACACAGATTACAAAAAAAACATCCCCTACTTTATCCATATATGGAACAAAAAAAGTTTTGCATTTATATACACTTTAACTCTCCAAATTTTGGATTATATCTGTGCCAAGACAACCAGTCAATGTACAGAAATAAAAACAAGTATAGGTGCTCCTAATGTAGAAAATTCGGGTACCACAAAAAAAACTTACTGTAACTGTGCTGACTTAAATATATAAAAATGTGCCACAGCTGTATTCCCTGAATCTTGTTTGTAACAAAGCATCAGTAACTGCTTATAGTAAAAAGATCCTGTGGAGTTGATTTACTAAAACGAATGAGTGCACAATCTGGTGCAGCCTTGCATAGAAACCAATCAGCTTCCATTTTTTTTGTTTGTTTTGTTTTTTTGTCAAAGCTTAATTGAACAAGCTGAAGCCACAAGCTGATTAGCTCCCATGCACAGCTGCACCCGATTTTTCAGTCTCCAGTTTTAGTAAATCAATCGCAGTGTGTATGCAGGTTCATTCATTCCTTGACCTGTTGTGGTTGGTTTAAGAAAGAAGTTGAATATATTCACTTAGCTTAAGCTGGCCATACATTATCCACTTAAGGACCGCCTCCTGCACATTTACGTCGGCAGAATGGCACGGCTGGGCACAAGCACGTACATGTGCGTCCTCTTTAAGTGCCCAGCCGTGGGTCGCGGGCGAGCGCCCGCGATGCGCGCCCGCGACCCGGTCCGAAGCTCCGTGACCGCGAGACCCGCGGATCGATCGCGGATGGAGTCCTGCGATCAGTCCCCAGAGCTGAATAACGGGGAGAGCTGCCCCGTTCTTCACTGTGGCGCTGTCATCGATCGTGTGTTCCCTTTTATATGGAAACACAATCGATGACGTCACACCTACAGCCACACCCCCTACAGTTAGAAACACAAATGAGGTCACACATAACCCCTTCAGCGCCCCCTAGTGGTTAACTCCCAAACTGCAATTGTCATTTTCACAGTAAACAATGCATTTTAAATGCATTTTTTTGCTGTGAAAATGACAATGGTGCCAAAAATGTGTCAACATTGTCCGAAGTGTCCGCCATAATGTCGAAGGCACGAAAAAAAACGCTGATCGCCACCATTAGTAGTAAAAAATTTTTTATAAAAATGCAATAAAACTATCCCCTATTTTGTAAACGCTATAAATTTTGCGCAAACCAACCGATAAACGCTTATTGCGATTTTTTTTAACCAAAAATAGGTAGAAGAATACGTATCGGCCTAAACTGAGGGGACATTTTTTTTTATATATATATATTTTTGGGGGATATTTATTATAGCAAAAAGTTAAAAATATAGAATTTTTTTCAAAATTGTCGCACTATTTTTGTTTATAGCGCAAAAAATAAAAACGCAGAGGTGATCAAATACCACCAAAAGAAAGCTCTATTTGTGGGAAAAAAGGACGTCAATTTTGTTTGGGAGCCACGTCGCACGACCGCGCAATTGTCAGTTAAAGCGACAGTGCCGAATCGCAAAAACTGGCCGGGTCCTTTAGCTGCCTAAAGGTCCGGATCTTAAGTGGTTATACAATTTTCTTGTTCAATTTCCTTTAGCTTTACCTTCAACTATGTAGTGCAAGGGCCTGCCTGATTGTATACAAAATTGAAAATGTTTAGGTGTGACCTCATATTATAAGAATTTGGTAGATCTAAAGGAAAGTTGTAGAAGGAAATTGTATAATGTATGGCCAGCCTAAGTTAAGGTAAAGTTATGTCCATTCATAAATAATCAAGGGAAATTTAAAAAAAAAAAAAAAAAAGGATTTTTGCTTGCATGATTGAAGTGAATACAGTTTCACTGTATTCTCTAAACTACATATACATTCTCCACTCCTTTTGTAAATAAACCCCTATTGAAAAAATTTACGTATTACATGGCTAATATCTAAACAGTTGTCAAGCAGGGTGATTAAATGAGGCTGAGTGAAAAACAGAGCTCATTACAATGGATGTCTTCAAATCTTTATACTTAATACAAAAACAATCAAAGTTACCTAAAAATGATTTTAAAGCTGAATTCCAGGCACATGGCTGAATACATTGTTGCAGTACATATGTGAACAAAGATAAGTAATTCATAAACTCTGCACACTCTCTTCTACACTCCTATTAGAACATTCCTTGTTGGTACATGTGCCTGCAACAGAGCCTAATTGGCTCATCTCTGAGGAGGCTGGAGGTAAATACTGCAATATTTACTGCAATTCACACTAGCTAAAAATGTACTATGCTTTCCCTTTAAAACTGCAGCCCTGCACACACGGCCGGGAATCCCCTGGCGCTCGTCACATTCAATGCCGTCGCTGCCATCTTGCTACACCCTACACTACCCTTGTATTCTACCGCGCATGCGTCAAAGTTTTATCGAGCATGCGCAGATTTACCTGGGGAAGGGTAGCCATACCGACGAATGGTTTTCTCGGCAGGAAACACTGCCGAGAATCACGACGAGAAAATGGAGAGCAGGTTCTCTATTTTTATCGTCAGGATTCCTGGCAGTTTTCTCACCGAGAAAGCATACACACGCACGGCTTTCACTGCAAAAAGCTCTCCTAGCAGCTTTCTTGCAGAGAAAACCTGTCGTGTATATAAAGCCTCGTACACACGACCGAGTTTCTTGGCAAAAACCAGCAAGAAACTTGCTGGTTTTTTTTTTTGCAGAGGAAACCGGTCGTGTGTACACTTTTCGACGAGGAAACTGTTGAGGATCTCGTCGAGCCAAAAAGAGAGCATGTCTTCTTTTTTCTCGACGGAAATGGAGAAATTTGGCTCGCCGAGATCCTCGACAGCCTAACAAGGAACTCGACGAGCAAAACGATGTGTTTCGCCCGTCGAGTTCCTCGGTCGTGTGTACGAGGCCGGAGGCTTGCCTGTTAAAAGATGTTAATAATAATCCTCAGCACAGAGAAAACCTGAAACACAATGCACTCAACATAAGTAATGTCATATTATTAAACAGAACATCTTGTGAAATGTTTACTGTGCTTTCTTTTCATGTCCATCTGCGGGGTCCTTTGTATCCTAAGCAGAGGTAAAATTTATGTTTTTTTTCCATTCACAAGCTGCATATGAAAGCCTAGGTAGAGGTTCATTATAAGTCTTGTTTGCCAGGAAAGTTGCATGCCTCCATAAAAAAAACTCAATACACCTTAATGCTAAATCTGGCACTTTGGCAAGTTAGCTTGCCAAAATAAAGTGGTAAACTAGTAAGATGTTGAAAGCATTCTAACAATTCAGTATCTAACAAGCCGTGGCTGCAAGTCAAAATGGTAGTATACGTTGTTTTCCTATTATCTGCTCAGAATTCTTTATATTTCCTGTAAAGTGTTATTTCAAACTTCACAACGTTTCTGACAAATCTAATAATGTAAGCATCATCAGTGAGAAAATTAATACCAAAGCAACAAGAACCCGACTCTGTGTGATAGTTTCTAGTACATTCAAACTTTCTTTTATGAAAAAGTTAATAGCATTCATTTTTTTTTTGCCCATAATGGTAAATACAGGATTTTGTGTCCACAAATTTGGAAATGTCTGAATTGTACTTGTTTACATGGGGATTTGCTCACAGATGACCACCGAATAATAAACAATACTGTAATACTAAAGCAATAAGCATTTTGGTACTATGCAATATTTTAAAACTTTGCTTTAAAGGAGTTGTAAAGAATTTTTTTTTCACCTTAATGCAATCTATGCATTATGGTGAAAAAACATCTGATGATGCCGCCCCCCCCCCCCCCCCCAGCCCCCATTTTACTTACCTGACCCCTCGAAAGTCCCGCGCTCGGTCCCGAGATCCTCTTTGCCGCTTAGCCTGGCCGCTGATTGGCTAGAGTGGGTGGATTGAGAGCGTTACATCCAGTGACGCGGTGTGCCAAGGGGCGGGGCCAAGTGACACAGTGAGCGACTCTGGCTGTATCACGGGAAAAATACAATATAGAAACCTGAAACGTACTCGCTAGTGCTCATACCACACTGTGTAGGCCCTTTGCAATGACTGCACTTTAATATAACAGGAGGAATCAAGGGAGAATCGAATGTTTCCAATGTTCTTCTAGCTGGTAGGATGAATTCCAAGGACTATAATGTGTCTGGTGGGCATGCTTTAGACAAGTGTTTTGGGGTTGCATTTTTATTTAGGAAACCAATGATGTACCATATTTATTAAATAGGCTGGGTCACTGTTGATACCATATTCTGCATGTATTCTTCATTCATTAACATATGTATAATATGTTTTTTGTTTTTATTTTCTATTGTAGTTTTTAGCTACTTAGAAAATGGTACAGAATCTTACCTTGAAGAAGAGCAAGCAAAAGGCATATTATCAACGGTAATAATATTTCTCTATTTAATTATGTTCACACTATTTTAAAAGTACTGGTATCCTGAAAATTGTGTAATAAATTAGAACACTTTAGTAGTTATTTAGTATCAAATTTTGAAGTAAAATTTTCACAACCCTGAGCAATTGCCCAGGGTTGTGAAAATTGTACTTAAACATGGGTTACGGATGTTTGAACATTTGATGAAAAAAAAACATTTAAATAAAAATTACCTTTGCTAAAAGCCATATGTCAAAACAATCATTTGGAGATATAGACAGCTGGTTTTATATACAAAACTCAAATTTTCATTTTGGCCTTGGCACTCACTTGTGAGGCCCCGTACACACGACCAGTTTCCTCGGCAGAATTCAGCTTCCGACCGAGTTTCTGGCTGAATTCTGCCGAGAAACCCGGCCGTGTGTACACTTTCGGCCGAGGAAGCCGACGAGGAGCTCGACGAGGAAATAGAGAACATGTTCTCTATTTCCTCATTGTTCTATGGGAGCTCTCGGCCCGCCGAGCTTCTCGGCGGCTTCAGGGCTGAACTGGCCGAGGAACTCGATGTGTTTGGCACGTCGAGTTCCTCGGCCGTGTGTACGGGGCCTGAGGCTTTCCTAATGGTCTGTAAGGTTGGAGATAACATTTTCCCCGTCCTACTGTCAATCTGTTTAATAAAGTTTCCCAGCAGGATGCCCCATGTTGGGTTTATATAATTTAATATTCCTATTTACAGCCTGCAGTGAATACTTTGTTAATGAGCTGGCTCCCTATCACAGCTGTCACTGACAGCTCGGTTCCCTATTGACAAACATAAACCCGAGTGGTTTCTAATCACATGATCACTATGTCCACTATGACATGACAAAAGCTGGAGGATTAAATAAAAAATATAGAAACAATCAGCCTGCAGATGAACACTGCCACCCTAAGGTTGCATAGGCATCAGTTTTAAAGTGGACCCCTCCCTGAAACCAAAAAAACACATGCATGCAGCTCTGCATGCTGGAAAAAAGGACTTTCCAATATTTTGCAAGTAAAAAAAAAACGTATCTTACTTTATGGTTTTCCTGAGACCCTGGGAGCATAGCTAGGCCTGACAGATGCAAACTGGGAAGGCTACATGACCAGTACCTTCCCAGGTGATCTCATCTTAAAACTGCAATATCTTTTTACATAATTTATTTATATTTCTTTTTTTAAAGATGAGTGTAATGTTGACTGATGACAGTACACCATGACTTGATATGTATCTGTTGAACAAAAACAGCCCTCAAGATCTTGTGAGAATTGAGATCATGGTGTAATTTGTTTTTCCAGCAGATACATTACAGCGCATGCAAAAATGAGGGCAGGCAGAAAAGTTGGTAGAAGAATTCATAAATATAGTGGAAAGTGCGGCGCAAACAATTAACAATTAAAACAATGAATAAACAATGTAAACTGTGAAACTATAACTAAAGTGAACCAGTGCAAAAACAATGTTCATGTGTCCAAAAAAGTCCTTGTAAAGTGTATATAACACAAATCCAGCAGAAGTGATGGTGAAGGAGAAAACACCGGTAGAAGAATTCAGTCATGATTACATTTTTTTGTATGATGGCACAGCAAGTAGTGCTAACTTTATTTTTAAAATATACTTTACATTTACATAAATTATTTATTAGGCGCATGAGGTACTTTAATTGTAGTTGACCAGTATTAGAAAAATGTAAATTAACAAAAAAAAAATATTTAGGTATACAATTACTGCCCTGTACACACGGTGGGAATTTCCGATGGAAAAAGTCTGATGGGAGCTTTTCATCGGATATTCCGACCGTGTGTATGCCCCATCGGACTTTTTCCGTCGGAAATTCTGATGGTCTTAGATAGAGAACATGTTCTCTATTTTTGTGAAAAAATTCCTATCGGAAAATCCGTTCGTCTGTATAGAATTTCGACGGGAAAAAAACATGCATGCTCAGAAACAATTTGACGCATGCTCGGAAGCATTGAACTTCATTTTTCTCGGCTCGTCGTAGTTTTGTACGTTACTGCGTTCTTGACGGTCGGAATTTGGTGTGATCGTGTGTATGCAAGCCAAGCTTGAGCGGAATTCCGTCGGAAAAAATATAGCATGTGTACACGACAATAGAGTTTTCTTCAAGTTAACCAATGCATGCTGGCTCATCTAAATGTGAGCTGGGCATCTAGGCTTCAATAAAATCTGTTCATAAAAGGAATTAAGGCTCAGTAGGGAGAATCGGGGGCTGGCCCAAGCTCTACCTTTACAAGAAAAGTCAAGATTTGCCTTTAATTTCAGTTAAATGCTTACAAATCCATACTGACTGATCATTTTGACACAGTTTTTACTGAAAGTAACAGCATTATTTTTAATATATGCCCCGTCTGACTTGTCCATGTTTACTTTAAAGTGTAACTAAACCCAGAACACTGCATTCTGTATATCTGGTCTCCCACAGTACACAGCACATGGAAATGCAATTATTTTAGTAAATATAAACCGCTAAATACCTTTTCTCATCAGCAGTTAGAGCAGTCGTGTGACTTCTAGCAGTATCCAGCCAAGCACTGGTTAAAGCTTGTAGGAGGAGTTTTCTGACTGTGCTATGAGACTGCAAGACTCCTGACTCTCTGTCTGGAAAGTGTTGATTGGCCCTATGCTGATCACAAAACTCTCTAGCAATACACAACAAACTGAGCATGTGCAGTCTGGCTCCATAGGCTCTGTGTTATCAGGGAATGATCAGAGGACAGAGGAAGGAGGGGAGGATCTGTGCATACAAGATCAAGAAGCCGTTATACACAATGCAGAGGATTAACCCCTTAGGTTCCACAGTTAACAAGCATGAATTACTGCATATACAGTAAAGACTAATTTTATTTTTGTGGGTTTAGTAACACTTTAAGTTCATGATAGCCATAACAGACAGGCAGTTTAGTTTGGGTAGTTGATAATAAAAACAGACAGTACAGAGGGTGGCAATAATGGGACAGACGGTATAGAGGGAGCAGTTGCTGGTGGGGACAGGCAGTACAGAGGGAGCAGTTACTGGTGGGGACAAGAAGAATGATGGGGCTGTTGATGGTCGGTTCAGGCAGCTAAGAAGTGACATTTGATGGTGGGGCTAAGCTGAATATTAAGTTGACAGCCATAGAACACTAAGGTATTGTATGCAAAGCAGTCACTTTCTGAACAGGAAATAAAAGCATGAATAACTCTGACATCCTTTCAGGGACTTAGACACAAAAACATGGAAACGTGTCACCGTCAATTAAACAGTAAATAGTTATGATAAGTGCAGGCATGACATTTTACAATAGACTCTTATTTCAGCATGTGGTGTGACATGTTATTATTTGTACTAAATTTACCATTTATCTTTTGGACACATATTTCAAAATAAACGGAAATCAAATTTTCAATAGTTAAATCGACTTGCCCAAAAACAGGTCATAGTATGATATTGGTTAAAAAAAGTTGTAAAGTCTCATGTTTAAAAGCCCATAATACTTTCTCTTTTAGATCAGTATTGATAACAGTGGCTTCTTTTTTTCTTTGCAATAAATCTGCTAAAACTGCTTTAATTACCGCTTCTGTGCAGTCGCATGATTTTCTCTCATTGCATTCCTGACAGTGGAGGCCCGCCTATAAAGGGCGCCCAGGCGCCGCCCCCCCCCCCTCCCCAATCAGTAAAAAAAAAAATCTAAAAGAAAAAAAGCATGTCCCTTTAAGGAAAAAAAAATCCAAAAAAGGTTCTTATGTGCACTGATTCCGGGCGTCGGGCGCCGGGCACAGTGCAGTATGGGTAGCGCCACATCTGTGCAATCACGGGATTGCAGACGTGGCGCTACATTGGCAGCCCAAAAATGCCTTTGTGGTGCAGTCCATTGCGCCACTTGCTTCCGGCGCGATGGACTGCATTGTTATGGCCGGGCGGGTGCATCCACTATATGTGCTCGTTCCGTCCCGACGTCCCTGGAAGAACAGGAAGTGACGTCGGGACTCGGGGCGCTCAGTGCTAGTACAGGTAAGCTGAGCTATGCCGCCTGCTTCTGCCCCTCTGTAATGGACTGTTTTCTCTGTAAAGTTTGGCGGCAGCAGCAGCGGTCCACCCCCCTTCTTCAAAGATTACCTGTGTTCCAAATTTTTTTTTATAGTGAATATTCGGCCGAAATTGCGGCACCCGCGGGGGGGGTTGGGTTGTCCGCGATTTCGGCTGAATATTCACTATAAAAAAAATTTGGAACACAGGTAATCCAAATTTTTTTTTATAGTGCACATTTGGCCGAAATCACGGCACCCCCACCCCCCCCCCTGCGATTTCGGCCGATTGTTCACTATAAAAAAAATTGGTAACATTGAAATAAGGTGGGGGGGTGTAGGTGCCGCGATTTTGGCCGAATATTCTATAAAAAACGTTGGAACATTGGAAGTTCCGGGGGGGGGGGGGTTTGCCGCAATTTCAGCCTAATATGCACTATAAAATTGGAACTTCCAAAGTTTCTTCTTACAGTGAATATCTGGCCAAAATCGCGGCAAAACCAATCCCCCCCCCCCCCCCGCTTATTCCAATGTTCCAAAGTTTTTTTTTAGTAAACACCCCCCGCTTATTCCAACGTTCAAATTTTTATATTGAATATTCGCCGGAAATAGCCGCCGGAACGCTCTCCCTCCCCCTCCACTCCGTTTATTTCAATTTTTTTTTATATTTAATATTCGGCACAAAAGGCAGGGAACACAACCACCCCCCCCCCACACACTTATTAGCTTATTAACAAAAATATCTGTAATACGTAAGAATTACTCCCCCCGGTTATTAAAAAACATTTTTACTACTACATTTGCGACGATAGTAGCGGGTGTCAACCCCCCCGCGGTTATTAAAAAAAACGTTTTTTATACTTCATTTGCTACAAAATTAGCGGGCGTCAACCCCCCCCCCCCCCCGCTTACCCACTTATTAACAACATTTTTTTTTATATGTAAAAATTAATTACAGCACGGATAGCAGGCGTCAACACTAGCCCACCCCCCCCTCCCCCAGTTATTAAAAAAAAAAAATTATACTTAATGTGCGGGGAAAATATCAGCCGTCAACACCAACCCCCCCACTTATTAAAAAAAATTGAAAATTGTCCTGCGACTTGGGACTGGAAAGTTGCAGGATAAGTCGGACCCGATGAGAACCGTTCATATCTGTGCTACTTCAAGTCACAGCGACTTTGAAGTAGTCCCTGCATTACTTTTGTCCCACTTTGATGTGACTTGAGTCCATAGACCTCCAGAATACATAGGCATTGTTTCAAGTCGCTGCAGAATCGCAGCAAAAAATTGTGGCAGAATCTTGCGACTTTCAGGCTAACGCAGTCTTAAAGTTGCACAATTCTGCCTCAATTTTGACACGACTTAAAGCAATTTTTGTGTATTCTGAAGGTCTATGGACCTCAAGTTGCATCAAAGAGGTACCAAAGTAGTGCAGGGACTACTTTGAAGTCGCTGTGACTTAAAGTCGCACAGATATGAATGGTTCTCATTGGAAATCATGGGGTACGACTTGTCATGCAACGTTGAAGTCCCAAGTCGCAAGACAAGTAATGCAGTATGTCTGCAGTCTCTGGTAATCTTGTGCAGTATGTCTGCAGTCTGGTAATCTTGTGCAGTATGTCCGCAGTATCTGGTAATCTTGTGCAGTATGTCCGCAGTCTCTGGTAATCTTGTGCAGTATGTCCGCAGTCTCTGGTAATCTTGTGCAGTATGTCCACAGTCTCTGGTCATCTTGTGCAGTATGTCCACAGTCTCTGGTCATCTTGTGCAGTATGTCCGCAGTCTCTGGTCATCTTGTGCAGTATGTCCACAGTCTCTGGTCATCTTGTGCAGTATGTCCGCAGTCTCTGGTCATCTTGTGCAGTATGTCCGCAGTCTCTGGTAATCTTGAGCCCATTTAGAGTCCTTCATTACTAACAGTGTAATTTTTTAGTTTGTTTGCACCGATCTGTAAGGCTGCGCTATATACCATGATTTGTGATGCTGGGGCTATATACTCTGTGCTGTGATGCTGAGCTGTATACTCCTGACACTGAGTGGAAGCAAGTGGAATACAGGGGACGGAATGGGTGGATTCTATATAGGGTGTGGCTTATGAGATGTGGGAGGGACCAAATGTGGAGGGGCGGGGTCTTGCGCCCCCCCATCCTAAAACTTCACCAGCCGCCACTGATTCCTGAGCAGAGGGATTTAAGTGGGAGAGGCTGAAATTCCTCACTGACAAATGTAATAATGACAGAGGAATCGTTACACTTTGACCTTGTGTGCTTTTTTTAGATTTACAAACACTTTAGACCTCTTTCACACTGGAGCGTATTGCAGGCGCTATAGCGTTAAAAATAGCGCCTGCAATATGCCCTTAAAAATCTGTCCCCATTCACTCCAGTGTGAAAGCCTGAGGGTCTTTCACACTGGATCGGTGTGCTAGCAGGACGGTAAAAAAAGTCCTGCTAGCCGCATCTTTTGAGCAGAGAAGGAGCGATGTGTTTACCGCTCCTCCTCCACTGCTGCCGATTGAAATCAATGGGACAGCGTGGCTATATCGCCCGCAATGTGCTGCTGCTTGTTGTTGAACCCTTACTCGGCTGCTAGTGGGGGGGGGGGAATGCAGTGGCATATCTAGGGTATGGCAGCCATGGCAAGTGTCATGGGCACCATGGTGAGGGGGGCAGCAAAAAGCCCCCCCGCATGAAAAAAAACACCCGTCCTACCACATGTAGCTCCCGGCGCCAGCACAGCAATTGCTAATATTTCTCCTTCTGCCTGGGGAGGGGAGTAACAGGTGCACCCAAGACGGCCGATGACTGGCCAGACTGGATCCACGTAGGGTAGTGTAACAGTGGTGGAGGTTCCGCCTACCCTCCTTTGGGCATCATCTTATCCCCAGAGCGGGGAATGGGACATGAGGTGAGGAGGAGAAGAGAGGACAGGAGAGAAGGAATGTATGGCGACCCAATAGGGAACCCCGGCCCCAGCAACAGCACCAAGGATAGCAGCCAGGTACTACTTGATCCTTGTCATCATATTCATGTGTGCCAACTGCCAACCAGAAGCAAGCAGCAAAATATAATGCTCAGTGGATTCAATAAATATGCTTAGCCATAGATATCATAAATAAACTGTAATAAAGTGATTTGTGAACAGCTGTTGCACAAATCACTTTATTACACTTTATTAATGATATCTATGGCTATGCATATTTATAATTTATTTAATCTATATTGAGCACTATATTTGATGCCTGGCACACACACACAATCTCACATGATGAAGACTTAAAACTTTCAAGTCATCATGTGCGATTGTGTGTGTGTGCCAGGCATCAAATATAGTGCTCAATTTGGATTAAATAAATGATAAATATGCATAGCCATAGATATCATTAATACAGTGTAATAAAGTGATTTGTGCAACAAGCTCATTAAACAGTCCACATTCAGTGAAAGTTCCTGTACTGCAAACTTTCCAGTGCATTTACTTTCACTGAATGTGGACTGTTTAATGAGCAGGGGCTATTGATTGGCACAGTGGCTGCGTTTGATGGGCACAGTGGCTGCGCTTAATGGGCACAGTGGCTGTGTTTAATGGGCACATTGGCTGCATTTGATGGGCACAGTGGCTGCACTTGATGGACACATTGGCTGCATTTGATGTGCACAGTGGCTGCACTTGATGGGCACAGTGTCGGTGCTTGATGGGCACAGTGGCGGCTTTTGATGGGCACAGTGGCTGTGCTGGATGGGCACAGTGGCTGCACTTGATGGGCACAGTGGCTGCAATTGATGGCACAGTGGCTGCAATTTATGTATTTTTTTCAGTTTGTTTGCGCCCCCCAAAAAAAATTCAGCACCAGCGGCCAGTGGTCCCCAGTGTCCCTCTCTGTCCCCGTTGTGTCCCTGGTTATCTGAAAGATCGGTTTCAAATGTTTTGACAAGGGCGCAGTTTCGGTGCTTGCCATAGGCACTATTTTCACTAGAAATGCGCCGCAAATCCGCCCATAGCGTCAGCGGTAAAAATATCTTCGTTTTACCGCCGACGCTATGGGCGGCACAGTGTGAAAGGGCTCTTAAAGAGGCAGCTAGAGGACAACAGAGGGGGCAGTTGATGGTGGGTACAAGCAATACAGAGCAGACAGTTGATAGTGGGGACATGAAAAACAGCTGTTGATGGTGGAGACCAGGCAGTAGAGAGAAGGAGGCAGTACACACAAGCTCCGGGTTTCATAAGTTCTGACAAGTCTCAGCTGCCCCCTCCTCATTGTTTCCCCTCAGTGTGGTACCAACACTGACCTCATCCTTTACCTGAGGGCCCCCAGTAAGTATTGGATTGGGAGTCAGGTTGCTCATAGTGGAACTATGTGAAGATAAATGTACTCAAGCACTAGTGTGAATATCCAAATATGGTAAGAAATAGTAGATAAATAAATGAATCCAGCTGCAACCATTCAAAATAGTGTTCTGACACCATACATATGTAGTGTAAAAAAACAATAGTGCGCTAAACACAACCTCCTAATCTAGCTCAGTGGTAATAATACACATCTAAAATATAAATTATAAATAATTAATTAGTAACTAAAAAATTCCCCTGTGTCTAGCAATAATCAGATGAAATTACAAAACTATAATTATTAAATGATAAGTTCCTCTGTAAATAAGCAATAATAAAAGGTGTCACCTGAGTATGGATAGACTGTTCACCTCCTGCTTCTCATATTGAAGTTAAATCTCTGAGAGGTAGGTAGTTTCACTCACATTAGTTGACAAACAACCATCGCGTAAAGAACGATCAGTCTCCTCACTCTGCATCTAGTATGCACAAGCACCGTAGATGTCGTCACTAGGGTCCTCCCGACGCGTTGCGTCACATGTCACGTGACTTTTTCAAGGACCTTTTTTACATTTCACTTTATCTATAGTGCATCCTACAGTGACACTAGTTAAGTTGCAGGTGTAAGGCATCTTCGAGCATGTTAGTTAAATGAATTGCCCGTTAAGTCTTTTTGGGGGCTGACCAAATGTTTTTATTTATTTTTTGCATCAGCAAGTCTTACATTTGCAAATTGACCTGGAAAAATGCCAAACAATGCAATAGTCAGCTTCCAAAGACATCAACATGATTTGGGCTTTGAAGATTTTAAGCTGGGTTAGACAAGCGACCGCAAATCATACACAGGCTAATCCACTCATCACTATTAGTAACTATAATCAATTTAAAAATTTGAAGCACAAAAGAATAATCAACAATGTAAAACAAATTAATATCACAATATAAATATATGCTGCAAACGCCAAAAAGATACCAAATTAAAGTAAAATAAAAAACAATTCAATGACTTCATAAAAATGCAGTCCCCTAAACCTCAACCTGCAAGATTGTTTTGTCTAGAATTATTCTGATTTAACTACTTCTAAAGCTATTCAAATAGTGTCAGGATGGCAATGCCTAAAAGGCTACGCTGGATATATAAGTTGACAGACATAGTACATTAAAGCATTGTCTGTAGTACAGTCACTATCTGAGCAGGAAATGAAAGCATGATTAACTCTGACATCCTTTCAGGGACTTAGACACAAAAACACGGGGAAAAAGTCACTTTTAATTAAACAGTAAATAGTTATGATGAGAGTGGACATGACATTTTCCAATACAAAACGATTGCAGGCTCTTATATCAACAACACGTGGTGGCACATGTTATTATTTGCACAGAATTTACCATTTGTCTTTTGGAGCACACATTTCACAATAATATGAAAACTTGCACATAGTGACATAGTAATAGTAAATCAAATTTACTGGCCCCAAAATAGGTCACAGTATGGTATTGGCAAAAAAAGCTTGAACAAACATGACAGGTATTCATTTGGACTACAGAGTAGACTTCTGAAATTCACATCAATTTTCACATCAGGATAAACTTGCCAGGGGTCTAAAATTTGGCAGAAACTTATAGCGTGTTATGTTTATTATCACAATCATTATGACAGAAGTTTAATATAAAAAAAATAACAGGGTGTGTAAACTGTAATTTTAAATTCTTCGTATATGCTCATGCTAGGTAGCCATAGGGTTAACCACACACACACACACTCTGGGGTTGATTTAAAGCGGAGGTCCACACAAAAAGTGAACCTTTGCTTTTCGGAACCCTCCCCCCTCCGGTGTCACATTTGGCACCTTTCAGGGGGGAAGGGGTGCAGATACCTGTATAATACAGGTATTTGCACCCACTTCCGGGAATAGACTACTGCGGGAGTCATGCCTCTTCCCCCCCCCCTCCGCTGTCTTCTGGGAAACACACTGGTCCCAGGAGACAGCGGGGACCAGTGAGGACAGGCCACACCGCTTGCGCATGCGCAGTAGGGAACTGGGCAATGAAGCCGCAACGCTTCACTTTCTGATTCCCTCACCGAGGATGGCTCGGCCTCGGCTGCCGCCATCGCGTGCGCGCTGAACAGGTAAGTGTCCATTTATTAAAAGTCAGCAGCTGCAGTATTTGTAGAATTCAGGTGGACCTCCGCTTTAACTATAAAAACAGAAATGTTGTTCTTAGTAAATGTGGTGAAAATTCACTTTGCAAAGAATACCCAATGAGGTGCAAAAGAAAATAAAAAAAGTATTTTTTGTTCCACATGACTGGATGATAAAAGTCAGTAGACCTTCTGCGCCATCGCTAAGCTAAGTTATGTCTTAGGCCTCGTACACACGATTGGTTTCCTCGGCAGAATCCATCAAGAAACTTGGTGAGAATTTTTTTTTGCAGAGGAAACCGGTCGTGTGTAAATTTTTCAGCGAGGAAACTGTCGAGGAACTCGACGAGCCAAAAAGAGAGCATGTTCTCTTTTTCCTCGACGGGAATGGAGAAAATTGGCTTGTCGAGTTCCTCGACAAGCCTAACAAGAACTCGACGAGGAAAACGATGTGTTTCGCCCGCCGAGTTCCTCGGTCGTGTGTACGAGGCCTCAGTCCCACACATTATATATTCTAGAGTTTGTAGTCTGCCCTAACCAATTGTACATTTTTGGGGAATAAATAGTAGAAAATTAGGAAAAACATGCATTTTACAATACACCCCAGAAAGGTAGGACTTTAAAGGCAATTTAGTAAGAAAATAAAATATATATATATATTGAAAGGACTTAGCAAGATTTATTAAAATATTGTTTAAAATCTAATAGGTGCATTCATCACCGTATAAGACCTCAAATAAAAAATAAGAACAATGCAGTTGATATAATTCAGAAATGTAGATCTCCTTTGTATTTCACTCAACGCGTTTCAGGATATCAATCAATGGTTAAAATGATATCACAATAATGTTACATTAAGGCAGGTATTTTACTTTTGGGTGGCTTCAATGTTCACAATGGCAACTGTTTCACAGCTTTTTAAATGCTAAAACATTTAATGACATGGCGTTCACTTACAGTACAGTATGTGAGCATTTAACCCTTGTGCAGTAAACATAGGTGTCAGCCAGATCATCCGACACCCATGTTGCAGCCTGGGAATCAACCTGGGGAGGAAATTAGGGAAAATATATATATATAAAAATATATTTATATATCTGGTAATTTGAGACCCAGACCCCCCCCCCCCCATGCATCTGCAGCCATAGATCACTACTGATGGAAGACTCTGGAAGGGAGGGAGTTCTGTGACCTAATTTTTGACATTACTACACTCATGATAAAAACCCTACAGGGAAGAAATGTGTATTAGTGATCCAGTCACAAATGTTCTTATTTCCTCAACCTATTTTATTTTATTTTTTTCTCAATGCTCATTGAGAATTGCACCTCACAGAAACAAGAGTCATAGCAGCAACATTATATACACATAAAACGAGTGAGCATCCACACAAATCACAAATAAAAGTCCACAAACATTAGGTGCAAACATCACTGATGTTCAAATCTTCTAAAAAAAAACAGTAAAGTCCAGCAACAAGTGAAAACATTCAACTATGCACCAACTCCGTAAATGTATCTTGAAGAGGCGACCAAGATACTTCACCACAAATAAGGCTGGCCTTTTACCAAATATGAAATATCCCCACCTCAGAGGTCAGCCAGGCACATAATTACCAGACCTGTAGACATTCATCAATGGCAATAGAAGGACACCAACTTCAGTTTTCAGTGATTCAAAGGATCAGCATGTCAGGTCAGGCCACATGCGCACTAATGGAGGAGAACAGAGCTGTATTTTGTTTACCTCTGTAAGTACCTTTCTATTGTTTTAAATAAGTAGTTTTACACTATGTGTGGCCTCTATTCTCCTCCATTAGTGCAGATGGCCTGACATGCTGATCCTTGAAATCACTGAAACCGGAAGTTGGTGTTCTGCTATTGCTATTGATGAATGTCTAGAAGTCTGTTAATTATATGCCTAGCTCATCTCTGTGGTGGGGGTCGCTCATATTTGGTAAGAGCCCCACCTTAGTTGTAGTGAAGGGCACGAGACTTGGTCGTCTCTTCAAGATACATTCACGGAGTCGTGGATAGTGAAATGTTTTCACTTGTTCCTGGACTTTACTGTCTTTTACAAGATTTGCACATTGCTGATGTCTTCACTTTATGTTTGTGGGCTTTTATTTATATGGATGCACACTCACTATACTGTATGTGTATAGATTCTAACATCCAATATTCTGATGCGGAGTGGGTGCTGCTCTGTGTATGCTTTTTCACACTACGTGCAAAATAATATTATTGTATAACAGCAACATTATTTGGATGTCTAATGCACATGGCAGGCAACTTAGCACAGCATTGTGTTCGCTCACTGTATGCGGACAGGCAATCCAGTTGTACTCTTGCTGTTTTGATCCAGCTCATGTTTATTTTGTTTAACCACTTGCTTACTGGGCACATATACCCCCTTCCTACCCAGGAGAAATTATAGCTTCCGGCACTGCGTTGCTTTAACTGACAATTGCGAGGTCGTGCGACGTGGCTCCCAAACAAAATTGACTTCCTTTTTTCCCCACAAATAGAGCTTTCTTTTGGTGGTATTTGATCACCTCTGTGGTTTTTATTTTTTGTGCTATAAACAAAAAAACAGCGACAATTTAGAAAAAAAAACTCAATATTTTTTACTTTTTGCTATAATAAATATCCCATTTTTTTAAAAAAACTTTTTTTTCTCAGTTTAGGTCGATACATATTCTTTTACGGACATCGCAGCCGCCAGGCACGCGCATCGGCACCGCAGTGATGTGCAGTGAGTGGCCGGAGGAGCCGAGGACGTCAATAGACGTCTTCCAGGCATTTGAGAGCCACCTTGTGGCCATCTTTTGCCTATGGCCGGGTTACGAAGTGGTTAATAAACCAGCCACATTTTAAAAGATTAACAAGTTCACAAAGGTCTTTTTTTTGTTTTTTGTTTTTTGTTTGTTTAGTCTAATCAATATAACCAGGCTTTAGGAAGCTGCTAACTTTAAGTGAATTAATAATTTTAAATCTAGAAAACATGTCAGCACTGATAGATTAAAATGCTTTTCAGTCTTACCTCGTTCCACATTTTATTAGTAAATCAGTGCTCTGTCAACTCCTACAGAATTTACAGTATCATCTCATCATGTTCCTGAACCCACTCATCTACAGAACCATAATTCAGAATTAGATGTGGCAGAGCCTATGCTGGGATAAAATAAAGAAGTATTTCAGAATACATTTATGATTACAATGATTACTGTATTATATTAAAACATGTAATATTAACAATATCTATCTTCAGTATACACAGTAAATATATAGATATATCTATAGATATATAGCTATATAGATATATCTATAGATATAAATGTGTTTGTGTTGTGTCACCGGCGCTCATTAATCTTGTTTTATCAATATCTCAAATTTATCTGCTGCAGTATTGGTGCAACACTTATTATAGAAAAAATGTGCTATTTGTAGAGAGAAAAAAAGTATATATGTGTGAACATATATTACTGCGCTGATCATATATATAAATGTAAATATAAGTATAATACCAGTGAATTAAGTG
The DNA here is from genome assembly GCF_905171775.1 of Rana temporaria. NCBI lineage: Eukaryota > Metazoa > Chordata > Amphibia > Anura > Ranidae > Rana > Rana temporaria. The sequence goes on along the minus strand of NC_053493.1, from coordinate 158,478,746 downwards.
TTCTCCCTTTATCAACCCATATAAATACCCAATTTTGTATGAATTAAATAAATAAATGAATAAATCAAATATCAATAAACAGTGATTATATGCACTAAACCAATCAATGTGCTGTGATCAATAAACACCAAAGAAAAAACACCAAAGAAAAAATGCTCGATATGGTGTAGTATGTTAAAAACTATAAAATGTATTCGCTCAATAGCATAAAAAGATATATATAGATACTCAGTTGAGTTCCTGCACCTATTTTCTGAGAAGAAAAGCTCTGATCTATATATATATATATATATATATATATATATATATATATATATATATATATATATATATTGTAAGGGGTTAGCTCGGTAGCGGGGGGGTGTGGCCTCCTGAGTGGGATCACTACACACTGAATTATACAGAGAGGCAGCTGTGGGTGGTTGAAAAACAAGGGTTATGGTTTATTCTTCCATATTGCTGGAAACAAGTGCAAGCATCCAAACAGCATAAACAAAACAAAACATAAAATAAACCCTGGCCACTTGGGCCGTCTACCTTCACAACACAGGAACCTACATATGGAGTCTGGCACAGCCTATTGCTGGGCAGACACTGCTGGTCTTCCAGCAGAAAACAATAGTCTTTTTGATTTTCTTATCACACAGCAAACATATCAACAACCACTTCACCTTCAGAAGTCTTCCTCAGCTCGCTGCTCTCCTTAACTCAACAGGCCTCAGGATGCAGCATTGAGTAGTAATCCTCTGGACAATTTATAGAGGCCTTAATTTCCTCATTCTGAACAGCTGAAGCTATCCAACGTCCTTAAACCTTTCTGGCTACTTCTGTAGCCGACACCTGATAGTAATTGGTGAATTTTCTAAACAAGGCAGAAATGTATCTCCCGTCTGTGACAACACCCCCAGATTTACCTGACTTCCTGTCACAATATATATATATATATTCATATCCATAGTATTCTCTTTATTATACTTCACTTCTCCTCTCTGCATAATCTAGGCTTTAATTAAACATATTTTTAATATAGTACTTGCAAATTTGTAATGTTTTCTTAGTTACAAATTTGCTGCTTGAAAAAAGTTGTATATTTTCTAGTAATTTACTTTCATCTTCTGTAACTGATTTTCAAAACTAACCAAAAAAATATATATTTAAAAAAACCTGAATGTATTCCTTTTCATTTTATTGTAGGAATCTTTATTTAAGGAATCAGTAGATGCTTTTGTTGCCTTGTACAGATTTATACCACAGGAAAGTGAAGACTTAGCTATGAGGTAATTTACCTTCCCTTTTCTAAAACATATGCTGCACTGTATACTTTTTGATCACTGTTCTTATTTTTATACAGGTCTATTAAACAATGGTGGGAGGACATAGACAGTCAAGTTTCTAAAGGAGTCATTTTCACCTTAGACTTGTGTTAATGCAGAGTCAGGTTCAGGCAGATTACAGAAAAAGTTTGTGTATTTGAACACAGATTATAAATTCAAAGTCTCCCTTTACCAAATCAGTCCAATAAATGTGTGAATACAAACTGGAGTAAGAGAAAATTAGACAAGACAACTAATTACACTAGCTTTCCCCTTAGACAGGATATCTGATTTGTTGATTTAACCATCCTCTTTATTGTCTCTTCCTCCACTTTACAAATGTAACAGCCAGGAAGCAGGAATGAAGATTGGATTTACCATTACCATGGATTTTCAGCGAATCGTACAGATCCAAAATTCACAGTCCTGGTGAAATTACACATAACACCATTTTTTTTTTAACGATAATGCATTGCATGGTCTTTGAACCATGGGCAGAAGATTTAGAAGGACCAATGAAGGGGTTTTGTAAAACCCAGCCCCTTGATAAAGAATAGGGTTCTTTAGGTTTTTGAGGGTTTAGAGCAGCCATGGAGTCAGTGTTTGTAGTTGGAGAGGATAGAAAAAGCTGACAAACAGCATAGGTAATAATTAGAGTTTGCCACTAATTGCAAGCTGTTTATCCAATCATTTCTGTGTTACCTATTTTGGAGGCAGGGATCATTATTGTTGTTGTTTTTTTTACTTTAATTTTAGTGAATGGCTGATATAAGGGGCAGAAGTCACCTGTATGCCTAAGGTTCTCAAAATCCACATTTGTAGCTTACCAACTGTCCTTGTAGCAGCATTTTTTGCAGCACACCAATGTATCTTTTGGAAGAAACACGTTTATGTGTATACTTAGAAACCCGCCCATGCTCAGAATAATGTATGAGACGGGAGCGCACCTTCGGTAAAAGTAGGGTTTGTAATGGAGATAGCACATTCGTCACGCTGTAACAGACTGAAAAGCGCAAATCGTCTTTCACCAAACTTTTAATTAACACGCAGTAACATGAGATTACCAAAAGCAGCCCCAAGGGTGGCGCCAGTAGAAACGAACTTCCCCTTTATAGTGCCGTCGTACGTGTTGTACGTCACCGCGTTTGAGAACAATGAGATTTTGTCTTGACAGTGTGTATGCAAAGAAAGCTTGACAAGATTCTCAAAAAGCCTGACAAGAACCTCATCGAGGAAAACAAAGTTTCAGACCTCGTACACACAACCGAGTTTCTCTGCAAAAACCAGCAAGAAACTTGCTGGGAGATATTTTTTTGCCGAGAAAACCGGTTGTGTGTACATTTTCGTCGAGGAAGCTGTCGAGAAACTCGACGAGCCAAAAGAAAGCATGTTCTCTATTTCTTTGACGGGAATGGAGAAAATTGGTTTGTCAAGTTTCTCGACCGCTTCACAAGGAACTCGACGAGCAAAACGATGTGTTTCACCCGTCGAGTTTCTCGGTCGTGTGTACGAGGCCTCATTTACGACGAGATTCTCGGTCGTGTGTACGAGACCTAAGAGCAGGATCAATTTTCTTCTATTGTTACAATACAGATACTTTCCATTTAATATGGAGTTGCTGAATCAAGTACACCCTGAACTTGTGATATTTTCCCTGCATTTCACAAAAGTTCTATAGAGCGTTACTGCTCTTTGAGGACACCGCTTATACAGTACTGTTCTCCTTTTTTGCTGCCTATTTTTTCATGTTTTAATGCTGCCAGGTTTTACACTGCTTTATCATTTTCAGTCTCTTAATTCTTGCAGAAAAACACCTCCCTAAGTTTTCTCTAATGTATTTCAGGCTAGTCCTGCTATTTAAAACTGTACTGCCGCTTGCCCATTAATACACTGATGTATCATCTGTGGTCTCTTAATTTTTAATGTGAGTTTATTAGAAATTTCCACTCGGCTCCTCCCCCACACGATCGAAGGTGTCGGACACCGCATGAGGAGATCGCTACACTGAGCGAGGCTGCACGTTTGTTTTTTCCATAGGATTCGTGAGTGCGATCACTCACTCAGTACCTATATATTTAGGTTCATGAATATAATTTATATATTTCATCTTTTTTTCACTGTATAAGCATTGAGGGTTGATTTCAGCGCATTATTACATCACATCACAGTTTTTATTAGTATAGTACACTACTTTTTATGCATGCAGCTTTAATTATCTGATTATCTTTGTTATTGTTTTCCTTTGTATTTACCACATTAGCGCTGTAGTATCACTTTTTCATTATTCACACATATATTAGAAACATTTGCATCCCAAATCTCAGATAATAATATAAGTCTCACTCTCCACAACTGTTTTCTATTCTCCACTATCATTGGACTTTCCATCCATTATAGGAGACTGATCTACACAATGGGCCAGATTCACAAAGGTTAGCGGATCTTTAGATCCGTGTAACCTATGTGTTTTAAGATCCGCCCTCGCAAGTTTGTGAGGAAAGTGTCAAATTCACAACACACTTACCTCCAAACTTGCGACGGCGGATCCTAACTCCCCCGGCGGAATTCTAATTCCGCGGCTGGGGGAGTGTACTATTTAAATCAGGCGCGCTCCCGCGCCGATTTAAATACGCATGCGCCGTCCGGGGAATTTCCCGGCGTGCATTGCTCCCACTGACGTCAATAGGACGTCAGTGGTTGCGACGTGAGCGGGACTTGCGACGCGCGTGTTCGTGAATCGGCGTACGCAAACGACGTAGGAAATTTCAAATTCGACGCGGGAACGACGGCCATACTTAACAATACTTACCCCTGCTTTTAGCAGGGGTAAGTATACGACGGGTACCGCGCTACGGAAACGACGTAAGAACACAGCGTCGGGTCCGCGTACGTTCGTGAATTTCGCGTATCTCGCTGATTTACATATTATTCAGTGTAAATCAGCGGGAACGCCCCCGGCGCCATTTTTAAATCCAAAAAAAGATCCGACAGTGTAACACAGTGTGACACTGTCGGATCTCAGCCCTATCTATGCGTAACTGGTTCTATGAATCAGGTGCATAGATAGGACCAGTAAAAATCAGAGATACGATGGTGTATCTGTAGATACACCGTCGTATCTCTTTGTGAATCTGGCCCAATATGTGTAGCAATACACTGGCTGATCATTCCTTTTGTAAATCCTCATCAGTACCTCTAGCACATCTGAAAATTAGCATTAACAATATTAATCTTATGGAAAAAATATTTCACACATTAAACAATACGAATCATTTATATAATAAAAAAACTTTTTCAATCCTGAATAATATCACTAGATATCAGAGATCATTGAGCAATAGAAATTGTTTATGGCATTCAAGGATATTACTGTTAACTTGTTAACCAACTAAAACTGAGTATATCTATCTATCAACTATTGTACAATGTATGATAATCTTCCTTACTTGCAAACCACATGTAATGTACTTCTCTTGGCATATGATAACACTCTTTGTACCAACATTTTGTACCCAATAAAAAAAAATTGTAAACAAAAAAACATACATTAGAATGTCTTATCTGAAAGGCAATAGCTACAAATATATATGGGTAGCACAGCACATGAATAGGCCAAAAACTTCAGGGCGCAATGTAGGATTTACAAAACGCTATTTAATACATTTTTAATAATCAAAGCAAACTCACCCATCCATTCATGTCTCCATGCTTTATTTTGCTGCAAAATCACTTTGAAAAACACCCCTTGGCATATCTGGCCATGGACATCTTGGGTAAGGGCAGATGATGTATCACTTACTTCCTGGAATCCATTTCCCTTAGGCCACTTACACCCTTCCGCGACTTAAAAGTCACGCGATTTTGCTGCGATCTTACAGTGATTTTGTAGCCCCAATTTTGATGCGATTTCAGGGAATGCTTGTGTAAGCTTGAGGTCTATGGACCTCAACTCGCATGAAAGTCGGACCAAAAAAGGTACAGGGACTACTTTGAAGTCAGTGCGACTTGAAGTCGCACATATATGAATGGTTATTATTGGGAATCATGGGGTACGACTTCTCATGCGACTCTGATGTCCAAAGTCACAGGAAAAGTTGCACAGGTGTGAAAGGAGCCTTAGCTAAAGCATGCAAGCAGGAGTGTGTATTTAGCTGAGAAAAACCCTCCCCTCTTAAAGTCTCCTGAGATTTACAACATAATTTTCCTAGGCCTTGATATCAGGAAATAACTGAATACATTATTTAACCACCTTAATACTGATAACTTTCACCCCTTTCTGCCCTTGGCCAATTTTCAGCTTTCAGTGCTCTCTGAGAATGAGAATTACCTAAATTAAATTTTCATAATTTTGTTTGATATAAATATAGCTTTCTTTTGGTGGTATTTAATCACCACTGTTTTTAATTTTTTGGGCTACAAATGAAAAAATCTGAACATTTTGAAAAGAAAAAGCATTTTTCTTAGTTTCCGTTATAACATTTTGCAAATAATTTGTTCTTCATAAATTTTGAAAACAATTTATACTGCTACATTTCTTTGGTAAAAATAACCCATATAATTTCTGTGTGAAAGTTAGAGTCTACAATCATTAAAAATTGATTACACCGGATGTACTGAAGGCCTAATTTCTAGAGGCCCTAAAATGTCAAGACAGTACAAATATCCCCCAAATTACCTCTTTTGGAAAGTAGAGGTCAAAGGTATGAGAGGCATGGTGAGTTTTTTGAAGTTGTCATTTATTCACACAATTCTTTGGAAAATAAGGAGATTTTTTTTCACAAAAATGTCATATTAACAAGTTATTTCTCACACACAGTATAGGCATACTTGCAACTACACCCCAAAACACATTCTGCTACTCTTCTTGAGTATGGCAATACCACATGTGTGAGACTTTTTCACAGCCTGGCCACATAACCACCTCAATACTGGACACTTTCACCCCTTCCTGCCTGTAAACATAATATTTGTATATTTTTTTCACACAAATAGAGTTTTCTTTTGGTGGTATTTAATCGCCACCAGGTTTTCCAAGAAACATTTTGATATAAAAATGCATTTTCTTAGTTTCTGTTATAACATTTTGCAAATAAGTAATTTTCTTAATGTATTTTGACCAAAAGTTATACTGCTACATTTCTTTGGTAAAAAAAACCCATCTTCAGTGTATATTACTTGGTCTGTGTGAAGTTATAGAGTCTACAAGCTATAGTACAAATCTCTGAAAATTGATCATACGTGATGTACAGCCTCTCATTTATTGAGGTTCTAACATGCCAATAGAGTACAAATATCCCCCAAATTACCCCTTTTTGAAAAGTAGACCATCCAAGGTATTTAGTAAGAGGCATGGCGAATTTATTGAAGTTGTAATTTTTTTCCACAATTCTTTGGAATATGAAGAATTTAATTAGTTATTTGATTCGCAAAAATGTCATATTAAGTTATTAACAAGTCACACATGGCATAGGCATACTTACAACTACACCCCAAATCACATTCTGCTACTCATCCTGAGTATAGCGATACCATATGTGTGAGACATTTTCACAGCCTAGCCAAATAAAGAGGTGCAAAATCAGTGGCGGTGTGTTCATTGTACCTCTCTCCAGCCACCCCCCTTTATGAAAATAGATAGATTTATGCATTGCATGAATCTATCGATGGGCACCGCCACCACCCCCTATTCAGGCGTCCGGGCAGTTGGCAAGCTGGTGGGGGTCACAACAGGGATGTATTTAGGTTTTGTGCTGCTCTAGGCCTGACTAAACTTGTGCACCCCCTAATTTAAATATGACCCACCCCTTCCTGTCAAGGCCACACCCCTTACAGTTTAAGACCCACCCTGAAATTTTCAAGTGGGGACACTAGTTCTGATGGCCTGGGGGGTGGGGGGGGCAATGGATTCCCTTAATTTGCATAGATTTCCTCTCACTTCCTGTTTGGCTATGGGACAGGAAGCAAAGGGAAATCTCTGCAATTGGACAGGGATGGTAAGGCTTAATTTCCACTGGCGTTTTTACAGCCACTTTTCTGAGCGTTTTTTACAGCTTAAAAACACCTGTCCATGTTATTCTATGGCATCATGCCCACATAGGCGTTTTTGAGCTGCAAATGGCATAGGCGTTTTTGAGCTGTAAAAAAAACGCAGGACCAGAGCGTTCTGAAGCTCCAGAGTAGAGCTGTAAAAACGCCAGACGTTAAAAAACGCTCAAAAACGCGCGAAAACGCTCAAAAACGCACGAAAACGCTCAAAAACGTGACCGCTGCATTTTTAAAGCTGCAGCTCACAAAATTATTTTTTTTTTTTTTTACAAAATAAACATGGACAGGCGTTTTTAAGCTGTAAAAAAGCCTAACAACAGTGGCTGTAAAAACGCCAGTGGAAATGAAGCCTAAATCCCACAGTTGCAGAATGCCAACCGCCCACATACTGAAAGCAGTGCGGCCGATTTAAACTAAACTAATTTTCCTAACAGTGTAGCGCAAGCCAGCGGAGACACTGTTCGTGCTGCCCCCCTGCAAAGTGCTGCCCTAGGCCTTGTTGGCCTAGGCCAGGATACAACATTTGATGGGGCACAGTAGCGGAATTTGATGGGTGCAGTGGCTGCATTTGATAGCACAGTGGCAGCATTTGATGGCACAGTGGCAGCATTTGATGAGCACAGTGGCAGCATTTGATGGGCACAGTGGCTGCAATTGATGGGCACAGTGGCTGCAATTGATGGGCACAATTGCTGTGTTTGATGGGCACAGTGGCTGCATTTGATGGGGCACAGTGGTCACATTTGATGGGGCACAGTGGCTGCATTTGATGGCACAGTGGCTGCAATTGATGGGCACAGTGAGGCTGCAATTGATGGGGAGTTTGTTTGCATCCCCCCCCCCTCAAAAGTCTTAGCACCAGCGGCCACTGCTTATCCACTTTAAGACCAGACCTTATTCCAACACTTTTTGTATTTTTTCTTGAAAATTACTTAGAACCCCCAAACATTATATATTTTTGTAGCAGAGGCCCTAGAGAATAAAACGGTGGGTTTTGCTAATATTTATGTCACAGGGTATTTGCGCGACAGTTTTTCAAACACAATTTTACACACTAACGCATAAATACATTTTAATGAATTTCAATGCACACAGAGACAATATAATACCCAAATTTTAGGCAACATATAAAATATGGTGTTGCGCCGGGTAAATAGATACCAAACATTTCACGCTTTCAAATTATGCACACTTGTGAAATGGCACAAAACTTTGGTATTTACAAATCTCCATAGGTGAGGCTTTATAAGCCTTCATTGATTACCAGTTTAGAGTTACACAGGAGATCTGGTACTAGAATTATTGCTCTCTCACGTTTGGTGGGATCACTGTTTACGTATGTGTACAGGACCAACACGTGCATTCGCCTTTGCATGCAAGCCCAGGGAATTGGGTTGCTTTAAATGTTTTATTTATTGATTGGACACTGGTACACTAACAGATGTTTTTGAGCACTTGTATACTGACAGATGTTGATTGTCCACCGACAAACACTGACAGATGTTGATGTCACAATAGAACACTATTGCACTATTTCAGATGTTTTTTGCACTGGTATAGATGGTCATGGGAACACTGTGACATATGTTTTGTGCACTTGTACAGATGTGATGGGGTACTGTGACAGATGTTTTGTGCACTGGTACAGATGTGATGGGACACTGACAGATGTTTTGTGCACTGGTACAGATGTGATGGGGCACTGTTACAGATGTTCATGGGGACACTGTAACAGATGTTTTGTGCACTGGTACAGAAGTGATAAGACACTCACATGTGTTTTGTGCACTGGTACAGATGTGATGGGACACTGACAGATGTTTTGTGCACTGGTACAGATGTGATGGGGCACTGTTACAGATGTTTATGGGGACACTGTAACAGATGTTTTGTGCACTGGTACAGAAGTGATAAGACACTCACATGTGTTTTGTGCACTGGTACAGATGTGATGGGACACTGACAGATGTTTTGTGCACTGGCACAGATGTGATGGGACACTGACAGATGTTTATGGGGACAGGGACAGTGGTGCAGTGGTGCTTGGTGTACTGAGTGTGTGGATCTGTGACATCTATTTAAAATTAGCACAGGCTACTCACATGGCGGCTGAAACCAAACAGCATTTAGCAATCACATAAGGACTGTAGATAGCAGTCGCCCCACTGAGAAAGTTCTGTCCAGAACGTAACGCGTACGGGGGAGGCAGCTACGTATGACGTCACCCGCTGCTATCTACAGTACTTATGTGATTACAACATGCTGTTTGGTTTCAGCCGCCATGTGAGTAGCCTGTGCTAATTTTAAATAAATGCTTGTTTATACTCAAAACGGAGAGCACTTAGATTCTTCCTTTATATTATTTTTGCATACCTGCATTGTCTGCTGAGCTTAAGGGAGATTGCTTTCTTTGGAGTTCTAAGCAATATTTGGAGGATTCACTCTGAGGCATTTGATCTTCGGCTTATCTGCTTACATGACTTCCTGGTGATTCAGGGGTCCATGCTGGAAGGTGAGAGTACCTAGAGAGACCTATGGTAGAGGGATTGTCACAATTTGTGAATTCTTCAGCACTGGTGGATCAATATGGACCTTTTCACTTTTGCCACATGCTTAACATATTTAATATGTTATATTGGATATTGATTTGCACATTTATTACTTTATTTATTTATTTGGTTATTATTGCACTTCACTTTTCCTTATTATATGATTTTTCACTAGAATTTTGTGTTTTCTATAGTGTTCAGCTTGCATACAGGGGGTTTGGTTATTAATTTTTGCGCTGATTGCACTTTTTTGCTTGTAATTTAATTTTACACAAAAATGTACACTGAAGCCGTGTACACACGATCGGTTTGTCTGCTGAAAACAGACCGATGGACTGTTTTCATCAGACAAACCGATCGTATGTGAGCCCAATCGTTTTTATTTCTATCGGTGTAAAAAATAGAACATGTTTTAAATTATTCCTATGGATTAAAAAAAACGATAGAAAAATCCGATCGTCTGTGTGGAACTCCATCGGACAAAAATCTACGCATGCTCGGAAGCATTGAACTTAATTTTTTTTCGGCTCGTCGTAGTGTTGTACGTCATCGCGTTTTGGCACGGTCAGAATTTTAGACTGATGGTGTGTAGGCAAGACTGATGAAAGTCAGCTTCATCGGATATCCGACAAAAAAATCCATCAAATTAGATTCCATCAGATATCCGATCGTGTGTACAGGGCTTAATACACTGATATTGGAGCCAACAGAGATTAATTATCAAAAAGTTGCATCTAGAATACGTCCAGTCAACATATACATTTCAATGCTGATATCATAATTTTACATCCATAGTTCAAATGAGAAAGTATAAAACAAACATGCGGAATCCTTATATTTGGAGCAGAAAGAAGAATCATAGGAAAGAATATGTTCTAAATTTACATCCCTAGCCTATTACTTTGGAAACAGGTGGTATAGTACGATCCAAACTGACCTAGGAATCTCAGATTTTAGCAAACTTTTGTGGGCATCCTCTGTCAATTTGGTAGCATACTTATTAACGTGGAATGTGTGGGCTAGATTCAGGTAGAAGTGCGGCGGCGTAACGTATCGTAGATACGTTACACCGCCGCAAGTTTTCATCGCAAGTGCCTGATTCACAAAACACTTGCGATGAAAACTACGCTGGTGGCCTCCGGTGTAAGCCCGCGTAATTCAAAGGGGCGTGTGCCATTTAAATTAGGCGCGCTCCTGCGCCGGACCTACTGCGCATGCTCCCTTTTGAATTACCTGCCGTGCTTTGCGCGACGTGACGTCATTTTTTCGACCGACGACGCGCGTAGCATAATTCCGTATTCCCGGACGGCTTACGCAAACAACGTTAATTTTTAAATTTCAACGCGGGAACGACGGCCATACTTTAACATGGGCTGTGTAAAGTTAAGGCACCCAAAACGACGACTAACTTTGCAACGGGAAACTAGACTAGCGGCGACGTAGCGAACGCAAAAATCCATCGTGGATCGCCGTAACTCCTAATTTGCATACCCGACGCTGGTTTACGAATCAAACTCCCCCCAGCGGCGGCCGTGGTACTGCATCCTAAGATCCGACAGTGTAAAACAATTACACCTGTCGGATCTTAGGGATATCTATGCGTAACTGATTCTTTGAATCAGTCGCATAGATACTCTGAGAGATACGACGGAGTATCTGAGATACTCCGTCGTATCTCCTTTGTGAATCTGGGCTTAAGGGCCAGATCCACAGCCAGCGGGCGCAACTTATATATTCCGATTTAAGTTACACCGCCGCAAAATTTCTACCTAAGTGCCCGATCCACAAAGCACTTACCTTGAAATTTGCAGCGGTGTACCTTAAATCCGTCCGGCGCAAGGCGGGCCCAATCTAATGGGGCGAGTCCCATTTAAATTAGGCGCGCTCCCGCGCCGGACGTACTGCGCATGCTCCCGATGCGATTTTTCCGACGTGCTTTGCGTTACGTTACGTTGTGCCGAGTTTTGCGACGGGTAAAAAAGAGATGCAACGGGTGAAAAAAAAAATTTAAAGAGAAATTTGTCAGCGACGCGGGAAAGACAGGTATACTTTTACATGGTGTACTAACTTTACACTTTGTAAAAGCAGCCCTATCTTTGTGACGGCAAACTAACACTTACGGAGACATAACGAAAGGAAAAACCTTTGTGGATCTCCGTAAGTGCTAATTTGCATACCCGACGCGGAATTTCGACGAGAAATGCCCCCAGCGGCGGCCGCGGTACTGCATCCTAAGATGCGACAGTGTAAAACTATTACACCTGCCGGATCTTAGGAATATCTATGCGTAACTGATTCTATGAATCAGCCGCATAGATAGAAACAGGGATACGACGGCGTATCGGCAGATACGCCTGCGTATCCCTTTTGTGGATCTGGCCCTAAGTTCCTAGCTAAAAAAAATTTTTTTTTTTATCAAGTTGTTAAATAGGCATAGAACTTTTATAAAACTGTGCACTGATACTGTCAAACAGCATTGATGTTTTAATTTGTTTGTATCAAAAATAATGACTTAGATAAATATGCAAGCAACTTGGCACTTGTTATTTGTCTGTAACTGTAACTTTCTAAGTGTTAGTAAATACATAAAAGGGATCTTTCTTAGAACACCACATAAAAGTTGCTACTTGAAATATTTGTATAATTTATTCATGGCCCTAGTGTTTCAATTTAAAAAGTTAAGCTGACGCTCAAATATTTATGATTAAAACTCATTTACCATGTGCCAGCAGAGTCTTTTCACTTCTATGTGCATCCAAAGAATTAGACAAACACCACCAATCCTTTTTTTTTGTTTTTGTTTATTGCAGTGGTGTGAACAGACCTTCATCAAAGAACCTATTAATATACAGAATTACTACCATAATTTCATTTTATCTTTTTATCATTTTATTTTTCTCTCCAATGTTTATAATGTTCTCTGTTAGTTTCACTTTAAGTCTGTGGAAGGTATTTTGTGTTGCAAAAATCTTAAGGTTATGTAAAATAGTATATCATAAGTAATAGACACAAAAAAAGCTTTTCCTAACCTAGCTGTTTCCTTATTGCAATTTTTTACACACACATGCCTGCTTAAACAAAAATATCCTGCTTTTACATACTGTATATAGATGTATTTTTTTTTTTTTTTTTTTTATGAGTGTTTAAGCTGACAAACAATGGACCAGAATAGGCACATCAAGAAAGACAGAAACCACACAAATGTTATGGTTCATTCAACAATCGTGTTGTAATTTATACACACAAATTAGTTCCAGCCATAGCTTTAGCACAAACAAGGTAAAAGTATAAACTTAGGCAGATACAATTGTAATTATTGTGCAAAGAGAAGAACAAATGCAGTGGCTTTGCTTCTTTTTTTCCCCAGACAATATCTCGGTTTTATAGAACATAATGTCTTAACATAATGACGAGTACACACGACCGTTTTTCATGATGAGAAAATGCAATTTTTTTTAATTGGTCGTGAAAAACGATCGTGTGTAGGCTCTAGAGCATTGTTCTTGACGAGAAAAATGGCCATTAAAAATTTAGAACCTGCTCTATTTTTTCTCATCGTCTTTTATCTCGTCGTGAAATATGGCGCTGTGTACGCTTCATAATCAGCACAAAGAGTGGCGCCATTCTAATGGAACTTCCCCTTTATAGTGCTGTCATACGTGTTGTACGTCACCGCGCTTTGCTCGAGCATTTTTTATCACAATCGTGTGTATGCAAAGGCAGGCTTGAGAGGAATCACATCGAGAAAAACTTAGTTTTTATTTCATGACATGAATAACGGTCGTGTGTACGTGGCATAAGACTGCAGATTTTGTGTTCCTCCTGTTGACCATCTTTTCCTCAGCCAATATGTTGTATCGAGAGTTGACAATATATTAGGACAACATTTCAAACTGGTGTTCTTTGGCCAACATTCAGCACTTTCAGCGTTTTCAGTTCTTTTTCCATTTTAACTTAATGTCACAGATGTCTCAGACTGCATTACGGCTCATAAAATCTACATTCCCTTGCATAATTAAATACATACTAATAGCTGTATTTGAAAATATTGTTACTTGCATTTGTTAAGACGGGAAAGTGTTTTAGCAGCACTGGAATTTAATGGGAGCTGCCATCAGTGGATTGAATATTGCCATTTGAAAAGTTATTTTTATTTTGGCCCTCTGTCTCATTTGAGTTTAACAGCTGGCTTATCCCTGATATATGAATTTTATTTGATTCTCTCTTATAACGGAAAAAAAGGTGAAGTTAACAATTGAAGAACAAATATATATGTATTTTACTTAAAACATTAAAACACCAAGAGATAATGATGATTTTCTTTGGGGGGAGTGTCAGTTTCAGGAAATGTGTGATTTCTGCTTGCGCTCTTTTATAACGCAAATGCAAAAGCAATGGGATCTACCTTTAATGACAGTGGCATTTATATATATTTGAAAATATCCTACAATAGTACAATAGTAGTAATAATGTACTCATTACCGACTTCATCAAGAGGCCACTCATATTTTCTTATATATATCATAATTATACATGAGATTAAATATATGTGCATCTGTATTCAAACAAGTTTTATTTATGTTTTTATTTGGCAGGCCAGGTGATATAATTACTATATTGGATGATTCAAACGAAGATTGGTGGAAGGTAATATTAAAAAATATTAAATATGTTGACACATCTATAAATAGTGTTTTTATACACAAAAAGGGAATAGTGAAGTAGAAATGAAACAAAACATTTATGTAATTTCTTTGTTCATATAAGATAATGTACTCCACACTATATATTAGGATTTAGAAATTAGTTAGGTGAATATACACTCACACACATTTACACACTCACACACTATATTGTCAAAAGTATTGGGACACCTGCCTTTACAAGCACATGAACTTTAATGGGATCCCAGTCTTAGTCCACAGGGTTGGCCCACCCTTTGCAGCTATAACAGCTTCAGCTCTTCTGGGAAGGCCATTCACAAGGTTTAGGAGTGTGTCTATGGGAATGTTTGACCATTCTTCCAGAAGTGCATTTGTGAGGTCAGGCACTGATGTTGGACGAGAAGGCCTGGTTTGCAGTCTGGCTCGCAGTCGCCACTCGAATTCATCCCAAAGGTGTTTTATCGGGTTGAGGTCAAGACTCTGTTCAAGCCAGTCAAGTTCCTCCACCCCAAACTCACTCATCCATGTCTTTTTGGACCTTGCTTTGTGCACTGGTCCAAATCATTTGGTGGAGGGGGATTATGATGTGGGGTTGATTTTCAGAGGTTGGGCTTGGCCCCTTAGTTCCAGTTAAGGGAACTCTTAAGCGTCAGCATCCCAAGACATTTTAGACAATTTCATGCTCCCTAACTTTGTGGGAATTGTTCAGGGTTGGCCCCTTTCTGTTCCAACATGACTGTGCACAAGTGCACAAAGCAAGGTCCATAAAGACATGGATGAGCGAGTTTAGGGTGGAGGATTTTGACTGGCCTGTACAGAGTCCTTACCTCAACCTGATAGAACACCTTTGGTATGAATTAGAGTGACTGCAAGCAAGGCCTTCTCGTGCAACATCATTGCCTGATCTCACAAATGTGCTTCTGGAAGAATGGTTAAACATTCCCATAGACACACTCCTAAACATTGTGAACCTTCCCAGAAAAGTTGAAGCTGTTATGGCTGCAAAAGGTGGGCCAACTCAATATTAAACCCTAAAGACTAAGATTGGGATACCATTAAAGTTCATAGGCGTGTAAAGGTAAGGAATCCAATACTTTTGACACTATAATATATATATATATATATATATATATATATATATATATATATATATATAGACAATTTGAAATGAATACTAAAAAAATTTAAATTTTTTGAAGGGGCATCTTATTTTTTTAGTCAATATTGCATACCAAAAATGTCACTTTTAGGGGTTAATAGGCACTGATAAACACAGATTGTGACATATAAACTAAAAGTAAAACATTTTTTTTGTTTCGCATAGAGTGAAGAGGGAATAGAACACCTGTCAGGTTTTTATTGCTGTCTGTGCCCCTGTTAGGGAGATTCACCCTCTTTTTATTCTATTTACCATTATTTCCAAAAATGAAAGTAAAAGAAAATCCCAAATGTTGCGCTGTCCCCATAACGGGAATAGTGGGGGATATCTTCCAATATGGACACTAGTCTTGGTGACACTGGAGACAACCAGGTATTCTCTCACCTTAGAGGGTTTTTTCTCACTTGCTGTTTTGGCTAAGGGACCGGAAGTGAAGGGAATTCTTCCCAATGAAACACAAAATGCAAAAACCATACAGGGGGTAAGCCTTCTTATCCAAAATGAGGCAAAACATTTTGCCTTTAGTTCCCCTGTAAAGGAGAAGTGTGGAATCGCAAAAATAAACATACATACTCACCTATTTGGCTGAAGCATCAGTACGGCTCTAAGACCTAGAATTAAGCGATCATATGACCGCTGATCGTTTAGTCCTCAGAATACTCTGAGCAGACAGCAGTGACTGTCAGTCACTGGCTCTTTGCTCTGTCCCTCCAGCACTTACTGGAGCTCTGAGATGTGGTGGGGAAGGAAATAGCTGGCTCAGGCTCTCATGGTATGCTGAGAGGCTGAGCCAGCTGCTCATCAGGCATCTGGATGGATCCTGACATTATTTTGGGATTCCTGCAGAGCCTGACCGCCTCTGCGACATAAGCCATCAGGCTGCTTTAACCAGCTGTCAGCATAATCAGAAAAAGCATTGATTTCTGCACTCCCATGACCCAGAAGAGAAGGATAGCACAGAAAATCTTTTTCCATACTTCTCTTTTAAGTATGAATGAATTGACTTGCATGAGTCACATCACAGGGTAAATTGTTTGATCTAGGCTGGTTTTGACCAGGGAGCTGCAGTTTGGTGGGTAAACCTGATTCAATCAGTGGACAGGGAAAGTGGTCCAAAGGACTAATTACCAGTTCTCTTCCAGCATTTAAAAATGTCAGAAGGCCCCTCAAATATGTTGGGTATAATAGGAGCTATTTAGTGTTAGGGCTTAGTAAAGGGGTTTGGTGAGTGTTAGGCATTCAGTGTTTTAGAGGTTAAAGCACTGAGAACAAATGTGCAAATATGTCATAGTAAAAGCTCTTTCTAACACAATCTGTGTGACATCATAGCCCTATTGGGAAAGTACTATTCAGAATAGCCACCCAGTTTACTTTTGATCTGAGTTTTTCACTGCTGTCAAAATTGTCCCATTTGCTTTTTATGGGAGTCCAGTCCTGTGTGACAATTTAAAAAGAGTGATTGGTGTGTCCTCGGTTAGATACGGCACCTCATCCCTATAGAGTAATACAGGGTTGTGAGAAGGATAAGGGGATTATATTGGTTACAAAAAGTATTTGAAACAGTAGTAAATGAGAACAATATTTTATTCAATATAACAATTGGTTAATAGCAAGGACAATAAATTAAAAATAACACTGATTTAAAAAAATTATATCACAATATCCCAACATGTTTCGGCAAATCATTGCCTTCCGCAGGGGTGTCAGATTCATTCAGTGAATTTATTACAGTCTATTGAATAAACACAGTCAGTTAGTAAAGAGCAATTACATAAAGGTTTCAGAACAAGCCTTGTGTAGGGTTGAGCGAACCCGAACTGTAAAGTTCGGGTTCAGTACGGACTTTGGGTTTTTTTTGTACCCGAACCTGAATAATTGGAAGAAGTTTGGGTTCGGGTTCGGAGTTCAGCTATGTTATGGCGCGCTGCACGGCAGCCAATCGCCATTTGTTTTACTAGTGTGACTAGGAAGCCATCACAGCCATGCCTACTAATGGCATGGCTGTGATTGGCCAGTGCAGCATGTGACCCAGCATGTGACCAGCCTCTATATCAGATAGAGGCACACAGCACAGTCGTCACTCTGCTTTAGCTAGTGTAGGGAGAGGCTGCTGCTGATTGAGGGACAGTGTCAGATAGGTTTATCCTGCTTCAGAAATCTACTCCACCACTGTTTATTTCTGTGAGATCTGCATCTTACCGTTTAGGGACTGTGCATTACATCGTTTAGGGCTCGTCAGTCTGCTTTAGCTAGGGTAGGGACAGGCTGCTGCTGATTGAGGGAGAGTGTCAGATAGTATTATCCTGCTTCACAAATCTACACCAGCACGGTTTATTTCTGTGAGATCTGCATCTTATAGTTTAGGGACAGGTTCCTGCTATTTGCTATAGGGACAGCAATATATAGGTGACTCTCTGCATATTTCACCAGCACTGTACCTATCACCTGTGATATACTGTGTGTGTCCAGTACATTGTTTAGGGACAGGTTCCTGCTATTTGCTATAAGGACAGAAATATATAGGTGAATCTCTGCATATTTCACCAGCACTCCACCTGTCCCCTGTGATATACTGTCTGTGCAGTACATTGTTTAGGGCTAGGTTCCTGCTTCTTGCTATAGGGAAATAATTATATAGGTGAATCTCTGCATATTTCACCAGCACTCCACCTGTCCCCTGTGATATACTGTCTGTCCAGTACATTGTTTAGGGCTAGGTTCCTGCTTCTTGCTATAGGGAGAGAAATATATAGGTGAATCTCTGCATATTTCACCAGCACTCCACCTGTCCCCTGTGATATACTGTCTGTCCAGTACATTGTTTAGGGCTAGGTTCATGATTCTTGCTATAGGGAGAGACATATATAGGTGAATCTCTGCATATTTCACCAGCACTCCACCTGTCCCCTGTGATATACTGTCTGTCCAGTATATTGTTTAGGGCTAGGTTCCTGCTTCTTACTATAGGGAGAGAAATATATAGGTGAATCTCTGCATATTTCACCAGCACTCCACCTGTCCCCTGTGATATACTGTCTGTCCAGTACATTGTTTAGGGCTAGGTTCCTGCTTCTTGCTATAGGGAAAGAAATATATAGGTGACTCTCTGCATATTTCACCAGCACTGCACCTGTCACCTGTGATATACTGTGTGTGTCCAGTACATTGTTTAGGGACAGGTTCCTGCTATTTGCTATAGGGACAGAAATATATAGGTGACTCTCTGCATATTTCACCAGCATTGCACCTGTCACCTGTGATATACTGTGTGTGTCCAGTACATTGTTTAGGGACAGGTTCCTGCTATTTGCTATAGGGACAGAAATATATAGGTGAATCTCTGCATATTTCACCAGCACTCCACCTGTCCCCTGTGATATAATGTCTGTGCAGTACATTGTTTAGGGACAGGTTCCTGCTATTTGCTATAGGGACAAAAATATATAGGTGAATCTCTGCATATTTCACCAGCACGCCACCTGCCCCCTGTGATATACTGTCTTGCAGTACATTGTTTAGGGCTAGATTCCTGCTTCTTGCTATAGGGAAATAATTATATAGGTGAATCTCTGCATATTTCACCAGCACTCCACCTGTCCCCTGTGATATACTGTCTGTCCAGTACATTGTTTAGGGCTAGGTTCCTGCTTCTTGCTATAGTGAGAGAAATATCTAGGTTAATCTCTGCATATTTCACCAGCACTCCACCTGTCCCCTGTGATATACTGTCTGTCCAGTACATTGTTTAGGGCTAGGTTTCTGCTTCTTGCTGTAGGGAAAGAAATATATAGGTGACTCTGCATATTTCACCAGCACTGCACCTGTCACCTGTGATATACCGTGTGTGTCCAGTACATTGTTTAGGGACAGGTTCCTGTTATTTGCTATAGGGACAGAAATATATAGGTGACACTCTGCATATTTCACCAGCACTGCACCTGTCACCTGTGATATACTGTGTGTGTCCAGTACATTGTTTGGGGACAGGTTCCTGCTATTTGCTATAGGGGCAGAAATATATAGGTGAATCTCTGCATATTTCACCAGCACTCCACCTGTCACCTGTGATATACTGTGTGTGTCCAGTACATTGTTTAGGGAGAGGTTCCAGCTATTTGCTATAGGGACAGCAATATATAGGTGACTCTCTGCCTATTTCACCAGCACTGCACCTGTCACCTTTGATATACTGTGTGTGTCCAGTACATTGTTTAGGGCTAGGTTCCTGCTATATGGACAGAAATATATAGGTGACTCTCTGCATATTTCACCAGCACTGCACCTGTCACCTGTGATATACTGTGTGTGTCCAGTACATTGTTTAGGGACAGGTTCCTGCTATTTTCTATTGGGACAGAAATATATAGGTGACTCTCTGTATATTTCACCAGCACTGCACCTGTCCCCTGTGATATAGTGTGTCTGTCCAGTACATTGTTTAGGGCTAGGTTCCTGCTTCTTGCTATAGGGAGAGAGATATATAGGTGAATCTCTGCATATTTCACCAGCACTCCACCTGTCCCCTATGATATACTGTCTGTCCAGTACATTGTTTAGGGCTATGTTCCTGCTTCTTGCTGTAGGGAAAGAAATATATAGGTGACTCTCTGCATATTTCACCAGCACTGCACCTGTCACCTGTGATACACTGTGTGTGTCCAGTACATTGTTTAGGGACAGGTTCCTGCTATTTGCTATAGGGACAGCAATATATAGGTGACTCTCTGCATATTTCATGAGCACTGCACCTGTCACCTGTGATATACTGTGTGTGTCCAGTACATTGTTTAGGGACAGGTTCCTGCTATTTGCTATAGGGACAGAAATATATAGGTGACTCTCTGCCCATTTCACCAGCACTGCACCTGCCCCCTGTGATATACTGTCTGTGCAGTACATTGTTTAGGGCTAGGTTCCTGCTTCTTGCTATAGGGATATAATTATATAGGTGAATCTCTGCATATTTCACCAGCACTCCACCTGTCACCTGTGATATACTGTGTGTATCCAGTACATTGTTTAGGGAGAGGTTCCAGCTATTTGCTATAGGGACAGCAATATATAGGTGACTCTCTGCCTATTTCACCAGCACTGCACCTGTCACCTGTGATATACTGTGTGTGTCCAATACATTGTTTAGGGAGAGGTTCCAGCTATTTGCTATAGGGGCAGCAATATATAGGTGACTCTCTGCCTATTTAACCAGCACTGCACCTGTCACCTTTGATATACTGTGTGTGTCCAGTACATTGTTTAGGGCTAGGTTCCTGCTATTTGCTATATGGACAGAAATATATAGGTGACTCTCTGCATATTTCACCAGCACTGCACCTGTCACCTGTGATATACTGTGTGTGTCCAGTACATTGTTTAGGGACAGGTTCCTGCTATTTTCTATAGGGACAGAAATATATAGGTGACTCTCTGTATATTTCACCAGCACTGCACCTGTCACTAGTGATATAGTGTGTCTGTCCAGTACATTGTTTAGGGCTAGGTTCCTGCTATTTGCTATAGGGACAGAAATATATAGGTGACTCTCTGCATATTTCACCAGCACTGCACCTGTCACCTGTGATATACTGTGTGTGTCCAGTACATTGTTTAGGGACATGTTCCTGCTATTTTCTATAGGGACAGCAATATATAGGTGACTCTCTGTATATTTCACCAGCACTGCACCTGTCACCTGTGATATACTGTCTGTGCAGTACATTGTTACGGCTAGGTTCCTGCTTCTTGCTATAGGGAAAGAATTATATAGGTGAATCTCTGCATATTTCACCAGCACTCCACCTGTCCCCTGTGATATACTGTCTGTGCAGTACATTGTTTAGGGCTAGGTTCCTGCTTCTTGCTATAGGGAAAGAATGATATAGGTGAATCTCTGCATATTTCACCAGCACTGCACCAGCACTTCGTGCACCAACAAAGGCCAGGTACACAATTGTCCAGCAAGGGCACAGTTCTGGAGGATGACGCGGTGGAGGATGAGGAGGAGGAAGACATGGAGGAGGAGGAGGAACCATGTTCACAGCAAAATGGCATCCAGACCAGCTCATGGCCATCACTGGTGCGTGGCTGGGGGGATACAGAGGACACAGATGATACACCTCCCACAGAGGACAGCTTTTCGTTGCCTCTGGGCAGCCTGGCACACATGAGCGATTACATGCTGCAGTGTCTCCGCAACGACCGGCGTGTTTCGGACATTTTACCAGGTGCTGATTACTGGGTGGCCACGCTGCTGGATCCCCGTTACAAGGACAATGTACCATCCTTAATTCCCTCACTGGAGCATGATCGCAAGATGCACGAGTACAAGCGCAGGCTGGTAGACGCGCTGCTGGTGCAATTCCCACCTGGCAGCGGGGGCACAGTGGAAGCACAAGGCGAAGGCAGAGGAGGAGGAAGAGGTCGCCAATGCAGCAGGGGCACCGGCTCAGAAGGCAGGGTTAGCATGGCCGAAATGTGGAAAAGCTTTGTCGGCATGCCACAACAAACAGCACCACCAGCTGATATGGAACGTTTTAGCAGGAGGCAGCATTTCAGCAACATGGTGAAGCAGTATGTGTGCACACGCCTACACGTACTGAATGACGGCTATGCCCCCTTAAACTTAGGGTTAGGGTTAACCCTAACCCCTTATCGACATTAAATTAGCCCCAGAACCTGTGTAATTACTCTGTGTTCAGGTTTAAAGGGATGAGGTAGCAACCCTAGATCTTTCTCACTCTTTTGGGGTTTACCCTAATTTAAAAAATAAATCAATTAAAAACCAAAACCTGCTGTGTTGGCTACCTCCTCCTCCTCCACCCCCGCTTCCACCTACACCACCACATCCACCTCAACCTCCTACTACATATGGACCTCGTCCTCCTAGGTCAAAATTATTTTATTTTTTATTTTTATTTTTTTTATGTTATTTTAAGTTATTTCCCTATCCACATTTATTTTCAGAGTACTTGCCATGCTCTCCCCGACATGTTGCTGCCATTTGCAGCCCTCCAGCCCTTTCCCTTCGTTTTTTAGAGACATTTTAGTAGTCAAAATTCCGGGTCCCCATTGACTTCAATGGGGTTTGGGTTCAGGTCAAAGTTCGGGTCGGGTTCGGTCCCGAACCCAAACTTTTTTTTCAAAGTTCGGGTTCGGGTCCAGGTGTCCGCTCAACTCTAGCCTTGTGATATAATTATTATTATTATTATTTTTAATTTATTGTCCTTGCTATTAACCATTTGTTGTATTGAATAAAATATTGTTTGTTTCAAATACGTTTTGTGACTTGTTAAGGCACCGATATAATCCCCTTATCCTTCTCACAACCCTGTATTATGTGACAATTTGTTTTTGTAACGATACAGAAAGAGCACTGCATTAACTAGCCTGCATGACACTCTGGCCCATACTAAAAATAATTTTGAAATATCCTGAATGCTTTTTTTTACAGGGTAGAATAGAAGAGAGAATTGGATATTTTCCAGCAAATTTTGTACAAAAGGTACAAACAAATGAGAGTCTTTATCGCTGCACAAGAACATTTATTGGATGCAAAGAACAAGGGCAGATTACACTTAAGGAAAATCAGGTACATAAATCTCTAATCTGTAAACAAGTTAAAATATACAATTTCTAAATATTTCAGCTATATTAAAAATATATTAAATCGTATATCTTTGCGGTAAAAGAATCTCAGATACTAGATTTTGCTGTTCTTACGTACAGTATTGCCATTGACATTCAGGAGTTTTATATATTGTTATCACTAATGAAAATAGAGTCACATTTTAGTTACATTAGATAGACCAAAAAACAAAGTGTCCCCAGAATGTATCATCTCTAACTGATTCAGAGGAAGGCAAAATAAAACCCTTATGAAGCATGATTCACTTTTCTCTAAGAAGAAAATATTTTTTTAAGTCCTCTTTGTAGCAATCCAGATGTCCATTCTAAATTTTCACAGCTTTTACATTCATCAAACCTTTTCATGTTTAGTTTTCTTCTATTCAAAAGCAGTACCCTTGTGCAATTTGTGGTTGAATTAAAAGTGTTTCAGTTTTGTTATATATTGTAAAGTTTGGGGGATTATAGCTCCACAGGACCGAGTGCAAAAACCATTAAACTTTAATCAAAAAGGCTTTTATTTTCAGCAAGCAAATCAAAAATAAAGCTTCCAGCAGCCCACAGGCACAAAAATACAAAATACAGTCTACTTATCTTTAGCACAAATTAAAAAGGCACATACAGTTCATAAATGGGTCTTCACCCCAAGGTTTTAACAGTCCTTGTTGAATCTTTTAGCAGCCTCCATTAGACTCACAGCTCTCCAAGACAGGTGTATTCACCAACTCCTCCTCACCAACTTACCTAGCATTACTTACTGTCTTTTAAGAGATGCTTTCTGGAGGCCCTTAACCCTGTGTGTGCTGGAATCCCTGTAGTCATAGTCAGGGGTGGATGCTTTTTCCCACCCGAACATCACTTCAGAGCCTCCGAAATTCCGGGTCCCAAATATCTCTCTGTGAGTCAGTCCTCTCCTGATTAAGGCTATTCCTGGTAATTCCTAACACATCCTGGGTGACCCCCTGAATACTACCACACTATATAGCACCCGTCCAGGACCCAACCTTGACGTCCTGTACATATCCCTCCCCCTCTGCCTGAACGCGGAGGTGTTGGAGGCACCACTCGACATTATACAATGGACGAAGGAGAGAACATCGGCACTCTGATGCTGTCTCCTGGGTCCGTGCTCTACCACAAAATTTAACTCCTGGAGAGAAAGGAACCACCTTGTCATTAGTGTGCTTGTTCTGTCTCATCCAGGTCAATGGGGCATGGTCTGACACCAGGCGAAACCTCCTACCTTGAAGAAAATATTGTACAGAGTCCAAAGCCCACTTGATGTCAAGAGACACTCCCGCTCCACCACAGCGTAGTTTCTCTCCACTCTCGTCAGCTTCCTACTCAGAAAAACTATGGGGTGCTGTTCCCCATTGATCTCTTGAGACAGGACCACTCCTAACCCTTTTGCTTAAAGCATCTATCAGCACTACAAAATCCTTAGCAAAATCTGAAGCTACAAGCACCGAATGCTGGCACAATGCCGTCTTAAGCTTCTGAAAAGCTTCTTCGGCATCGGCATTCCACTTTATCATCACCGACATTCTGCCTTTGGTCAAGTCAACGGTGCAGCAATGGTGGCAAAGTTGGGGACAAACCTCCGATAGTAGCCAACTATGCCCAAAAATGCTCTGACCTGCTTCATTGTTAGGGGACAAGGCCAGTACTGTATGGCTTCTACCTTACTAATTTGAGACTTCACCAGCCCTCTACCCACAATGTAACCTAGGTACTTGACTTCCTCCATCCCAATTGCCCGCATTCTCCACCAGTTGTAAAGTTTGGGGGATTATAACTCCACAGGACAGAGTGCAAAAACCATTACAATTTAAACAAAAAGGCTTTTATTTTCAGTAAGCAAATCAAAAATAAGGCTTCCAGCAGCACACAAGCACAAAAATACAAATTAAAGTCTGCTTATCTTCAGCACAAAGTAAAAGTAAAAAGGCACATACAGTTCATAGATGGGTCTTCACCCCAATGTTTTAACAGTCCTTGTTGAATCTTTTAGCAGCCTCCAGCAGACTCACAGCTCTCCAAGACAGTGTATTCACCAACTCCTCCTCACCAACACACCTAACACTACTTCCTGTCCTTTAAGAGCTGCTTCCTGGAGGCCTTGTGTGTGCTGGAATCCCTGTAGTTAGGGGTGGAGGCTCTTTCCCACCCGAATATCACTTCAGAGCCGCCAAAATTCCGGGTACCACATATCTCTCTATTAGCACAGAGAGAACTGTGAGTCAGTCCTCTCCTGATTAAGGCTATTCCTGGGAATTCCTCACCCATCCTGGGTGACCCCCTAAATACATACTACCACACTTCCCTTAAAGGGACCATAACCCAAATATCAGTGCTATATAGCACCCATCCAGGATCCAACCATGGTGTCCTGTACAATATATATATATATATATATATATATATATATATATATATATATATATATATATATATATATATATATATATATATATATATATATATATATATATATATATATAGATAGATAGATTTATCTATATCTATCTATCTATCTATCTATCTATCTATATATATATATATATACACACACACACACATATATATATATATGGGGACCATACCCACCTCAATTTCTCCTAATTCTATTAGTTTAAAGTAAAGTATTTTTTTCATAGTTGAGGTTCTCCCAGGCACCTTATTAAATAATTTCCCCTTTTCTGTCTTCATACCATTGAGAAATAAAGTAATTTTCAACCCCCATGTAAAAAAATCATAAATGCACCCATATAAAAAAAAAAAAGGAAATGTACATTGATAAAAAAAAATAGCATTAGAGCCTGCAAAAGTATTGCACCCATGATCAGCTCATCACAGGTGCAATGCAAAGGCTCCTGCATACTATCCCTCCAGCCCCAGGTCTGTACAGTGGTATGAACCTACATACATGTGCCATGGTGGCAGATGAGACTTGTAATCTTCTATATACAAACGCTCCTTCTGCCTCTGGAAAATAATCCCATGTGTTCTTTAGGAACAGGGAAGCCATCAGAAACTGTGGGCCCCTTACACATCTTTAGGCCTGGGCCTGACCACCAACATTCCCCAGGGCCCATCCCCTGGCTGTCCCACCAAATCCGCCCACTAGCCATCCCACCAAGTGCTTCAGTGACTCAGCCCCACCTCATACCTGTATGCTCTCAGTCCCCCTCTCAGCCTCCTCACCCCTGTATGCTCGCAGCCCCCTTACACCTGTATGCTCACAACCCCCTCACACCTTTATGCTTGCAGCCCCCTCTCAGCCCCCTTACACCTGTGTGCTTACACTTACGCAGCCCCCCTCACACCTGTGTGCTTACACTCTACTCACACCTGTTTGCTCGCAGCCTCCCTCACACCTGTTTGCTCACAGCACCCCTCACACCTGTTTGCTTGCAGCCTCCCTCACACCAGTATGCTTGCAGCCCCCCTCACATCTGTATGCTCTCAGCTCCCTCACACCTGTACGCTCACAGCCCCCTCACACCTGTATGCTCTCAGCCCTCTCACATCTGTATGCTCAGAGCCCAACTCAAACCTGTACACTCTCAGCCCCCTCACACCTGTACGCTCGGGGCCCCCTCACACCTGTACGCTTGCAGCCCGCTCACACCTGTATGCTCGCAGACCCTCTCACATCTGTACATTTTCAGCCCCCCCTCACACCAGTAAGCTCGCAGCCCCCTCACATCTGTACGCTCGCAGCCCCCCTCACACCTGTATGCTCACGACCCCCTCACACCTGTATGCTCGCAGCCCCTCTCACACATGTACGCTTACAGCCCCCCTCACGCCTGTGGGCTCACAGCCCCCCCCCCACATATATATATAATGATACACATATACACACAGACATGTACGTACACATACACACACACACATGTACACATACACATGTACACACAGACATGCACACACTCAGACACACATTCAGACACACACGCAGATACAAACAAAGGCACACATGTATACAGCCACCACCCCCACCCCCCTTTACTTGTCCAACAGCCTTTACTTGTAAGGTGGTCTTCCTAGTCATGGCTCCTGTTTTCACATGTGGCAGAGACACAGAGAGGAGCTGCAGTCTAGGACACATTACAGGCAGCTCACACGATGAGTGCACATGCAGGAAGTTGCCAGAGGTGGCAGCAAAGTGCTCGATGTGAGCTTAATGAGACAGAGCAGCAGCAGCTGCCGACTGACACTTATACAGAGGCATCCATGGAGCTCCTCTGCACCCACACCTGCCTTCTCCCATCACCACCAGGCAGCCAGGCCTGTCAAGACACTGGGGCCCTTTACAAGTGTATGGGCTGTACCTCCCCGATGGCAGCCCTGTTTAGGAATAAAATATGTTTATCTTCTATTTACTGTATATGAAGGGTTCTATGCTGTAAAGCCTCGTACACACGACCAGTTTTCCCATCTGGAAAATTGCCATGACAGCTTTTGGCTGGGAAAACTGTCCGTGTGTATGCTCCATGGCAGTTTTCCAGACGGGGAAAACCTCTGGTATGTACAGGGGGAAAGTTACCGCACAGGTTCTCGGTTTTCCCCCCGGGATTCCCAGTGGACTTTTTACCGCCGGAAATCTCGATCATGTATACAGGGCTTAAGGGATGTAAACGTCTGGAATTGTCTTTCACATCAAGTAGTTCTAAAAGGATCAGTAGGTTAAATCATAAAAGGGTCTGCTGCATCTTTAAAGCTGTGAACTATAAATGGCTACTGATATTTGTAAAGTATACACTCGACCCAATTTCAACCAATTTCCTTGATGTGCTTGGACTGTCCCAAAGCATTAGGCCCCATACACACGAGAGGATTTATCCGCAGATACGGTCCAGCGGACCGTATCCGCGGATAAATCCTCTCGAGGATTTCAGAAGATTTCTATGCGATGGCGTGTACACACCATCGCATTGAAATCCGCGCTGAAATCCTCTGGCGATGACGTGTCGCCGCTATTATGACGCGGCGACGGGCGCGACGCTGTCATATAAGGAATTCCACGCATGCGTCAAATCATTACGACGCGTGCGGGGAATCCCTTTGGACGAATGGATCCGGTAAGTCTGTACAGACGAGCGGATCCATCCGTTGAAATGGATTCCAGCAGATGGATTTGTTGTGCATGTCAGCAAATATCCGATCTGCTGGAATCCATCCCAGAGGAGATTTCTCCGCGGAAACAGATCCGCTGGCGTGTACACACCATAGGATCTATCCGCAGAAACCCATTTGCTGGGATTTATCTGCGGATGGATTCTATCGTGTGTATGGGGCCTTAGAAGTGAAAATAATAAATAATTTTGGAAAGGAAAAACATTTTTATTGCATGTATGCAGGAGGCAGAGGTGAAACAAATGTTGCTTATAGAGGGAAACTTAGAGGCCTGTATACTAAAGGAATAGAGAATCTTTGCGCAATAAATTATTTGAATATTTACTTCAATTATTCAATTATGTTAAAAGAAATTCCGTTTTGCTTTTTTTATGTGCACATGATTGGTTATTCAAAGTGACACAATGTTTCACACAATGGGATAATTAAAGTGAATATTCACACAATTCATACTGTGAAAAGTCACATGGTAACATAGTTAGTCAGGTTGAAAAAAAGTCCATTTAGTTAAACTGAAAAAAAATAATAATAATAATACAATCCCATATTAGTCTTATAAGTTGTGTTTATGTAATGAGATCAGTAATGAAGTTGTCTTTGGCACCCAAATGTATTGGAATAATTTATTGTACAATGTGTGTAAAGTATTTTTTTATTTTTGCAAACATTGATGATTTTAACATGTGTGTGAAAAATTTAAAAAAATGCCTCAGGTGCAGAGTGGTTCAACAAAAAATAATAAAGATGTCCCATAGTGTCCGAAAATTATATCCCAAAAAGTAAGTGTCCCAAGACAATCCTTGCACATAGACTGTAACTGTAGATGAAGCAGTCCGTTGCAGGGTGTATGACAGTAGTTTATCTTGAGATGTCACCTTAACACTTGTTTACAAATGTCTTGAAATTGTCTGAAACATTAGTATGGATTCCTCCTGACTTTTCAGCTGTGTCTCCGTTCATAGCTGTCTGGCATTCTTCTTAGCTTGACACATTTCAACATCCAACAAGCCAGAAGAATCTATCCTCTACAGTTCCAATTTGGAGAAAAGAAAAAGTGTCAAGTTTCATCTTACTGAAACGACACACTAACATTTTTCATTACTGGGTTATTATTACCTGACATCTATTTTATTAGCATTATACTTTTCTAGGCAGATGCACAGCTGCACATGTGAAAGTTCCATTGCTTAAAGCTTTTATTCATTATGACAGTGTCTGAGAGTCTGGAATATCAATTCTGACACTACTGTTGGGGGAAGAATGATGGAGATCCCAAAATGTCACACAACATTTTGAGAATCCATATGTGTGTGCAAATACACACATAAGAGCGCTTAAAGCCTACCTAAAGTCAAAAAAGTTAGTAAAACTTCAATGGAATACAATAACAAGGACCACCAGCTCACTGCACATCTGTTCAGACATACTTTTGAAAAGGCTTTTAAGTGTATGTCTATGGGAAAAAACGAAAACAAGTAGAATGACAAAGAAAACTTTTAATACTTCTCTCCCCAGCAGGCAGTGAGTCCTTATTTCACACTCTTTAAAAGCTGTGGCTTCTAGGAAAACTTTCCGCATCTGACATTTCTGAATGTGTCAGATAGTTGCATTTCACAAAATGCAATTTCAAAACACTGGGAAATGTATTGAATGTAAGATTTCCAGTGGAGCTGCTAAAAAGAGTGAAGTGGGGTCATGCTGTCTGGTGAAGAGGTAAGTATTAAAGGCATATAACACCTTTGGTAAAAGATTAATGAATGCATTCATATTGCAAATAGAAAAAAAAATGCATTTATTAATTATTTGCAGTTTCATGGCACAGGCTTTTGCAGACTATTCCTTCAGGCCCAGGTCTGTGCAGACTTTCAGTAAACTTGGTCATACTTGGATTGAAATTTGGCTGATTCAGTCAAACTTCAATCCATGTATGGGCAGGGAGATTGTATAGAAGCCAGTCTACTGATCGTCACCGTCGTCCTGTTGGTTTTTTCCTGCTATAGCCTGAAACGCTGATCAGTGTTTTTTGATAGCAGGAATGTCTCCTCGAATGCGTGAATGGCAGAGTAGGGTCTGTCTTATGGAGCTTGAAAAGTATACAATGGACTCCATATGTTGTTATGTCACTGCATTTGCACTCCGATAAGAACTAGGGGTCAGATCCACAGTGAGAGTACGCCGGCGTATCTACTGATACGCTGGCGTACTTTCAAATTTCCCGCGTCGTATCTTTAGTTTGAATCCTCAAACCAAGATACAACGGCATCTGGGTTTGATCCGACAGGCGTACGGCTTCGTACGCCTTCGGATCGTAGATGCAATACTTCGGCGTCCGCTGGGTGGAGTTTGCGTCGTACGCGCGGCCGTCGTAATTCTCTTACGTCGTCTCTAGTCGGCTTTTTACGGCGTAAAGTTAAAGCTGGTATTTTGCGGCGTATAGTTAGACTTGCCATGTTAAGTATGGCCGTTGTTCATTCGGCGCGGGGACGTGCTTCATTTAAATGAATCACGCCCCCTAATCGCCGATTTTATTCCACCGCCACAGATACACTACGCCGCCGTAACTTACGGCGCAAATTCGTTGTGGATTTGATAAAAAGCCAAGTAAGTTACGGCGGCGTAGCGTATCTTAGATACGCTGCGCCGGTGCCGATCTATGTGGATCTGGCCCTAAGAGTCCTTCTTCTGTGGTGGCTGATCAGACTTGTAGATGTCCATTAGCAAACCTGAACAGCTGCAAAAAATTATAAAACCAAAGAAGACTGTGGGGAGAAGCACCCTGTAAATCAAGTAGGAGGGTGAGGCAGTTTGGGTTTGGGGCTGAGGAATGACATCATGTTTCGTTTTACATCCTAAATATGGGTGCAACATGAAACAACGTTAGAAAGGTGGAATTAGCCTTTTAGAGTCTTCTTATGACACAATTAAAATACCAACAATACAACCACTGCTGCGGCGAAATATATCAATGATAAACAAAGCTGTGCTGAAACTACCCAAATATAAAGCGTATAAACATTAAATAAAAAGGAGTACAACTCTTTCAGTGCAGCAATACAGTTCAAAGTACAGATCCTGTGCAAAAATAGCAATACATATGAGTTAATAAAGTGTCCAAAATATAAAGTGTAATTCAGTAAGAAAAAAGTCTATCTAAAACTTTCAAAGCTGTACAAAAACAGCAATAGGCAGTTATTAGCTCCTAAATGGTCCAAATTAAGAGAGAAGGGTGTCAACTCTCCTACCACAGACACACTTCCCCTATATAAAAAAAACTCAACAATCTAAATTGCCCTAATAGGTAGGTCTTAGCAGGTTTTTATCTGAAATGTGTATATATACTGCTGTTAGTACAAGAACCATTCCTCCAAAAGTTATTCCGCGTACACACGACCGTTTTTCGCGATGTGAAAAATTAAAAAAAATTTTTAATGTCATTAAAAAAGATTGTGTGTGGGCTCCAGAGCATTTTTTGCGACGTTAAAAATGGCCATTAAAAATTTAGAACATGCTCTAAATTTTCACGTCGTTTTTAATGTTGTCGTTTTTAACAATGTAAAAAATGGTCGTGTGTGGACTTTAACGACGCGAAAATAACGCACATGCTGAAAAGTAAGTTATGAGACGGGAGCGCTCATTCTGGTAAAACTAGCGTTCATAATGGAGATAGCACATTCATCACGCTGTAACAGACTGAAAAGCGCGAGTCGTCTCTCACCAAACTTTTACTAAAACGAAATCAGCAAAAGCAGCCCCAAGGGTGGCGCCATCCGAATGGTACTTCCCCTTTATAGTGCCGTCGTACGTGTTGTATGTCACCACGCTTTGCTAGAGCATTTTTTTCACGATCGTGTGTAGGCAAGGCCGGCTTAACAATAATTGGGTTTAAAAAAAAAAAAAAAAATTTCTAGACCATTAAAAATGGTTGTGTGTACACAGCATAACACATTTAAATTGATAAGAAAGTAAGAAGGAGATCAACATTTATTAAGAGCTAAAATAAAACCATTTAAATCACTCACACTATTTTCTGCTCCATGCCCCCCCTATGCCCATGTCTCATTACAAGCGTAGTGCTCTCCCCCACCTTCTCAACGCGGCAAAATGCCTTATACCGTTGCATTGGAAAAGTTCACATATTCCGAGCGAGCAGGATTGGCTGGGAAAGGTGGAGGAGATCATGGAGTCAGGGAGTTGGCTTGCCAGCTGCAGGGATACTCGTAAAAACTTTGACCTTGCTTGGGCCAGTTGGAGAGCCCACGTGCATGACACAGCCACGTCTGGATGTTGCGTTGCTCACCTTGGCAGACCCTTCCTTTGGGAGGCTAGTACAGGCGTACCGCTAGTCGTCAACCTCAGGTCCCACTTCATAGTGGCTCATCATGCTGACAAACCCGGCGAGAGCTGTTCCACACACCTTCATGCCCTTTTCTATCCCTTCTTTTCTCCTTTTTCTCATCTGTTTTTCATCTATCTCAAGCTATCTCTCTTCTCCCCCCTCTATTTCACTGTTGGTTGCGTATCTGTTTTTTTTTTTTTTTTTTTTACTGTTACTGCTGTTTTACTACGTTTTTGCTTGCGGGACACGGGGGTGTCTTTCTTTTTTTTTTTTTTTTTTTTTTGGGCTACCTGGACGGCCTTCAGGTTCCTGGTCGTCTGGGTACTTTAAATCTTTATAGTTGCTCATTCATATGGGGGCCATGATTGTCGCCATCCTAGGGCCGAGCGTTGAGCCACCTTGCCCTCCTTCTGTTTGGGGGAGGCCTGCCCACATGAATCGAACATCTGGGTCAGGCCTGACAGGCAAGGTGCCCCGGCGTTTGGACCCTGCTGCCTGGAGTTCTCCCCGGAGTCGTGAGATGGCTGTCCATGATTGGACTAAGCTTATACACCCCCTGGGGTTCCTGCCCCCCTCATCACCCTCCTTCTACCCCCAGACCCCTTGTCCTCTGTCCTTTCCCTGGTTTCCTAGCCTTCCCTTTCCTCCCTGGTTGTTTTGGCTTTGTTGTGAAGTCATACTATTCTGTTTTATTTTTCTCTCTTGTAATGTGAAAAAGGAAAATAAAGATTTTACAAAATAAATCACTCATGTGTGCAAGTGCCTGCCCACAATATGTGATGATGTCACAGTACTGTAGCTCCACCTAATACATTTCATCACAAATGGCCTTCCTCAGGGAGATGGAACTTGGCTCAATGAATTAGAGTAATGGGACTGCTCAAACAGCATTTTCTGCCTCTCCGCATTTACTTTGCTCAATTAGATTAGCAAAAGGGTCAGATTGACTAAAGATGTTTTTCAATTTGTAAACTAACATTAAAATAGCTAAAACAGAAATTGTATGTATATATGATATACAGTATGTTAACATGGTGTACTTTTCTTCCTAGATTTGTTCAAGTTCAGAGAAGGAGCAAAATGGTTTTCTCAAAGTGGTCAGTGGGAAGAAAAGAGGCTTTGTACCCATGGATGTTTTGGAAAATATCTGACTGACTTGAATGTTACCATCATCCAAGTTTTCAGGGGATGCTGGTCTGCATCATGTGGTATCATGACTAAGAAGAGTCACACCGGCCACAGTGAATGGATACACAGAAGAGAGATAAGAAATCAGAAGATTCCTAGGACTGTTAAAAACCAAGAACAGACTCTAATAGGCTGTGTAGTAAAGCATTACAGATTATGAGTTATCCTTGCGTGGAAACAAAAATGCTGCAGTGGTGATAATCAAAGAAGACAAAGCCTCTCGATGTGTCTTAAATAAGCTGCTCTGCTAAGTCTTACATTTTTAAGGGCAGTTTCAAAGGAGTAGTATCACAGTTATGTAATTGCCTTTATGGGACGAGCTTCCTTCGTCAGTGTTCTCTTTTGTAACATTGAAGTAATCTATTTACCTCCCTGTACCCATGGTGTAAAAAGTACAGTAGACTGTAAGCTCTATGGGGCAAAAACTGTGCCTGCTAACATTTCTTGCATAGCGTGGTGTACAGTAACTTAATTCCGTTTTTTACTCTCTAAATCAGGATGGGAACATAAATGCTAATATGCAGTACTTCAGTCACGTGTATCATGTTTTTTTCTGTGCCAGAGGCATGGATTCTGGTCATCAATATTTACTTCATATGTACATTGATTAATTTATTCAGCATCCTTTTCAACACCAATGTTACAAAGTACATACATCAGTCACTCCCTTTTGGGATATCATTGCATATGTAATATGAATGTGAATGAATTTTAGGATACATGTTATGTTTCCTTTTTTGTACAATCAGTGTTTTTTATGTTTTCATAATGCGCATAGAAATGCCTAATAATGGAAGCCACATTCTTTTTACAGTGTACAAAATCCCCAGTTAGTTATGCAGGCAGAACATTTTTTTTAAAAAAGCAAAAAGGTTATATGCCCTGGGCAAACCATTAGACCATATTAATGGAGCCATGATGAACGTAAAACACAATATATTTATATTTATATAAAAAAAAAAATGTTGCCAATATGTCAAACAACATAAAAAGACCTTGTTTAAAATATCTATTTAACAAAGTCTTAAAATGTTATAAGCTATTATATACAGTATGTGATCAGTAATTTCAGTTTAGTATAATCTAGGGGAAGGCTGACAATCGCGTCCTTCAACAGGGTTAGTGAACAGAATGTCAATGGTACTGTGCATCAGCATGGCTGTATTTAGACATTATGCTGCCGATGGTTCACCCAAATGTATCATACAATTGTTTTAGAAAAGAATAGAATGCACCTTTGAAGGTAGCATGAGGTCTGTTTTAAATGTATACTGTTTAAATGGTACTACGTTTCACTGTACAGACCACTCAACAGGAGAAAGAGGGCATGATATTTCCCAAACTAAAGAAAGCCTTCTGACCCCTCTGTGTATTGTTTGACCCCTCTGTATATCCCTTTTCCTGTGCAGTTTTCTTGCTGAATTTGCAACTATCCATCAGAAACAGAAGACAGAAACAAATGAAGAAAATAATGATGCAATTTGTACCTGATCATGCCCCTACTTAACTTACTGTTTAATGTGTGTCCACAAAACTGTAGTTGGATCAGAATGAAGTTGGCACTTGAAAACATTGTTCAAGGTTTTGGTTTTTCAGAGGTGAAGATTATATTTATGAGAACAGGTGACTATGTGGATTCAAATTAACAGGCCAGAAAATCAGCTCCAAGTTGGAAAATAAAATAACTTAGCACAGGGGTGCCCAACCTTTTGAAGAGCAAGGGCCACTTAAGCGACTTCGTAACCGGTCGCGGGCCACAATGAGCGGAGCGGTTGGATGGCAGCCCACTCGGCTCTATAGAGTCCACTCTACTCTTTTTTTTTGCGGATTGGATTGGAGGTAGGCGTTTGTAAACATACACAAGTCCATTTACAACTTTCACTTCTTAGAGGTGAATGAAGGGCCCGATTGGGTTAGACTGACCATGTGAAAGGGGTCTAAGGCTGCTTTTACACTGATGCACTGTTGTTTGTATCCCATGAAAACTTAGTATAGAAAGAACACTGTCCAGGAAAAAACAATTTTCTTAAAGTGACCATAGTCTGCAACAGTGGTGGTCAAACCAATGATAATGGTAACATGATCTGCCACTATGGGAAAGAATCCTGTGACTGATCAAACATTCCTCCATTCACAGATCAAGCTACAGGTAGTGCAATCAGTAAAAGAATGGAGCAGAGCATAGGAGGGAATGTATCCCCATCAGATCATCTTTAGTGCAGCTGAGCCTGGAGATTTGAAGCTATTAATGCCCACATCACCAGACGTTCAGTAACAGGAAGAGGACAGAGTAGCCCAGGAGTGAAGATCTCTACTGGATCCAGCAGCCTGCACATCATGGGACACACTTAATTACAGGTAAGTAATGTAACTGAAGCTGTGAATAAAAATATTTTTTACAAATCTACACCTTTAATAAAAGTCTAATAAATCCAAGGATTACATTTCAAAAATAGTGCAGCACTATTTAAAGTTCATAAAGAAAAAAGTTAATGTAGAAAAGCACACAGATCTCCAAGTAAAGTGACAATGTATCTTGATAAACAATGGACTCCGTGCTATAAGTGTAAAGCCTCAACCTTAGACACTTTATGCCGTTCACCTCAACGCCAGGACCCCTGAATTAACAAAGGGGCACATAGGCTTTCCCATAAAGGGCAAATATCCAAGAGTGTGCTCACAGCAGTCTCCCTGGTGTGGATCTCATGGAAAGACTCATACACGGAAATCCCATCAGGTTGGTTGGAATGCAGTTGTCATCAAAATCCTGAGATATACAAATAAACAAGAGACATCTAGTGCTCTCTGCTATCAAGCATCTAATTGAGCAAAAAAAGGAATTACACCTACAAAAGAGGCACTTCCTATAAGTGCCAGCATGCGAGCGCAAGTACATAAAAATCACATAGGAGACAGCCGCGGGTGACGTCACTTAGCTCCTTTCCATAAAATCCAAGGATATGCATTCTGTTATAGATATTTATAAATGCAAATAGCCTGCTATGTTAGCACTTTTTAAGCAATGTGTATTCACTAGAACTAGGTCTTGTAGAAGTGAACTTCATATGTTGACAGCTCCAATGGTCAGTCGCGCAACTATAGCCATATCAACTGACACAGCTGCTGAGGGTTTGGAATTGGGGCCCCAGCAGTGAAAAATTAAATGTAGAAAATCTGTGGGCATGTATAGAAAACACAGATCTAGTGCTTTATCTTTAGGAGTTGGAGATGTTGTAGTTGATACTGACACTAAGGCCTCGTACACACGATAGGTTAACCAGAGGATAACGGTCTGATGGACCGTTTTCATTGGTCCAAACCGATCGTGTATAGGCCCCATAGGTTATTTAACCTTCGGTTAAAAAAAAGCCAACTTGCTTCAAAATGTAACCGATGGATTGCTAACCGATAGGTCAAAACCGATCGTTAGTACGCACAACCATCGGTTAAAAATCCACGCATGCTCAGAATCAAGTCGACGCATGCTTGGAAGCATTGAACTTCGTTTTTTTCAGCACGTCGTTGTGTTTTACATCACTGCGTTCTGACACGATCGGTTATTTAACCCATGGTGTGTAGGCGTGACGGATCATCTGTCAGCTTCATCGGTTAACCCTTTGACAACGGTCATTTAGACCGTTCTCATTGGATGGACTGATCGTGTGTATGAGGCTTAACTCCCTGTGAAGTCTACAGTCTAGAAAAGCTGACACACAAGAGAAGTCTTCAGAATTGTCGCAGCCCCTCACTGTCCCTGTGCAGCATGCAGAATTTAGAAATGGTTGCAGAATGTCTTAACATTACAGACTGGTCCTTTTCCCTATTTTAAAGCAGTTGTATTGTCTTCAGAATTTCTGATGAGTCCTCCTGGCCAGCACACTAAAATGAACTCTGTATACCAAAACGTTATTCTGAGGTTATAAAATAAAAAGAAAACTTCTCTTTATCTAGAAACTGACAAGAGTGCTGATATGCCACAGAGTGATGGCCAGCAGGCAACATCTAAATGTTGCCATGGGGTTCAATTATATGCATTTATGATCCTGTATACAGTAAAGCAATCCTGTCACAAAATTAAAAAACTCCCAACCAAGTTTGTTCCTGTAAAGAAGAAACAGAATACTTCCCTTTCCTGTTGACTGAGCTGCTGAATGTGTCTACATTCTCACCCAGAGAATGGTCCTCAAAAGTCATATGGGAAACCACTACTTCTGGGAGTGTAGATTTCTTGGCCACCTACAGCTCTTATTTGTTCCTGCCATCCTCTGCAGTGATGTAGATTGGCACGGTGGGAAGAATGCGTTTCCCTGTGGACTGTGGACTTTAGGGACCATTTCTCAGAATAGGAGTGGTGTTCACTGGAGTGGTAAATATTTTTGTTTCTTGTTCATGTGGTACAGGCTTATGTCTGCTTGAGACTTTTTAATTGTGTGATAGAATTGCTGTTTTACTGCTAGAGAATATAGATTAAACCTATTTCTATTCCAACTGCAAATAGTGACATAAGAATTGGCCACAAAGTAAACCATTTTTTTTTCTATACATATATGCATATAGTATTTTATCAGCCTTTTAAGTTATCAGGTGACAGTACATGTTATTACTGAGTTTAGGTTGTAAAAGTATTTCCAAATATATCTGTATCTGGCAAGTTTTTGCGTAATCACAGATTGGGTGAGCATTTATATTACATACAGTAGCTTTGTGTTATTTGCAAATATAAAAGGGTATTTTGAGTTATAAGTTAAATATAACTGGGGTAATATAACCAATTACACCTCCAAGAATGTGTGTTTCAAGTTCTATACGTTTAAAGGATCATTCAATATGAAAGTGATATCTTAGTGATATCTTAATTACAAATAGAATCTGTTGGGTGGAGTCAGGCCCTGGAGTAATATACTACATGTCCAAAAGTAAGAACTGCCTGCCGTGCTCCCACAAATCTTTGCATGTTCGAGCTCTCCTGTTCTCCAAATTATAAAGTAGAGGAAAAATGCCACAAGGACAGTAGAATGCCCTCATAATGGTCATGCCAGGTGTGCAGACAAATGAACAGTGCAGATAATTCAACAATAGTGTCCCAAAAGATGTACGAAATTGCTAGGTGGTTTAACTCTCCAGCATTTACCAAAAGTGTGAGCATAACATTTTAATGCATTGGCCCTTAAGCTACTTACCGTACATATTGTATTCTTAAACCAGCAAACCTTAGTCAACACTTAAAGCGGTTGTAAAACATTGAAGAATACAAGAAAAAGTCTGTTAGACTAGGGCCTAATGTGCTAGTATGCACTGCATATGAAATATTTACCTTAAAACAAAGCCCTCCCAGTGGCGCCACGCTCACCGCTGTGATGGCAGACATCTTCCTTTGGTGTATCCTCCAGGTTTGTGGTCTCCAGTGCTGTAAGTGGCTGGAGCCGCAATGACGGCTTGTGCTCTGAAGGTCCGACACTGGAAACCAGACCTTCAGAGCGCATGCGCCAATGATGTTAGTGGCTGCATGCACTCTGAATATCTCCTAAACTGTGCAAGGTACAAGTAGTGTAACAGAGTTTACAACCACTTTAAGGTGTCTGTAAGGTACTGCATCAAATGGTCATCCATCTTTTGGTCTGAGTTTTTAATTCCTCACTCACACAAGATTGTACTATTGTTTGACAACATCTGCCTTTCTTGAATCCATGCTAATGGCCACTAGTATGTCTTTCCCGCACAAGTTAAATCTACAGACCTGTAGCTAAAAGATGAAAATATTGATTCCTCTTTTAATTTGAGTACTGTATCTACTTTATGGTCCAGACACTAGTACCATGCCAGTCAATAAAAGTATATAAACATTTGAAAACATTGCTTAAAAATAACTGCAGATCTCTTACGTGACACTAAACTCTGGTTTAAAAAAAAAATCTATTCAAGCATGTATTATTAATTTCTATTGCTTTCAGCCTTCTCTAAATGTCCAAATTCTTTTTTTGGCTGCTCTGATCTGTTGTCTGTTAAAGGGTGGCTATGTTCATTCTTCATGGTGCTACTGTAAGTAGAATGTAGCCACCCTCTCTTGCTCACTCCCAAGATGGACTATAGACTATGGTATTTGTAGTGTGTATGACCACAACTAACATTGAAATGGAAGTGAGGGAGAAAAGCAAAAGTTCAGGAGCTCACAAAAGACATTACAAGGAGACAGAAAAACACAAAAAGAAACAATTTCATGAAAAATTGAGCCATTAAATATCAGATGTGTATAGATTACTTATGGAGAATATGGATATTACTTTGTGTAATTTAAACGTTTTAACCCCAATGTCTGAGGACTTCTAGGGGATGGAGAGAGGAGTCACAGTCCAGCAGTTCAGTACTTCATGAAAACATGAGCATGGCTAGATTAATTGCGGTCTGCCTGACTTCTGATTAGTTGTGGACTAAGCATCATTCAAGCCACTGATACTGAAATCATCATCAAGGCAGCACCATCATCTTCTGATGCTACCAGCTTTCTGTTCTTCATTCTTCTTACTGAAAAAAAAGCAATTTCAACAAAAGTTGGATGTGGCTGTCCACAGTATCAATTTTTTTTTTTATAAATCAAAGATGGGAAGAGGAGTAAGGAGCACCGGCAGTTGCCTTGAAATCTGGGATTAAAAAAATGTACCCTTAGGGTGAGGTCCCCCACAGCGCAAGGGTTAAATGCTTACTAAGTCTACAAGTTAGGGTAGAGGGCTGTAATACATACCCTATTTATTTTCTTCCTTGGCCCCCAATAATCTCCACTTCTCTCTGGATCTCCGGATTGTAGGTGGGCCCTCTGTGTCCTATTAATCCTGCACTGTAGTTAATGTGACTGAAGCACTTTAGAGAAGAGACTTTGAGGGATCGTCGCATAGATGGATGGAGCCTGCCAGAGTAAGGAATAAGGTAACTATGACACCTTATCCCTCGACCTCTAGTCTTAATGAGCATTAAACCCTTGCAGTGTAAGGAGGCCCTACTGCATAAGTCATTTTTTTCCTCTTGCCTTGAGTTTGACTTTAAGCCCCACTTTTAGGTTTATTTAATGGAGTATTATCAAGAGGCCCTTTACTTTTCATATTGTTATGTCAATCTTCAAATAAAACATAGATACAATTATACAAAACTAATTACATGTTGTTTTGAATATGTGTAAGTTTCAAACTGATTAATGTTTTCATAAGACTGGGCTTTAATACAAGTGACCTAATTCTCTCTCATATGATAATTAAATAAAGCTACATTTAATTAATTTCAGTGTGATTACCTGCATTATAGATTGTGTGACACCTTAGGAAAATAAATGAAAAGTAAAAGATGGAGAATATTGAATTGAGTACAACAAAAACAACTGGCTCGGAGAAATAAAGATTAACCTCCCTGGTGGTATGATTCTTTCTGGTTTTAGGTGCTGAAAGCGGTACAATTATTTTGCATGAAAATTTGGCGTTTTACATTGTAGGCCTGTAATTCTTAGAAAAAACTCACCTAAATTTGTCCAAACAAGAGTCTAGTAGACATCTTGGGTATGATAAAGTTTGAAAAACAAAATCATAAATTATAATATAATAAATAACTATAAATAATTATAACAAATAATAATGTAATTATAATAAAAATTATTCAATAATGTAATCAAATCAAAAACACTGAAATTTGCTCAGTTGCAGAATTGTCGCTGTCATTACTTTTATTTTTTTATGACGAATTTCCCCACAAATCGATATTGCTTAATTCTGCAAGTGATAATAATTTATTATCGCTGTCTTCTAGCTGCTCTAAAACCACTTTTGACATACAGTGAGGAAAATAAGTATTTGAACACCCTGCTATTTTGCAAGTTCTCCCACTTGGAAATCATGGAGGGGTCTGAAATTGTCATCGTAGGTGCATGTCCACTGTGAGAGACATAATCAAAAAAAAAAATTCCAGAAATCACAATTTATGATTTTTTAACTATTTATTTGTATGATACAGCTGCAAATAAGTATTTGAACACCTGTCTATCAGCTAGATTTCTGAGCCTCAAAGACCTGTTAGTCTGCCTTTAAAATGTCCACCTCCACTCCATTTATTATCCTAAATTAGATGCACCTGTTTGAGGTCATTAGCTGCATAAAGACACCTGTCCACCCCATACAATCAGTAAGAATCCAACTACTAACATGGCCAAGACCAAAGAGCTGTCCAAATACACTAGAGACAAAATTGTACACCTCCACAAGGCTGGAAAGGGCTACGGGGAAATTGCCAAGCAGCTTGGTGAAAAAGGGTCCACTGTTGGAGCAATCATTAGAAAATGGAAGAAGCTAAACATGACTGTCAATCTCCCTCGAACTGGGGCTCCATGCAAAATCTCACCTCTTGGGGTCTCAATGATCCTAAGAAAGGTGAGAAATCAGCCCAGGACTACACGGGAGGAGCTGGTTAATGATCTGAAAAGAGCTGGGACCACCGTTTCCAAGGTTACTGTTGGTAATACACTAAGACGTCATGGTTTGAAATCATGCATGGCACGGAAGGTTCCCCTGCTTAAACCAGCACATGTCAAGGCCCATCTTAAGTTTGCCAATGACCATTTGGATGATCCAGAGGAGTCATGGGAGAAAGTCATGTGGTCAGATGAGACCAAAATAGAACTTTTTGGTCATAATTCCACTAACCGTGTTTGGAAGAAGAAGAATGATGAGTACCATCCCAAGAACACCATCCCTACTGTGAAGCATGGGGGTGGTAGCATCATGCTTTGGGGGTGTTTTTCTGCACATGGGACAGGGCGACTGCACTGTATTAAGGAGAGGATGACCGGGGCCATGTATTGCGAGATTTTGGGCAACA
Organism: Rana temporaria; assembly: GCF_905171775.1. Lineage (NCBI taxonomy): Eukaryota > Metazoa > Chordata > Amphibia > Anura > Ranidae > Rana > Rana temporaria. The sequence continues at coordinate 158,435,877 of NC_053493.1, read as the reverse complement.
ACCTCCTTCCCTCAGTTAGAGCTTTGAAGATGGGTCGAGGCTGGGTCTTCCAACATGACAATGACCTGAAGCACACAGCCAGGATAACCAAGGAGTGGCTCTGTAAGAAGCATATCAAGGTTCTGGCGTGGCCTAGCCAGTCTCCAGACCTAAACCCAATAGAGAATCTTTGGAGGGAGCTCAGACTCAGTGTTTCTCAGCGACAGCCCAGAAACCTGAATGATCTAGAGAAGATCTGTATGGAAGAGTGGGCCAAAATCCCTCCTCCAGTGTGTGCAAACCTGGTGAAAAACTACAAGAAACGTTTGACCTCTGTAATTGCAAACAAAGGCTACTGTACCAAATATTAACATTGATTTTCTCAGGTGTTCAAATACTTATTTGCAGCTGTATCATACAAATAAATAGTTAAAAAAATCATACATTGTGATTTCTGGATTTTTTTTTTTGATTATGTCTCTCACAGTGTACATGCACCTACGATAACAATTTCAGACCCCTCCATGATTTCCAAGTGGGAGAACTTGCAAAATAGCAGGGTGTTCAAATACTTATTTTCCTCACTGTAAAGGGACACTTTTGGTTGCTATGGACAATCTACAGTTTGCAGGCAGAAAGAACAGTTTTTATTATATAAAAGTGCATGTAGGACACTGGGCAGACTACTAGGGACAAAGGGGTGTGTATTTTTTACATACAGTACTGTAATCTGTAAGATTACAGTATACTGTATGTAATGTGTCTATTTAGTTTTTTGAATTTGGCGCCGTTCTCCACCCCCGTGCGTCGTAACGTCGCAGGGAACGGAGATCGGCGGCACACGGGCACTGTGTGAATCGAGCGAGGACAAGGTAAGTAACGAGCGAGGGACAAGGTAAGTAACTTGTGCCTGTGGATGCTGCGAGGCGATCCCGAGTCTGGCTCTGGGATACTGCTTTTGGTATTGAAATCTTACCCTGAGCCAGACTCGGGAATACCACCAGGGGGTTTAAAGCTGACCCCCAGGTTTTATTTAAAGCGGAGGTCCCGCAATTTTTTTTTTTTTATTATTTAAAGCCAGCAGCTACAAATACTGCAGCTGCTGACTTTTATTAAATGGACACTTTCCTATCCAGCGCGCCCGTGATGTCGGCAGCAGAAGACGAGCAACTGCTCGTCTTTCTACTGCCCCCGCCACCATCCTCGGTGAGGAAATCAGGAAGTGAAGCTTTGCGGCTTCACTGCCCGGCTCCCTACTGCGCATTAGACATGTGCGTTCCCGTTCGTAACAAATGGATTTTCGTACGAATTTGTTAGTATTCGTACATTCGGATCAATTCGAACATCCGAAAAGCTGAAAGAACCAAAATAGGAAAATTACAGAATTACGAATAAGCAAAAAAACGAACAAGCAAAAATACGAATGTACGATTGGACAATCTTACTAAAGTACGAAACACCGAAAACCGCAAAAGAACGAAAATGACATCTATAACGAACGATTTGCATTCCGTATTTTAAATCCTTTGTCTGTTCGTATTTTCATTTGTATGTTCGTATTTTCATGTATGTGTTTTGTAAATCCGTTTCTTTGTCTTTTCGTAACTATCGTTCTTTTGATTGGGCACTGGGCAGTGTAGTTAGTGAGTGATGTATCTTACTTAAAATCATAGCCAATTAGCTTATCTCTTTTGTGCTGAGTCACATTGGACAGTGTAAAGCCTCGTACACACGATCGGACTTCAAACCACATTTTTCCGTGGATTTTTGTCCGAAGGGAGTTGGCTGGACTTTTGAAACCGAAAAAGTTTGTCCAATGGAGCGTACACACAGTCGTATTTTTTTGGAAAACACTCGTTTTGAAGTTTGTTGACAAAAAGTACGACCGTGTGTACGGGTTTAAGAGAAAGTCTATCTAAATATGGATTAGCCGAGTGTTGCGATGTATTTACGAAAGTACAAAATTACGAATCCATTAAACGAAAATAATTATCTAACAAAATTACGAATTTCGAATCAACGGAAATAAATTAGATAGAATTATGAATCATCAGTATAAACGAAAATAAAACTGTTACGAAAATATGAACGGGTCCGAATAGGAAAACTTGCGTCTTACGAAATACGAACGGGTCCGAATAGGAAAAATTGCATCTTACGAAATTATGAATCTACTTAATGAGACGAGACGAAACAAAAAAATACAACATTTTTTGTTGTGCACATGTCTACTGCGCATGTGCGAGTAGCGCAGCACTTTCCCAGTGGTCCAGCTGTCTCCTGTTTCCCAGAAGCCAGCAGGGGGGGCGGGAAGTGGAGTGACTCCCGTGGGAGTCATTACCGGAAGTGGGTGCAGATACCTGTATTATACAGGTATCTGTACCCCCCTCCCCCTGAAAGGTGCCAAATGTGACACCGTAGGGGGGGGGTTCCAAAAAGCGTAAGTTCCATATTTGGGTGGAACTCCGCTTTAACTTGAAATAGTTATTTCCAAACAAGCTGGTCCAAATTAACTATTTACGTCACTAACAATTGCAGCAGCTGGGAGTGCTGTATTAACTGTATGTAACCTCAGCTACATACAGTATACAGTGCTGCGTTCTGGCAGCAGGACGAGACCTTCCAGTCCCATTCTTGGAACAAAATCGAGTCAGGCTGGTTGCTGATTAGCCTTATACAGGAAGCTTATTATTTAATGTATGAATGAATACAAAGCTTCCTTTGATTGGCTAAGGTGGAGTTCATCCTGTCATTAGCCTGCCTCTCTGCCTCAGCCATCAAAGGAAGCTTTCTATTCGTTCAAGAATAAAAAGCTTCCTCTGAATGGGTAACCAATGTTCAGCCCACATTGATTTTGTTCTCGGAGTGGGACAGCATAGTCTTATCCTGCTGCCAGAACACAACTCTGCAGACTGTATTCAGCTAAGGCTGGACCAGCTTAGTCCAAAAAAACGATTGAAAGTTAAATGAAACCTGGAGATCAACTTTAAATATTAGTGCCACACTTCTAAGGCACCAACTGCTGATTACGCAGAGCTCCCATACAAAAGATTTTTTCCCTATTCATTTACATTTTGGGAAAATAGAATGCAAATAAAGTGTTTTTTGGGATCTGCAAATGTTTTTGGAGGTACTTAACAATAACCATTACCATACTTTGGGGTGTATTTATTTAAAACAAATGCATAGTTATTCATTGAGCTAAATTGCTTGTACATTTTTTTTGCCACCAAAAGGAGAGAAACATGTAATGTTCTCTTTCTATATCCTCAAATGTTTATCATGCATTGGTTTGGGAAAATACCGCATTATGGCCACTAAATAGAGCTGAGGATAATACAAATTAAGAGCTTTTTTCCCTATAGTCCTCATTTCCATCTAGGGAATATATTTTTTAAATACACCACGTTGAGTATAGTACACAGGTTTTCCACATCATTGACCTTAAAAATCGATACCTTATTGGACCCTGATTTAAAATGTATGTCAGGCTTTTTGACATCAAGTGTCACATATTTATAGAGCTTAATCCCATCAGTGCATAATATCCTCAAAAATGTATAATTGAGAATTGGTTTTTATTGTTTGTTTATGTTACATTTTACCTTGATATGTGCAACTTTATGTTTTTATTGTTTTCCTCTTTTTAAGCATTTGGGTTGGTTTACAGTACACCAAATCTGTGTGCATATTGCTTTTTTTTTATCTCTATCTGGAAATGGTACCTAACTAACCTAAATAAATTGATATTTTTACAACTACAAATAAAATCTTGTATTTCACTAGTATATTTTTCAAAGAGTGATATTCTTTATACAGTATATGCAAGAATCAAAGTATATGTCAATCAAAATGGTAAGGCTTTTTTTTCTAGAAGTTAATTAAATAAATCGGCCACTAAAAAAAGAGTGTTTGTGGATGTAGCAGTTCACAAATTGAATTCCCCCTGCTGACAATTCACCAAAGCCCCCCAAAGGGGGTTCCTAACAAAATATAAAAAAATATATAAAAATAAATTTATAAAAAAAAAATACAAAAAAAATTAATAAAAAACTACTGACACCAGCCTCTACCCTAGTGGCACTTCCACTGCTCTACTGATGCAATCCACTGCCCTACTGTTTTTTACATTTATTAAGAGTGCGTATACATATATATATATATCATCATTTATTATAAGTGCATACATGCACACACATGCACGCGTGTTTGAGCATTGTGGGGGCACACCCTAATGCAATAAGCTGTGCACACCTATGGAAACAGGGAATGTATAACACAGCCTACAAAATGGGGCAGCATGGAATATGAAGTCTACAGCGTGAAATACAAAATGTGACAGAGCAGAATAGGGGATGTACAACACAGTGTACCAAATAGGACGGTATGATCTTGTGCACATGGACGTTTATTTGTTTAAAATTTCCAAAGCATAGCATCCCCTGTGCTTTCCTGCTCCCAGGGAACCCCTGGCACTGCGTACAGACGGCCATACAAGTGACTGGTTGTATATGCTTATACGATTGCCCTTTACCGCACATGTGCATGCAGTGGTTTTACCCAAACGTGAGACTGGTGCATTCAGGAAATACATCAGATGTACTTGCATAGGTAAACACTGATGCACAGGAACATGTGTGCCTATAAGGTTATGGGCATGTACTGCTATTTGTATGACACGCCACCTTCAGCTCCCAGGATGTGGGAAAGTTACAGGTATTTTATGCTTGGGGACTTTGCAGCTATCCCTGTGCAAGCTGTTTGTTGATTGTACATTACACATTCCTGAACACTCTCTACACTATACTATACCTTACATAGTCCTTACTGCTCCACACTGTATGTTGTAACATTACATATGCATGACCGCCCCACCATATGCTGTACTGTAGGTTACTTACTTCTGTATATTAGTCTAGATTAGTTAGTTTTGTACACTTTTGTACACTAACTTGTGAAAAATGCATTTGAAGTGAGGCTCATACACCAACACACCACAGATATCTCATCCATAGTGAAAATAGATCATAGAACATTACAAAATCAAGTCAAATCAAGCAGTGGACCTTGTCTACCTAAGTGGAGTTTGAAAGCCAGGATCTCGCTGGGCCAAGCACAACAACGGACAGCAGGACTCTACAGGTCACAGACACAAAGTCTGAAGAATATCATGGCAATAGTGCATTTGGGGCTGCTTGTGGAAGCAGTTGGTATGGCACAGCCACTCAAGAGGGGTCGGCCCTATTCACAAACTTTATGATCCCTGACTAGACCCCTCTCTGCTTGGTCCAGCCTCACTGATTGGTTGCAAGAGGGGTATGAGACAGCAGGGGTGGCCTGTAGCCAGGGCTTTTTTTTTCTCAGAGAATAGGTGCAGGAATTTGTGGAGAGACATAGAAAATTATCTGCACAAACCCAAGGTCAGGTTATGGGTATGTGGGTGTCCAAACCAATGGGCAGGGGTTTTCTTGAATCCCTTGGCTTGCTGGAAGAGCCTATATATTCGTGTGAGGTCAGGTGATCTGTGTTCTGTGCCACCTGGATGGCTGTCTGGGTGGACATGTGTAGTACGCCCCAGGCTGCTAGACTTTGGGCCTATACCAGGGGCATCTGGCTGCTAAACTGTGTGAGGGCCTATCCAGAAGTGAGAGAGCAGCTCAGAGTTGTGGTTGTGGCTTGCAGTCCAACCAAAAGTGATGGTTCTGACGGCCGGAGAACCTGTCAGTGGTCGGAGGTAGAAGGGAAGCTGTCGCTACAAAGGAACCAATCACCTTTACCAGAGATCACAGTGAGTAACTGAAGCAAGTACCGGAACCATATTCTCACCAAAGAGCACAGTGGAGAATCAGGAAAAATCAGGCGATGATCAAGTCATTGACCCAACTAGAAGAGGAGACGCTTACAGAGCAGCCTTGTGCCAAGCCAGGGACTGAGCCGGTTAGCAGGGGTGAAGCTTAAGGAGCATCTGGAGTGCCAATCTAGGGACCCAGCAGAGAGGCGGGGGGAACGCTTGAGGGGATACCACTGCAAACCTTGGAAGAGTTTAAGGGATTCATAGTCAGTGAATCAGCGGGTCTAGTGAGAGACCAGGAGCCCAGTATTGGAGAACTACAAGGAGCAGTTGTAGTGGAGCTGAAAGAACTGATACGTTTGAGTTAGGAACTGTTAAAGGACTGTTACCATAAGAGACACCAAACCTGCACATGCAGAAGTGGTTCCTTGCTGGAGCCTTTGCTTGCACTGCTGTTCTCCTATTGAAGTCTCTGGCCCAGATTCAGAGAGCAGTTACGACGGCGTATCTCCGGATACGCCGTCGTAACTCTGAGTTGCGGGGTCGTATCTATGCGACTGATTCATAGAATCAGTTACGCATAGATTTCCCTAAGATCCGACCGGCGTAAGTGTCTTACACCGTCGTATCTTAGGCTGCATATTTATGCTGGCTGCTAGGTGGCGCTTCCCTAGATTTACGCAAGGAATATGCAAATTAGGTAGATACGCCGATTCAGAAACGTACGTCCGCCCGGCGCATTTTTTTACGTTGTTTACGTTAGGCAGTTACCCCTGCTATATGAGGCGTATCCTATGTTAAGTATGGCCGTTGATCCCGCGTTGAATTTTGAAAATGTTACGTCGTTCGCGTAAGTCGTTCGCGAATAGGGCTGTACGTAAGTTACGTTCATGTCTAAAGCATTGACGATTTGCGGCGTAATTTCGAGCATGCGCACTGGGATTTATGTAATTTAAATAAAACACGCCCACATCATCCACATTTGAATTAGGCGGGCTTACGCCGGACCACATATGTTACGCCCCCGTAACTTAGGGCGCAAGTTCTTTCTGAATACGGAACTTGTGCCCTAATTTACGGCGGCGTAACGTATCTGAGATACGTTACGCCCGCAAATAGATACACCATGTATCTGAATCCGGGCCATTGAGTCTGCCAATTGAGTTTGCAACTAACATCTAAGGGTGTCCTGGCCCTAACCCTCTTTTCCCCAAAATATATAAAAAGGACTGTCAAAAGAAATAAAACCTGTTTTACATCCAAGAAGTGTCTGGCGCCTAATGACTTTCACCATCTTTGCACCCACTATGCCTCACAACCCACCACATATTGAAGGATGTCAGCTATCTTTGGCCTTGGAGGTCCTCATTAGACCACAAGAGGTAAAAGGCATTGCTACACTCACTTCTGCACACCTCTTTGCTTACCTCTGCATCCCCATTCACATTTCACCTCTGTATCCCCCCATCCACAGCTCACCTCTGTATCCTCCTGTCCACAGCTCATCTTTGTATCCCCCCCATACACAGCTCACCTCTGTATCCTCCCCGTCCACAGTTAACCTCTGTATACTCCCCGCACCGGACACAAGCTGCAAATGCACAGTTCCGAGCCGAGCGCCACAGCCATATTTTTTACTGGCAATCTTTTCCTCTTATGCTGTGTACACACGACCGTGTTTTGGGTTCTAAAAAATTAAGTTTTTAAGGGTCTAGAAAAAACAACGTTTTTTTCAACCCGATCATTAAAACGGCCTTGCCTACACACGATCGTGAAAAAAAATGCTCTAGCAAAGCGTAGTGATGTACAACATGTACAACGGCACTATAAAGGGGAAGTTCCATTCGGATGGCGCCACCCTTGGGGCTGCTTTTGCTGATTTTGTGTTAGTAAAAGACGATTCGCGCTTTTCAGTCTGTTACTGCATGATGAATGTGCTATCTCCATTACGTACGCTAGTTTTACCAGAACGAGCGCCACCGTCTCATAACTTTTTTTTCACAACGTTAAAGCCCACACACGACCATTTTTTACAACCTTAAAAACGACAACGTTAAAACGTAGTGAAAAAATATGTTCAAAAATTTGTAATGCCCATTTTTTAGATCGTGAAAAATGCTCTGGAGCCCACACACGATAGTTTTTAATGACATAAAAAAAACGTCATTTTTTAGAACCCGAAAAACGGCTGTGTGTACGCGGCATTACTGCCATTTACTGGCAGGGAAAATGCTCATTTTTTTACTGGCTGCCAGTGAAAATACTGGCGATTGGCAACAATGCACCTCTGTATCATCCCCATCTACAGCTCACCTCTGTATACTCCCTGTCCACAGCTCACCTCTGTATACTCCCTGTCCATAGCTCACCTCTGTATCCTCTGTATCCTCCCCATCCACAGCTCACCTTAGATCACCTCTGTATCCTCCCCATCCACAGCTCACCTCTGTATGCTCCCTGTCCACATCTCACCTCTGTATACTCCCTGTCCACAGCTCACCTCTGTATCCCCCCATCCACAGCTCATCTCTGTATCCTCCCCATCCACAGCTCACCTCTGTATCCCCTGTCCACATCTCACCTCTGTATCCCCCTGTCTACCGCTCACCTCTATATCCCCCTGTCCACAGGTCACCTCTGTATCCTCCCTGTCCACAGCTAATCTCTGTATTCTCCCTGTCCACAGCTCACCTCTGTATCCTCCCCATCCACAGCTCACCTCTGTATCCTCCCCGTCTTTGCTTTGTTTTTTTCCTGTCCACAGCTCCCCTCTGTATCCCCCAGTTCACAGCTCACCTCTGTATCCTTCCTATCCACAGCTCACCTGTATCCCCCCATCCACAGCCCACCTCTGTATCCCCTCGTCCACAGGTCACCCCTGTATCCCCCCTTCCACAGCTCAACTCTGTATCCTCCCCATCCATAACTCACCTCTGTATCCTCCCTGTCCACAGCTTACCTCTGTATCCTCCCTGTCCACAGCTTACCTCTGTATCCCCCTGTCCACAGCTCACCTCTGTATCCCCCCATCCACAGGTCACCTCTTTATCCTCCCCGTCCAAAGCTCACATCAATATCCCCCATGCCTCACCTCTGTATCCTCCCTGTCCACGGCTCACCTCTGGATCCCCCCATACACAGGTCACATTTGTATCCCCCCCATACACAGGTCACCTCTGTATCATCCCCATCCACAGCTCACCTCTGTATCCCTCCATCCACAGCTCATCTCTGTATCCTCCCCATCCACAGCTCATCTCTGTATCCTCCCCATCCACAGCTCACCTCTGTATCCCCTGTCCAAATCTCACCTCTGTATCCCCCTGTCTACCGCTCACCTCTATATCCCCCTCTCCACAGGTCACCTCTGTATCCTCCCTGTCCACAGCTAATCTCTGTATCCTCCCTGTCCACAGCTCACCTCTGTATCCTCCCCGTCCACAGCTCACCTGTGTATCCTCCCCGTCTTTGCTTTGTTTTCTCCCTGTCCACAGCTCCCCTCTGTATCCCCCAGTCCACAGCTCACCTCTGTATCCTCCCCATCCACAGCTCACCTGTATCCCCCCATCCACAGCTCACCTCTGTATCCCCTCGTCCACAGGTCACCCCTGTATCCCCCCTTCCACAGCTCAACTCTGTATCCTCCCCATCCATAACTCACCTCTGTATCCTCCCTGTCCACAGCTTACCTCTGTATCCTCCCTGTCCACAGCTTACCTCTGTATCCCCCTGTCCACAGCTCACCTCTGTATCCCCCCATCCACAGGTCACCTCTTTATCCTCCCCGTCCAAAGCTCACATCAGTATCCCCCCTGCCCACGGCTCAACTCTGTATCCTCCCTGTCCACGGCTCACCTCTGGATCCCCCCGTACACAGGTCACATTTGTATCCCCCCCATACACAGGTCTCCTCTGTATCATCCCCATCTACAGCTCACCTCTGTATCCCTCCATCCACAGCTCATCTCTGTATCCTCCCCATCCACAGCTCACCTCTGTATCCCCCTGTCCACATCTCACCTCTGTATCCCCCTGTCCACATCTCACCTCTATATCCCCCTATCCACAGGTCACCTCTGTATCCTCCCTGTCCACAGCTAATCTCTGTATCCTCCCTGTCCACAGCTCACCTCTGTATCCTCCCAGTTCACAGCTCACCTCTGTATCCCTCCATCCACAGCTCATCTCTGTATTCCCCCCATCCACAGGTCAACAATATATCCTTCCCGTCCACAGCTCATCTCTGTATCCTCCCCATCCACAGCTCACCTCTGTATCCTCCCCATCCACAGCTCACCTCTGTATCCTCCCTGTCCACAGCTCACCTCTGTATCCTCCCCGTCCACAGCTCATCTCTGTATTCCCCCGTCCACAGGTTACCTCTGTATCCTCCCAGTCCACAGCTCATCTCTGTATCCTCCCCATCCACAGCTCACCTCGGTATCCTCCCCGTCCACAGCTCATCTCTGTATTCCCCTCGTCCACAGGTCAACAATATATCCTCCCCGTCCACAGCTCATCTCTGTATTCCCCCGTCCACAGGTTACCACTGTATCCTCCCAGTCCACAGCTCATCTCTCTATCCTCCCAGTCTTTGCTTTGTATACTCCCTGTCCACAGCTCACCTCTGTATCCCCCCGTTCACAGCTTATCTCTGTATCCTCCCTGTCCATAGCTCACCTCAGTTTCTCCCCCATCCACAGCTCACCTCTGTATCCTCCCTGTCCACAGCTCATCTCTGTATTCCCCCCGTCCACAGGTCAACAATATATCCTCCCCGTCCACAGCTCATCTCTGTATTCCCCCATCCACAGGTTACCTCTGTATCCTCCCAGTCCACAGCTCATCTCTCTATCCTCCCAGGCTTTGCTTTGTATACTCCCTGTCCACAGCTCACCTCTGTATCCCCCCGTTCACAGCTTATCTCTGTATCCTCCCCGTCCATAGCTCACCTCAGTTTCTCCCCCGTCCATAGCTCACCTTTCTATTCCCCCATCCACAGGTCACCTCTGTATCCCTCCATCCACAGCTCATCTTTGTATCTTCCCCATCCACAGCTCACCTCTGTATCCCTCCATCCACAGCTCATCTCTGTATCCTCCCCATCCACAGCTCACCTCTGTATCCCCCTGTCCACATCGCACCTCTGTATCCCCCTGTCTACCGCTCACCTCTATATCCCCCTGTCCACAGATCACCTCTGTATCCTCCCTGTCCACAGCTAATCTCTGTATCCTCCCTGTCCACAGCTCACCTCTGTATCCTCTCCGTCCACAGCTCACCTGTGTATCCTCCCCGTCCACAGCTCACCTTTGTATCATCCCCGTCCACAGATCACCTTTGTATCCTCCCCATCCACAGCTCACCTCTGTATCCCCCTGTCCACATCTCACCTCTGTATCGCCCTATCTACCGCTCACCTCTATATCCCCCTGTCCACAGATCACCTCTGTATCCTCCCTGTCCACAGCTAATCTCTGTATCCTCCCTGTCCACAGCTCACCTCTGTATCCTCCCTGTCCACAGCTAATCTCTGTATCCTCCCTGTCCACAGCTCACCTCTGTATCCTCTCCGTCCACAGTTCACCTGTGTATCCTCCCCGTCCACAGCTCACCTTTGTATCATCCCCGTCCACAGATCACCTTTGTATCCTCCCCGTTCACAGCTCACCTTGTATCCCCCTGTCCACGGCTCACCTCTGTATCCCCCACGTCCACAGGTCACCTCTGGATCTTCCCCATCCACAGCTCACCTCTGTATCCCCCCCGTCCAAAGCTCACCTCTGTATCCTCCCAGTTCACAGCTCACCTCTGTATCCCTCCATCCACAGCTCATCTCTGTATTCCCCCCGTCCACAGGTCAACAATATATCCTCCCCGTCCACAGCTCATCTCTGTATCCTCCCTGTCCACAGCTCACCTCTGTATCCTCCCTGTCCACAGCTCACCTCTGTATCCTCCCCATCCACAGCTTACCTCTGTATCCTCCCCATCCACAGCTCACCTCTGTATCCTCCCCGTCCACAGCTCATCTCTGTATTCCCCCCGTCCACAGGTCAACAATATATCCTCCCTGTCCACAGCTCATCTCTGTATTCCCCCGTCCACAGGTTACCTCTGTATCCTCCCAGTCCACAGCTCATCTCTCTATCCTCCCGGTCTTTGCTTTGTATACTCCCTGTTCACAGCTCACCTCTGTATTCCCCCGTTCACAGCTTATCTCTGTATCCTCCCCGTCCATAGCTCACCTCAGTTTCTCCCCCGTCCATAGCTCACCTTTCTATTCCCCCATCCACAGGTCACCTCTGTATCCCTCCATCCACAGCTCATCTTTGTATCTTCCCCATCCACAGCTCACCTCTGTATCCCTCCATCCCCAGCTCATCTCTGTATCCTCCCCATCCACAGCTCACCTCTGGTTTCCTGTAAAAAATTGGTAGCAGATCATTGGGTGCTCAATTTGTTAATTCAAACTTAATATTGTCTGCAGATACTACCCCTACAATAGGCTGGATCTATACTAGTCTGTATACCCAGCCACTGTGGGGATAATACACGACCGTCGTTTGTTTACCCCCAACGCGGCCTATCTGTAAGTTCTATATACCCTTGATACATACCTGTTATATTCATTTTTCCCTCTTTTCTTTTTCTTTTTTATTCCCTTTCCTTTATTTTTCCTTACTCCCCCTCCCCTCCTTGTCCCTTCATTTTCTCCGCTCTTTTTCCCCCTCTCTTTTCTACATTCTCCTCTGAGTGGGGAATTGGTGACATGTTGTCCTTCTGCTCTGCCACACCTGCATTGGTGAATACATTTCTTTCCGTATTTTAATTTTCACTGTTCCATGCATTATTGTTTCTTCCCTTTTTTTATATTTTGTCATACATATACTATTTGTTTTTGTAGATGTATAATTTATACATTATTCCTATGTATGTATACCTGTAAACTCAATCTGTTTCTTGTATATATGTTTTACTAGATGCAAATATCTATGCTCCCGAGGAAGTGCTAGTTCAAGCGCGTAACATGTAGAGCAAGCCCTCCATTAACCTCCGGATTACTACCTGGGTTACACAATTCAAGATCGTATCTTTAACTCTGCTTTCTAAATGAAGCTTGTGCATACTGAGACTGTATAACTGTTGTTATAACCCTTGTAGTACCAGCTATTGACTTGATTTCTAATTTTGATTTTATGTCTAACTGATTTTATGATATTTCATACCAATACATTTTCTAGTTTTTTCAATACAAATTGTACTGTGTGCCCTTAAAGCCCAATTTAATAGCTTTCACTCAAATTCCTGTAATATCGGGGCGTTGGCACATCTTTTATAGGTGCATTCGCAGTATCACCCTGCGACCGATGCACGTTAACCACTTAACCCCCGGACCATATTGCTGCCCAAAGACCAGAGTACTTTTTGCGATTCGGGACTGCGTCGCTTTAACAGACAATTGCGCGGTCGTGCGACGTGGCTCCCAAACAAAATTGGCGTCCTTTTTTTCCCCACAAATAGAGCTTTCTTTTGGTGGTATTTGATCACCTCTGCGGTTTTTAGTTTTTGCGCTATAAACAAAAATAGAGAGACAATTTTGAAAAAAATTAATATTTTTTACATTTTGCTATAATAAATATCCCCCAAAAATATATAAAAAAACTTTTTTTTTCCTCAGTTTAGGCCGATACGTTTTCTTCTACATATTTCTCGTAAAAAAAAATCGCAATAAGCGTTTATTGATTGGTTTGCGCAAAAGTCATAGCGTTTACGAAATAGGGGGTATTTTTATGTCATTTTTATTATATTTTTTTTACTAGTAATGGCGGCGATCAGCGATTTTTTTTCGGTATTGCGACATTATGGCGGACACTTCGGACACTTTTGACACATTTTTGGGACCATTGGCATTTTTATAGCGATCAGTGCTATAAAAATGCATTGGATTACTATAAAAATGCCACTGGCAGTGAAGGGGTTAACACTAGGGGGCGGGGAAGGGGTTAAGTATGCCTGGGTGTGTTCTTACTGTGGGGGGGGGTGGCCTCACTAGGGGAAACACTGATCCTCGGTTCATACATTGTATGAACCGAAGATCAGCATTTCCCCTGCTGACAGGACCGGGAGCTGTGTGTTTACACACACAGCTCCCGGTCCCCGCTCTGTACCGAGCGATCGCGTGTGCCCGGCGGTGATCGCGCCCGCCGGGCACACGTACAGGAGTCGGGGGCGAGCGGGGGGCGCGCACGCGCGCCCCTAGTGGCGGCTGGGAGAGAGGACGTCATACTACGTGCTCTCGCCCAGCCGAGCCAACTTGTCGACGTATAACGGCGGTGGGCAGTCGGCTAGTGGTTAAAATAGGCCATCTTTTTTCCTTTATGGCAGAGTGGCCAGAAGAAAGCCATTACTTTCAGCAAAAAATAAAATGGCACGTTTTGAGTTTACAAAAAGGCATGTGGGAGACTCGTTTTTTCTGTCTATTCAATATGGACATTTTTTAATTCAGAGCCACTAGAGTAGTCAACATTAAAGATGTGTTTGAGACCTTTAAGGAAGGAGATGGTGAACTTGGCGGTCTTTTCACTAGACTTTAAAATCTCACCATCTCTGAAACCCATACCCAATGGGATATTGTTTTTTTAGAAACATATATTAAAAATCATATGGTACCCAATAGCTTAAGATGGGGGGGGGGGAGTGGAACTTGAAGAATGGTATAAATACTTCAATGAAGCAGGAGTTAATTTCCTCAAGTTCCTTGTTGAAAGGAAAACCAGTAAATTAGGGAGATTGGATGATAAAATCTAAATTATTAAAGATAAAATTATTCCCATGAAGAATAGTGGTGAATATATGTAAAGATCTAAGAATCTACTTAAACTAATCAAAAACAAAAAGGAATACAGTCGAGATATTTCAGACTACCAATCACAAACGGTGTTTGAATGGCAGAACAAGCTGCTGGCAGAACCGAATGCCGGTGCCAATCCTGCCATGGATACCATCCCTCAGGTCACTCACTAATATGTCTATGGGGGAACACAAGGGGGACAACCTAATCAACCATTATACATAATGTTAGCCAATTTAGATCACCCGCTAGAGGGTCGAATGCCCCCGGGGTGTTAGGGGGTGGGAAACGTCCCACTAATCCAACTCATGGGAGCCAAGGATAGAATGGTAGGAATTTTTACACCACATTCCCCCCCCCCTCACTCGTCTGTATGGACGTGGCCAACAGCCCAAGTGGAATTATGGTCCTCCTCACACTCAAGGACAGGGTTGGACTAAAGGTCAGCCATTCGACTCGTAACCGTGGTTACATTAACGAATCTAAACAGGGACCTGTTTCAACCGTGGGCCTGATCAACCCTACTAACGGAGTCAAGGCTATAATCAACCATATACATATAATGACAATACAGTAGTACATTATAATGATAACTATGAACAGGAGTATAATTTCCCAACTCATAACAACTTTTTTCCGTTGAGGGATCTGGGAGGTCCCAATGATGTTCCCAACCAATTAGGAGCCAATACTAGAGACAATGGGAGCCATCAGAATGGCCCTTATGCCCCTGGCTATGGTGAATGTCGAGATACAAATCACCCAGAGAGTTATGATCAAACAGACTTGGGGTTTTCACAGGTCCAACCAAGGGGTCAAAAGGGTGGTAGAACTAAAAGAGGGGGAGGCACTCTCAGTCCCAAAAAAAAGACATAAAGGGGACGGACATCTTTAATTTGAGCTCTAAAACCCTCACGGATTCAGAAATGAGAGTACTAGATAAAGGGCTTATGTTTGCCCCACCTCAAAATCTGAATACATTTCAGACTTATATGGACATTTACAGATACGTCTGTAAACTTAATGTACAGAGGTATCTGGCATCCAACCCCATCTACCCTACAAGAGAGTCCATTGCTAAATTTTCACATTCTGGTCTCTCTAACGCCTCATTGTTCAATCCCCCTGGCACCTTTCCTCCTTGTTTGAAGGTTTTCTGGGAGTTGGCCTTGAAAAACATAGAAAATATGAAAACTAAGCTTATTAGAACTAAGAAAGATCTGGAAATAGGTTTAGATTCTTTTTTTTTTAATCAAAACGACTTTTATTGAGCATAGAATGAAAGTAGATAAACAATCGGGTCAGAAGTGCAACATGCACTACAGGTGCAAATTATATCCATTTGACATACATAGGGATATGCATAGTTGATACACATTGAGGTAGGGGGACATGAGGAGTAGATGGTTTCAGGTAGGAGGGGAAGACACGACACGGCCAGAACGCAGTGGCGTCAGGCACACAGACAAAGGGAAGTCATTGCAACTAGAAGGGGACCAAGAGGAGTGGGGGGTTAGGGAGGGGAGGGGGGGAAAGGACAGGTAGCGAGTGGGGGTAGCGTCTAGTTCCCAGAGGACCAAGTGGAGGGTTCTTCCAGCCACTTGTCCCAAATTTTGTTATACTTCTTCGGGCATCCCCGACGGGAGTACATTACTTTTTTGTAGGGGAGGGTAATGTTGACAGCCCTAATCCACTGTTGTAGGGTGGGTGGTGCCCCTCTCATCCATCTCCTAGCAATCTGCATCCTGGCGAGGAATAATGTTTCCTGCAAAAATGTATTGAGGTATTTTCGGCTTTCGGGGAGCGAGAGGAGCCCCAGCACACATTGACGTGGGCAGAGCGTTACTGGGGAGCCCATGCGGTCATGGAGGAATCGGACCACCTGGGTCCAGTATCCCTGTATGGGTGGACAGGTCCAGAGTAGATGGAAGAAAGACGCGTCGGGGTGGCCGCAGCTGGGGCAATTAGGGTCATGGTCTCGTCGGAATTTGGAAAGGCGGTGTGGGGTCAGGTATGATCTGTGGAGAATAAATAGGTGAGAGTTCTCGTCGGTCAGCGTGCCTAGGTCGGGTTCCCAACGTGCCTTCAGGTGGTGGGCCGTAGCGGCCGCGGCCGGCTGGAGGAGGTATGCATATAGTTGGGAAATTAGTTTTTGGCCGTCCGACCCCGATACTATATCCACAGGGAGGGGAATCTCAAGGGCCGGTATGGGGCCTACAAACTGTGTATTGAGTGCATGTCGAAGTTGAAGGTATCGAAAAAACATATGATTGGGCAGTGTAAATTTAGTTTTAAGGGACTGAAACGACTTGACTGAACCCCGAGCCACCACCTGTGACAGGTAGATAACTCCCCTGTTGATCCACAGGCCGCGGTCAGGGATAGAGGCAAGCTCAGGTAGAAGGGGATTGTCCCAAAGAGGAGTGTGGGAGTGAGGGGAGGGAGCTGCACCAATGCGCAGAGCCAGCTGCCAGACCTTGCAATGATGGAGGAGCATATGTCCGGTTGCATCCGAACGGGGGGGGGAGGGCGCGGGGGGGACGGAATAAGAGTTGGAAGGGGTGAAACAGGGGGCCCGGGGCATGAGAGCAGACCAGGGTGGAGTAGCGGTTCCTGTCGGATCGATTGATATGGAAGAAATGCGAAAGCTGGGAGGCTAGGTAGTAGAGAAGGAGGTCTGGGAGCGCAGCTCCACCTAGTTCAGTAGGGCACTTCAGGACCTGCCAGGACAACTTGTGACGGGAGGGGCCCCAGATGAAGGAGTTGAGGATAGTTTCCATAGCCTTAAAGATGCGTGGGGGAGATACAGCGGGGCTTGCCAGAAAACGTAGAGCAGTTTGGGGAGAAGGATCATCTTAATAAGGTTGATGCGGCCCGTCACCCCAAGAGGGAGACGGGACCAGACCTGTGTTTTGAGTTAGAGCATTGTAAATAGGGGTTCAACATTAAGGGTGATGTAGTCAGAGAGGGACCTGGAGATCGTGACACCTAGATATTTGATAATGCTAGCTCTAACAAGGGGGAGGGAGGCCTGATCGGCGGTGGGAGTGCCGAGATCCAGGGGAAGGATTTGAGATTTAGACCAGTTTATCCGGAGTCCGGAGTACAAGCCGAACTCCGTGATAACCTGGAGGGCTGTCTGAAGGGAGGGCCCCGCGTCAGCGAGGTATAGGAGCATGTCGTCCGCATAGAGGCTGACAACCTCGGTCACCGACCACAGCAGAGGCCCTTGATGTCAGCGTGGGCTCTGAGGGCAATAGCAAGGGGCTCTACGGCCAATGTGTATAAAGCAGGGGAGAAATAGGACACCCCTGCCGAGTGCCACGGGAGAGAGAGAAGGGGGCTGAGGTTCGACCGTTGACCTGAATACGCGCCGAGGGAGAGTGGTAGAGGAGTTGGAGCCACTTAACGAAGTTGGGGCCGAACCCGAAATTATTCAGGCACTACCACAGGTATGCCCATTCGACGGAGTCGAAAGCTTTGGCCGCGTCCAAACTGACGACCACCCTGGACCCGGTGTCCGAGTGGTGCGCCTGAAGGTTCATGTGTAACCGCCTGAGATTGAAGGCCGTGTTTTTGCCTGGCATAAACCCGGATTGATCTGGGTGCACGAGGCTGAGGATAACTTTGTTGAGACGCAGGGCTAGAATCTTGGCTAGAATTTATATATCGAGCTGGAGGAGGGAGATGGGCCTATAGGATTCAGGGAATAGAGGGTCTTTACCCGGTTTGGGTATAAGGACGATCAGTGCCTCGCTCATGGACGGTGGGAGGGAACCCGTGTCGAATATGTGGTTGTACAACTGACAAAGCCGTGGGACGAGGGTCTCGCTGTATTGTTTATAAAACTCGAGGGGCAGACCGTCGGAACCGGGCGTTTTGGACGTGGGCAGCGCCGACAGGGCCTCCGTGATGCATTTCTCGGTAACTGGGGCCTCGAGTTGGGCTATCTGAGGGGGTGAGAGCTTGGGGAAGGTAATACTGTTAAGGAAGGTCAACAGCTCATCACGAGTGCGGTGGGCTGTGGATGAGTATAGTTCGGAGTAGAAGGATCGGAACTCCGTGGCCACCTGGTCAGGGTCAGTTACCCTGGCACCAGAGGCCAACTGGAGTGTAACCACCACCGGGGGCCTGTACTCCAAGTGGGCTAGGTATGCAAGGAGCTTGCCAGCGCGCTCTCCAAATTCGTAGACACGCTGCTTACAGAAAAAGATGCCTTGCTTAGCTTTTTCAGAGTGAAGCTGATCCGTAAGTCTAGTTTGTAGCCGAACACGGGCGGCGTTAGCCGCTGAGGGGTCGCTCCGGAAGTCGTGTTCTAGGGCATCAAGGCGTTCCTCCGCCTGGCGGAGCAGCGCCTTGGAGGTGGCTTTGTGTCTATTAATGCGCGTAGATAATATCAGGCGGGCATGTGACTTAAAGGCTTCCCAAACGGAGCCAAAGGAGGCGGAGTTGGAATTTGTGTGGAAAAAATGGTCCCACTCGAGTCGGATCGAGTCCAAGTCGGGTAGGACAGTAAGCCAGAACGGGTTCAACTTCCAA